>NC_079160.1:103242741-103592217 GCF_947563725.1 Argiope bruennichi | reverse complement strand
AAGTGATATATGCAATGCAGCTGCATATTTTTAGTCGATTTCCACCCGCATTGAAAGCCCTCAGTCCATTTGGCTTTCCTGAAAGAAAACTTGCAATATTGTCCATAAAATAAAAAATATTTCCTATATGTGTCCTACATAATTATATCTTAGACTTGATGCCCACAAGTATTGCGATGAATCAAGACAAAGTGGAGCATCAGATGCAAGAGATGCAATTCGGGAAATTTTGTAAAAAAAATATTTAGCATGTTGTGTTCGGAGAAGTATAAAATGTTGAATTTTTTTTTCATCTCAGAAATGTTACATTTTAGAAAAGAATTTTTTAGAAAAAAATTTAAATTCATAAATTATTTCAACCACCCTTTTATTAATGTAAAAGTGAAAAAAATATTTATTAAAAGTATTGAAAAAAACCTCAAATGCATAATCCATGTATAAACATATTGTAAGAAAACAATTTATTTCGTAATTCTAAAAATTCACACATTAGGGTTATAAATTTAATAATCTTGGAAAATATAAATAGAAAAAAATTCTGTAAAGATAATTTGAAATAAATTCTATACAATATATTCAATCCATATAAATTAAATGTATTAACTATTCTGATTGTTTCAAAATAGCCAGTTTATTTTTATGCAATAAAATTGATTCAACACCAACCAAGAACAATTCCAAATTTCGATGCTGCAGTTTCAGGACTTTACGTATTCAATTTCTTAAAGTCAGCATTGAACCTTTAGTGAATATTTATTTTCTTTCTGATTTTCTGGCTATTTTCTTATATTTTTAAAAAAAGCCAATGTTTTCTTTTTAATTTTCTCTAAGGGATTTTAATTTGTTTGTGCTTTTAACCAATTATTCGGAAACTGGTGAACTTGGTTGTGTTTTTGCAAGAAATTTCACCTTGCAGTAAGATTGGTTATAGATATTTTCTTGATTTTACATCAAGCGAAATGCCCATGCGAGGAAATTCCTCTTGGTCCTAAAAAAGATATCCATTTTTCTTTTTTGTTTTTTTTTGTTTAGAGAAACAAATAACAGTTGTAACGAAAGTGTACTCTTTGTATTGCTTTGTATTCATCTAGTAACCTAACTTAATCACAGTTTGTTTGAGGAACAGAATCCCTAATCCGCAAAACCTGCCTTTTGTAAAAATCTCTTGTTTTATTGATTTGTTTTGATACGCTTGACCAAAGTTGTACTTGCGCCCTAGAAGACCATACTCGATTTGAGAAGTATTGCCTGTTAAAACTGTTTTTTAATAAGAGACTCATCGCTTGTCTCATAGCCTTGGGTAGATTTTCTTGGTCAAACTTATATTTGTAATCTAGATGTTTATACTCGGTATAAAAAGCAGTATTTGTCAAACTTGACTTTTAACATGAGCCCTTGTACTATTGATTTGATTTGTTACGCTTGCCCAAACTTGTACTTTTATCCGAAAAGCTAAAGCTCGATTTCAGAAAGCAGTGCCTTTCAGCATTGTCTTTTAATATGCGAATTTGTTTCATTTATTTGGTTAGACACATCAAACCAAATAGGATAAGCAAAAAAAAAAAAGTCGTTTGAATTTGAAAATGATGCGAAATTTCATTTATCTTTTCAGATTTTCTTATTCATTTGAACACGAAAGCAAGCAATGCGTAAATATCCGATCAAAACTCGGCAAAGCTTCCTTATATTTAGCTGAAAATAAATAAATTTCATTGGAAATCTAATAAGATATTATTTGTTTTAATAAAACTCCAGCCATATAGTTACATTTCTAACAATTATTTTTGATATTTGGCAAGAGGATTTACCCCCCTCTTACCAAAATTTTTGAATGATTCATATATAAAAATGTATAAAATATATATAAAATGTATATAAAATATAAATATATATAATAATATATCATATATAAAATGTATAATATAATATTCATATATAAAATGTATAAAATAAATTACTCTAATTGCCAAAAAAGTAATTTGGTTAAGAAAGATTTAAACAAAAAATCTTTTTTATTTTAAATCTCCATGAATGAGAAACTAAAATTTGGTATTACATCTATTTATGAGTACAAAATAGAACTTGATGGGAGACAATATACCTCAAAAAGAAACGAAGAAGGCCAAAGAAAGCTTATAACGTTATTTTTTTATTCAACAATTTTAGACATATATATGAATTCTTTATTATATCTATCATATAGTTGACTCTGTTTTGACCTGTACATTCTCATTTACGCTCACACTGGCCAAAAACACGAGAACCAAAATAGATACTTTTAAGTAAATGATTTTTTACATCAAAATTTTTACGTGTATCCAATTTCTAGCAGAAAAATATGAGGGCTGTGTTAATTGCAGCATCAGATTCAAAGTGAGAGAATGTGGACTGGAATAGGTTTAAAATAAACTTTATATCAGATGTGGATGGGATATCAAAAATGGAAAATTGTATCCTTCACGCTGAAATAACCTTGAAATCTATAGAAAGGCATTTTTAATATTTATATTTATTACATGCTCATTAGTAAAACAAATATATATATATTTTTTTCAAAAAATATACGAATAAATCAAAAATATAATAAAAAATATGTTTTTTTTGTTCTAATACAGTTGATTAATTCTACACTTTAAAAGAACATAAATACTGATTTCATACATTTTATTTTCACAAAATCCACCTCGTTAGGACTTACGTAATGCTTTCACAAATAATCAGAAGTTCAATCCATTTTAATATATTTCAAAAAAAAAATAATAGAGATTGCCAAAATCGTCACGCATCTTTTATTTTAAATCATATTAAAATTCTTTAACTTTCTCTACTGGTAAAATAACTAGTTTTACTAGAAGACATTTTAAAAACATCTGATATATCGAAGCATTTAAGAAAAGACTTCTTTATTCCATCCCATTGCTTCTTCGTTCATCCTCTGCACACATGGGCCAAATAACTCACCTTGAAGGGATTGAGTTTTCCCCTTTATTTTATGATTTTTACAGGATAAAGAAGATTTACAAGGAAATCCAAAAAAAGTCCATGCAGTCAATGATCGTTCATGATACGCAGAATGCTCTCTTAGAGTGAACCGATTTGATTTGACATCTGAAGTTTGCACTGATCTCATGAGATTTAGTTAAAACAAAAGGCAATATATTCTTGTTGATGGTTTTGGGAGTATTTGATTCCCTCCATGGCAAGGGAGATTCCACGAGTTCCCTACTCTTCTTTGAATTTCTGAGGTTTCATTACTATTATTTTCCTTTTGTGGCTATCATTCAGTAAAAATATATTACACATGCTTGGCATTATAAACAAAATGCTGGGGAATTGTTGGAATTATCGGCGATTTAAGTGAATGAGGAAAACACAGAGATAGTATAATGAAATAATAGATGTTGAAGGAATGTGTATAACATATATAAACCTTCTGTTTGTGTATATTTAGACACTTTACGCCACATCACACCGCCGTTTCTAGAGCTTATGTGGTCCCTTTCTGGTTTGGTATAGATGTGGGTAGACTTTATTAAAATAATACACAGCTATCAATTGAAAAGAAATGAAATACAAATGACAAAATACGATGACTTACATTACAAAAAAAAACACACACATAACAAAAAATGACAAAAATTAGAATGGAAAATATTTGGAGTACAATAAAATTGGATAAATGAACATGATAATGTACAGTACGAGTGAAAAAATAATTTATAGGAGCACGATAACATAAAATATCAATGATTCCACTGATGATATATTTTTAAATCACGTTTATATAAAATTATTTACCATACTAATGTTATGTAAAAGTGACTGCCAATCTGGCATTATAATTAATTATTAAAGAAAATGGCGAGGATTGTCTTTAATGCTCTTCATATCACTTCAAAATGAATCATTAGTTATAGGTATTCATTATCCATGTAAGATTATATTTTATTGGTATGTTTACTAGTACTGACCTTATCATTCGGAAAAATACTTAAATCAATCAGTACTCTATTATTCATAAATAAAATTTATCAATTTTCTTAGTGATCTATATTTATAATAAAGTTCAATGTGCGTGTGTGTTGGCGCTCTACAGGCCAGAATGTTCGTTCTACCTACAACTACCAAATTTGGTACGGTATACTTTGGGGGTGGGAATGTGCACATCGGAGCGATTTTTTGGAATTTTTAATTATAACTTTATTTAATCAAAAATTAAGTACAATTTTGGTTTTTTTAGCTATAACTTCCAATTGAATTGATAACTAATAATGAATCATTTTCAACAAAATTGATTTTTACATCATATTGAAGTTCAGATAATAAAATTTATGGTGATACTAATATTTTAAAATAAATGAAATTTCTATTTTTAATTAATTTAAAAAATGATTTTATCATATTTTTCAAAAAATTTATTTCGCGCAAAATAAAATTAAAATTTAAGCTGCGCGAGCCCGTGGCACGTTAATGGGAAAAAAATTAACTTTTATCAGCGCGTTGCCATTATATCGACAAAAGCTCAAATTAAAAAAATAAGTTAACTCTCATTCCAAATTTAATATATAAAAATATAATTTTCAGCACATGTCTGTATTAAATTAAATAAATATGGAACATGATATTTTTCTGAAAAGTAAATGAAAGGAAACGTTTTATCTCATCTTTTACAATACCTGTATTACTAATTCAATTAAACAGTTTTATTTAAGGCAAATACGGATTAAAATGTACAATATATCTACTCTAATTAGAGTCTAGAAGCTAATTTACAAACCCTTAGTAACAGACATATATAGTAGTAACAGACATAGTTTAAAGCTTCCGAATTCACAAAAAGCTTATGAACATTTTCCTACCCCTCTTATAAATAGAATTAAATTCTTCCTCATGTGCCACTTTCCTAGAATTACTGCTTGTCATTCTGGATGAAGGCAATCTAATGCTTCCTTTCTCCCAAAATTTCGACAGTGATTCATTTAATTAGCTTTAATAATTTTACCTGAGAAAGAGAGCGTCAGCATAAAAGAATATAAATGCACTTTTCAACAAACTTTTCCAAGGAGAAGTTTCCTTCTTAATGCTTCATTAAAAAAGAATAATGTCAGTTCATTCTTGATAGTTCATCTTACGAGGATTATCAAAGGACGTGTTTGGGTTTAATAATGTCATTGAAATTTATGAAAGTGAAGAGTTTTATTCTAATTCATAAGGAATCTTGATAGTGGAAAAACTACGGAAGAAAAGGTAGATTATAAAGTTCTTGGTGATTCATTTTCTACAATGTCATGTATTTCGGACTTCTAACTAATAGAAATTAGAATGAGGGATGTTTCTATAAAATAAGAAGGAAAGAATTTATAAATATTTATCAAAACTTTATCAAATAAAAGTTTCTTTTCGATTTAATAAAGTAACTTAAAATAAAAAAAAAATTAAAATGAAATCTGCAATCGCAAATTTCAAGTTATCATGTGAGAACATTAATATTTTTTAAGTCATTATTAATTTAAGTCATTAACCAGTTTAAACTGGTTTGAAACAATCACGATACTTCTCTATCGGATGGGTATATTCTGCTCTGTATATATATATATTCTCACATGACAATAAGTAATTCACTGCAGAGCAGAATATTGAAAAATTAAAGCTAGCAAATTTCGCATTTAGATAACTTATTTGACAGTAAGTTCGCAGTTTGACAGTTTTCGCACTATGATTTTTTTCAAAATTAAATAATTGAACTTTTAATGTTAAAATCTTAATTATTCAAATATGTCTAAATTTTGATGTCTTTCAACAATAGCTCTAAATTACTTAAAAATATAGTTGTATCAAATTAAATTGAAAAAAAAAATAATTAAATTCTATATAAAGCTAATTTTTTTTCCCACGACTTTTCTTACTTTATTTTTTTTCCACAAAATTTTCAAATTTAAATTTAATTGCAAATTTTATCAATATTTTTGAATTTCTGAAAAAGAATTTAAATGAATTTTACAGTATCATTCAATTTTTTTACTTCCTATGATTTTAATTATATTGAAGTCATGATAAAAAATTTCCTTTTTTTCAGACACTTATTTCAAAGCAGAAATTTTTTGGAACATGATATATAGTTTTATTTTGTCATTTATTTTTTAAATAAGGTGATAAATTGGACTCTGGCAAATTGAATGAATTCCGCTTTCAATAAAAAGCATTGAGCGAATGTTACAAATGTTTCTATCAAATTAGATGTTGACGAAATGGATTAATATTATATTCTACAGTAATATTCTAATTTTCTACAATATTCTAAAACAATATTCTGCAGAATTTAATACAGAATATCGGACAAGAAGTTTGAGTTTCCTTAATTTTGCATTAATTCCTCTGGAATTAATTTCTGATGCATATTCAATTGACCCGCTACTCATTAAATTAATATGTGCCAAGATTAATTATAAGAAAGGTAAATAACTTTATTCATGAACAAAAGTACATCAAAAATTTGAAAACCAAATAAATTACGAGCTATGAATTAAAACCAATGAAAATTTTGTATAATTATCTTATTTCTTTATTGCGCACATTAATAAGATAATAGGAAATATTTTCAGGAAAAAACAAGTTTTTGTCTTGTAGTAAAGTATTCAGAAAGAATTTATAAATGCTTTATGAATTATCGAAAAATTGAATTTCGATAACACTTTGATCCGTATGTAACATTTTGAATGAGTTCCAGTCGCATATTAAAGATTGCATTGGCTGATTTGCATAACAAACAAGTTGTTTATCTTGCTTCGCGTATTGCCTTATTAAGAATTCTAACCGTACGATTGAATTAAATTGTGTGCTTAAAAATCACTTTCTGGAAATAATCAACAACATCTGGAATTAAAATATCATTCTAACTATTCTACTTTGCACGATGAAATCATGTCCGCTTTCTTCCTTAAATAGAAAATTCAAAAATTAAATTTTTGTAGTGGACAAAACATCATGAGTATATTGCTGAATAAATAGGTATTCCTAACACAAGTCAACTGTCATTAATCAGTAATTTCAGTTGTAATCAGTTAATCAGTCATTTCAGTTGTAATCAGTTAATCAGTCATTAATCAGTAATTTCAGTTGTAATCAGTTAATCAGTCATTAATCAGTAATTTCAGTTGTAATCAGTTAATCAGTCATTAATCAGTAATTTCAGTTGTAATCAGTTAATCAGTCATTAATCAGTAATTTCAGTTGTAATCAGTTAATCAGTCATTAATCAGTAATTTCAGTTGTAATCAGTTAATCAGTCATTAATCAGTTAATTTCTTTTATAGCTACACACTTTAGTATGAAAGTTATTGAGTGTTATAATATCCACCATTATATAATGAATATGAAGCCTGTGAAAGAAAGGATGATGTTAAGATGACAGAAACAAAAGGATAGCCAGTCATACACATTATTGCCAATGCTTTGGACGATTGCTTTGGAATATCTTTGTGTTTGCGGTACTAATTGAAATAATTAATCAAAAATTAAAAGTTAGACAATGGATTAAATTTAAAGAATTCAACTTTTTAACACAGCCACAAAATTATATTTTAAATATTGTTTGACTATACTTGAAATGATATTGTCTAAGTATTGAATAGTTTGGAACCAAAAATTATGTTAGTTTATTCTAGCTTGTTTATAAGTGAATATTGCATTTCAATATAGGATATCTGTGGAGACATTTTCCAATGCATGCGCGCTCTCACCTGTAATTTGAACAATACATTTAAAGACGTTATACTATTGAAGAAAAATCAATATTGGAATCCTCATATTAATCCTAAATTTATGATGAAATTTATTTAAAATTATGAGGCGACACGGTACCTCAAAAATTTTTCTTTTAAATTTTAATGTTTAAAATTATATTTTACTTTTATTTTACGTAAAATAGTACTCTATAACTCTCCCCTGAATTTTTTTTGAAATAATTAAAAAAAGTTTTAAAAATTTGAGGGTTTTTTTTTTTAAATTTTGAGATCTTTTTAAAACCCTAAGAATTTTCTTAAATATGAAGATTTTTCTCCAATTTTTTTTCCATGTAGCTATTAATATACTACATAAAATTTAGTATGGATTTTTTCCTGCCAACAGTATTGATTTTTTTGTAATTTTTTATTGTAAAAAAATTAAAAAATTTGAAAAATGCAGAAATTCTAACTTTGGATGTTTTTTTTTTTAATTACTACATATCTTAAAGCTAATTCTATACTAAGTTTTATAAAACATATATTTCTGGACATTCAAAAAACATTTCACACCCCTATCTCCATTTTTAAAACAGTCTTAGGCTTTCAAAATGTAGCATATAAGCTAAAATACAACATGGAGAAAAATGCATTTAAAGATTTGATTCATCTAAATCATAATATAAAATCTATTCAATTTGCCTGTTACGTTTACAAAGCGTGATTCCAGTTATTCTAAATTGTTTAAAGTTAAAAAATAACAAAATGTATTGAAACAAAATATTATATTTGTATATTGAAGATATAAAGATGAAATTAATGAAAGATCAAAATTTCACAAATCTTTATCATAACACCTTTAAAAAATTAATAAGCATATCAAAATTGATTAAATATAAATTTCTGCCATTCTGCTTTCTATTTCTGCTATTTTGCTTGATCGATGAAATTCTAACTTTTGAGCATTTACTAAAAATGACACTGTGGAGAATCTTATTGGAGTTTTGTGTAATGCACCGAATATATCGCTCTAATAACTCATTTGATGCAAGTCTCTGGTAAATTGGCACTATTTTTGCTAAATGAGCTTCTTTTACAAGTGTTTGAATCTGAAAAGTGAACATGGAAATATTGTTTACTCTCCTGTCATGCATCAAAAATTATTCAATAACTTAATAAAAAATAAAGCTACAGTTCTAAAAATTTGTAGGCACATTTATAAAGACTCAATTTATCATATGAGCCAATAAAAAAAATTCAACTTTTTAAAGACTTTTTCGAGTACCGTGTCGCCTTAACTGTTGTAAACATTTTTTTTTTTAAATTTTTAATCAACCTAGATGAAAAATTTAACTTTTTGCTTAGAAGGCTATAATTTTTGGATTCCATAATTTTTTTTTTCCTTTCAATTTACGGCGTAGATGTGGAGAAAATATTCACCAAGTTTAATTCGTGTATACTTTCTTTGGATTTATCCACCAGAATTTCCCAACCTGAGGCCGAAATGGCTAATTTAATCACGTAAATTTTGTTCTCCCAGAAAAGAACAGAAAGGAATCTTAATAATCTTAATTAATCGCGCCAAGTTGTTGGAGGAGGGAGTTTCATAACTTCCATTGGAAGAAAAGTAAATGAAAAGAAGTTACGACATTATTTGTTAAATGAAGTACTCTTATCTAGGCATCGGAACTTTCCGTGTTGCATTATTTATTAGCGCAAAATAATTATGCTAATCTCTTATATATT
Organism: Argiope bruennichi; assembly: GCF_947563725.1. Taxonomy (NCBI): domain Eukaryota; kingdom Metazoa; phylum Arthropoda; class Arachnida; order Araneae; family Araneidae; genus Argiope; species Argiope bruennichi. The sequence goes on along the minus strand of NC_079160.1, from coordinate 103,582,750 downwards.
AGCACGGTAGAAAAGTTCAGATGTTGAAATAATTTATGTGCAAGCAAAGCCGTCAGCAAGATGATTACAAATCAAAAGATTGTAAAGAAAAAGTTATTTTTAATTAATACATTAGTTGATTAAAGAGGCAGAATTTGAATTTAGAAAGGCAGAAGATTACTGCTAAATCTTTCTATATATGTGTTGTTGTGTTATGACTTATGGCACTTTACAAGCCCTCTGACAGTTATCTATCAGCGATTTAAGTCGAGTGAGTGTCTCTTGTTTTTTCAGCAGCGCCAACTAGTACCAAGACTACGACTTAGGTACTCACGCTTCGCAATCCGTTTTACGGGGTGGACTTCATACATTCATTTCATTCACTCATCCACAGATCATAATTTAGACCTGAATCAGAGAACGATCGCCTCTGAACCAGCACCCCTAGTAGTATTATTCTCGACATGGATGACTTTGTGACCATGACAAATTTATACATGCGCCAGTCACCACACACACGGAGAGTATTCGGCTGACTCGCAACCTAAGGGATTTTAAATAATTCCATATACCTTGAAGGATTAAAACGGAGTTGGATTATCATATTCCTTAGCATTGAAAAGATTACTTCGGCTATTAAAATTGTGCTATGTCTCCCTAGATTTTATAATAATCGAAACAATTATAAGCAGCAGATATTAAGATGTATAAATGTACTGCTGCATCATGTATTAAAGAAAGGAAGTATCAATTCTGTGATTCCAACATACCTTAATCGCTTAATTTATGTATTTTTACTTCTTTGAATCTTATATAGTTTCACATTACTTTTGGAATTTAATTGTAATTTAATAAACATGTTCCTTAGCACCCGAAAGGTAAATTTTGCTGTTATAAATGTGCAACGCATCTGCAAATTTTATTTTTGTATGAATTATATTTCTAATAACAGTAGAAAAATATTATTTAAACAGTGTATGTGTGTATTATTACATCATGTATTAAATTAAGGAAATAGTGGCGCTGCGGTCTAGTTGTAAAAATATTTAGTTTAGTTTTTTAAAAAATATTACAGATTCATCCCTAATAATTACATTTTTGAAGTATAACTATTCATTCATCATATACAAAAAAAAAAGAAATTTTCGATAATTTTAATGATTTTAGTACAAAAAATTTTTTCTCAAAGCAAGTCAGCTGTTACAACTTACAACGCTCCTGGAGCAAATTGTAACAATTTAAAAACAATATTTTAAAAACAAATTTCATGAAAATTCTTTTATTATTCGAAATATAAAAAAAAAAGACATCGGCTAGTTATTATTATTTGGAGTAGGACAATGAGAGATATCAAGTGGATTATAGAAGAAAAAAAAAAATGATAAAATTATTTAAGCAATCAACATAAAAATAAATTTTCAACTGAATTTCATTTGAGGCATATAAAGACAGATCTTTACTTCCCATAAATTGGAAAATTCAAACAAACCATTCGTCATCTTATATTTAGTTAACCATTTTATTTTCATGCCAAGAGAAGGCATATTCTGAATGCCAATATTTACAGTACACTAATAACATCATATGATGTTACATCATACATACATCATATGATGTATGATGACTCTTTACTATGAGTACTCTGATAAGTATCCGTTCTGATAAGTATTCCACTGAAAATTCTTATTAAAAATTAAAATTAAGTATTTCATTTCAGCAAATAAGAAGATTTTCTTTTCTTTTGCAGATGTAAATTCTCAACTTGTTTTAGCATATCCATCAGAGAACGAAACGTTTTGCTTTTTCCTTGTAATATGTCTTAGCAGAAATACATGACAAACATCGAATAACTCAACTGCATTTCAAATACTTAATCATTTTTTTCTAATATATCGATTGTAACTCAACTTCATGAAGCCTGTTGCAGATTTCCTCTCACAGCTCCTCATTATGAAGTACTGAAATAACTAAATAGAATAATTCAGATTTATAATTTATTCTGTAATCACTTTCATTTCCTTTATTATTTTCTCTGATGTGTGATGTAACTCTTTACTTTGGTTTGGCATGTTTTAATGGATTGCGATGGTATCTGCTTGAAATGTATGCACATGTATGTTTCTTTGCCACTCTATTATCTCTTCATGAGTATTCATTATTTTTTTCCTTTCGATTTACAACAATTCATAAATTACAATAACGAAAATAAAGTAATTGACATAGAACCAGTTAAAGCAGAAAAATTTTGTCATAAACAGCCCCAGCATATGATTTCAGTCATTTATATTGATTTATAAACTAATATTGCATTTATCAAAAAATAAATAAAAATTAAAAATTAATTATAAACTGATACACGAGCAAAATAAATGCGTACAATATCTTTAGGAGATCAATTAATTTATCTTGAATCACGATACAAGAAGTATTTTTTTTCCATTGACGACATAAAATTTAGTACGTGCACCCAGTGTCTCACTACCTGATATCGGTAGGACACTAGCAGTGCCGTTTGAATAAATTTAGTCATAAAAATCGTGATTAATAAAATTTTGATCAAAAAATTAAAAAAAATCATTGCGTAAAGTACGTGTTACTAATTATCCCCATAAAAATTATCCCCTAGATGCCATGAATCTGATACCAATGAACATTTTAGGTTCCCTTCTCTTGAAAGAGTTTATCACTTGGTTTTAAATAACGTTCATCTGATGTTGTCAGATAAACCTCGAAACATCATATTTCTGTTGTTGTGTTGTGACTTATGGCACTTTACAAGCCCGCTGACAGTTATCTGTCAGCGATTTAAGCCGAGTGAGCAACTCTTGATTTTTCAGTAGCACCAACTAGGGCCAAGAGTATGACTTAGCTACTTCATGCGCCACATTCGCTTGAACAAACCCTTTTTTCAGGGGGGAATATTCACACCTCACAGATAGAACACAGAAGAAGAACAATCATGCCCGAACCGGGACTCGAGCCTGGGACGCCCATCATATTTCTACCGCAGCGAAATTTAATTCTCAAATCTTTGAGTGAGAAAGGCAATCAACCTTTACATACATCCCCAAATAGCGAGAGGAAAGTATATTTTGCCTCAGAGTTAAAGAATAGTAATTAATTTAATTTTATTAAGTAATGTCAAGGATCCTAAAATTTCTTACGGAAATGCATATAAAATATGTAAAACTATTCAAAATAGGACTGTCTGCTGTATGTTTTTCTTACGTGCATGTAGAACAAATAAATGCCGACAGATCCTTATTACTATTTGATAATAAAGAAAAAATAAGTTAAATTAAAGATAAGTTAATTGAAGATCATCCTGATTTACTTAATGTGAGCACTTTATGAGAAATATATTTTTTTCGTTTATCACGAAATTGTGACACAACCCACAGAAATCTAAGTGGTTCATCTAAAGAGTTGTAACTTCCCTTCTACTTACTCTTGTATTTTTAATATTTTTATACGAATTATATTTATAATTAAAAGCAAAAACATTATCAAACAATAAAGCAGAAACTACACGTAAAATTAAAATAAAGTGATCAATAAATTATTATTATACGGATTCATAATTCTATAGGAATAACATTTTAAATTTTAAAAAATTATGTTAACGAAAACTATTCAAATAAATATTTATTATACATATAAAAGATTTTATAAAGTATAAATAAAATTTTTTTATTCATTTGTAATAACTATGCAGTCGTACCCAAAATAAATTAACTCTCACTCGTTTAAAATCTAGAACAAATTATACATTATTTCACTTGGAATTAGCAAAATTAATTAGCTGGCGAATTACTATATATATTGTTTTTAAATTCGTAATCATAATAATAGAGATTTAGTAGCATATCGAGGACTTTTATTTATTTGAAAATTAAGATTTTTCACTGAAATATTCAAGTTATTTAACCGAAAAAGAAATTTAGTATCATTCGCAAAATAAATTGCTCTTTTTTAAATATACATTTAATATTTCAGGTTTTATTAAATACTAACTGTCTTTCGCCACCATTTGGTCAGTGCCATTGATGATTGATAAAATTACAATTATTATTTTTCTTTTGTAGCTTATCTTAAAGACTTCCTCTGCAAAACATTTCTGAATATCACATTTTGAAGGCATATAACATATATGCCTTCTTAAATTAATTTACTTTACACTTTCTCTTATTGTGCTATCCTTTCTCTAATTTTCGGTTATATCATTTAAAAGTTGAACTTTAACCTGAAACAGAAATGATTAAACCTAAAAATAATTTTAGTTCAGGAATTATTTAAAAACAGACACACTTTGAAATTTTACAGATTGTATAACGGAAATTTAAATCTTAATTGTAAATATAACAAAATTTTAAAACCTTTTAAATGTAACTAATAGCGTCCTTCAAGTGAAAGCCATTTCGATGTAAAAAAAATAATAATAAGGTGTATCATTATATTTTCACCATCAAAAACTAATTTTAGTACAGAAGTTTTTTTAAAAACAGGCAAAATTTGAATTGCTACCCGATTATACATTGGTAAGTTAAATTTTAATAGTAAATACAATAACATTTCAAAAGTTTTCAAAAGTAACTAAAAGTATACTTCAAGCAGGAGCCTACTCATTATAAACGATTTATCATCATATCTTCATCATCAAAAAATAATTTTAGCGCAGACGCTTTTTAAAAACAGACAAACTTTGAAATGTTACTTGATTTTATATTGGGAGGTTAAATTTTAATATGTAAATATAACAAAATTTCAAAAGCTTTCAAAAGTAACTAATAGCATAATTCAAGTAGAAGTCTACTCATTATAATAAAATAAGCTGTATCTTCATACCTTCATCATGAAAAATAAAAAATAATTTCAAGTTGAAGTATTTGTAGAAACAATGAAAACGATTTGAGTTTCTTTACGGCAATGAAATATATCGTTCTACAATATCCTGAAAAATGTTATAAAAATTTATTAAGAATAATCAAAACCCGATACAGCAATTAAATTAATATTATTAGAAAGATGATTTTTAAAAATTTAAGGTGGCACAAAAATCATATTTAAGCTATAATATTTTCGGCAGTAATAAGAGAAATTTTTTAAAATTCAATTAATATTTAAATAATTCGTAATTTAATTAAATTTTCAAAAAAATTCCTACACGATGCCCATTTGAGCAACGTAAAAAGTGCATTGCTGCCAAATTTGGTAGTATTAGCTCTAATGTTTTGTTTCGTTGAATGCCATGACAGACATGCACAACTTTTATATCCTTTTAAATCAATTGTCTTTTCTACATACTATAATTAATATTTTAATCAAATTATTTCATTTAAATCCCAAATAATTAATATATTCCCAATAAGAACCCTTTATTATTGAACACATTTCTGAATTCTTTTATAAAACAGAAAACAATTAATTTAATTCTTGCTTTCATAAAATAACACAAAACTCCAATACAACATTCTATTTCCATTTCATATCTAATATATTGCATAATGCCTTTTTTCGTATTTTTTTATGAAATAATCATACGAAAATAATATTTCTTTATCGTGCTTTCCAGACTTTAAAGAATCTTGGCCATATTAAGAGAGATGCAGAGTGTCTTTGAAAATATGCCAGCTCTATTTTGAATTGCAAATTTCATCTTATTTAATTCTACCTTGAAAATAATTCATATTTTTCCTTTCATATTATTTTTACATATGATTCAAAAGATGGGCAAAATCCTCTCGTATTATTTCGTTCGTTCATCAGAGGAAAAGCTGCTAGAAGAATTATTTAAAAGCTATACCAAATTGCTTGTAGTTTAAATTCCTGAAAATAAGTCGAGTGTGGCTTTTACATTATGCTTATATGTGTCTTAAAGGCTGCAAATAAAATTATTTATAGAAAATTGAAATAATGTCGGCAGAATGAAAATTTATAGAAAAAAGTAAAGCATGATATCTTTTTTTGGCGCGAAAGTAAATTCTATATTCTTTGCAATTTCAGACGAAAAATATTTTTTTTCTAATATTTGTTCAAAGTTTAAAATGGATTTCTTCGACTTATATTTAAGAAAGGGGTTTTGAATTTCAGGAATATAAATATTTAACATTTTATGATGATTCATAAATATAATATTTTTTATTAAAATACATTTTATGCAGCAAAATATACACAAAAGCTTATAAATATTTAACATTTATTTAAAAAACATAGCAGTTTCGAAACTTATGTTCCCCAAGTGATATTTCTACAGGATTACTTTATGTAGAATTTGAATATATGCATGGCAACGACTGCACCGTCGGAAGAATTTTCAGAAATACGAAGGGTTATCGATAATATACAAATAAATTTCAAAATGTTTGTTATAAGACCTGTATAATTCGTTTTAAAATGTAGTTGAATTTTGTTTTTCTCATATTTATGATAATAGTCTTTTTTTTTAGTTAAAGGTGTACGTACACACTAGAAGATATTTTTTAAAATTTTAACTTTAAAAATCCAGTTTTTTCACAGTAGGTCATTAATATATGTTTAAACTCATTTCAGTGAGAAAAAACCATATTACACTAATTATAAAGCAATTAAATAATGTTTAATGAGCTAATAAGCATGTTTTTTGAAACGTGATATCTTAAATTCTAATTTATACAGCCACACAATTCTAGTTGGAAATAATGCCTAATATTAGTCTTCATGTTGTCTGACTCAATCAAGTTATAAAAATATATAGTTTTTTTTTTTAAATTTTTTATCAACGATGAATAGAAAAAGCGAGATTTTTTCTGTCATTTTAACTTTCAAATGGCTATTAAAAATTTATTTCTATAAATATAACTTTGATTGAGGCATAAAACATCCGCTCTTTCATACATATTATTTTGATATATAAATAATTGTATTTGGTTCATTTCTTCTTGAGTTATGATTGTTTGAATGAAACAACATAGTGGAAAAATATCATTCTTCATAAAATGAGTTTAAAAAAAACCGTAACTAGAGTTTTTAATGAAAGCACCTCAAGAAAAATAATTATAACTCGAGAAATATTTCGAATATTGACAACATCTTGGTATCGCTTGAAAGCTAAAGGATCAGAGAAAATTATTAAGCAATAAAAATATATTCCCTATTTTGAACGATTTTCGAAGTTTCAAATGTGTACATACACCTTAAAACATTTTTCTCCACCTAATAATTTAGTAAAGCAATTTCAGAATTCACATGCATATATATTTTCCAAATAAAAAAATGATTTGCCAAAGACAGTAATTTGAATATAAAGTATAGGAATGGAACAGAAATAATTATCATCAGCTTAGACATTTTTTCCCTTGCTTCTTTTATTTTTAATAAAAAAATATTGAAAAAATACAGAAGACAAAAATAATTTAAAGGAAACTACTTTTAAAGAACTGACAGCTAATTGAGTAACTATTTTGGATTTATGATTTTTTTACGGGTGCTGTGTCGAAACAAAGTTGAGGCAAAATTAGGAAGAAATTGGATGTGCCGAGGCAACAATTTTATATCATCAAATGATATAATTCATGAACGTATGGTGGTATCGTTTGGTTTTAGTCATAGACAAAATGAAAGCATCTAATAAAATCTTGTTTTTGAATAAGCGAGGGAGACAGACACATTTTCTAATAGGCAGTTTTAATTATAACAAACCTTTACTTCCATAATTTCATTCCTAAATTAATTGCTTTGTTTTAATCTTGGTTTGTAAATATTTAATAATGCGTCTAGATCGTCTGGAATTTTTTTGCTTTCCCGATGTAAATACATATATATTGAGATTTCCAGGGACCGCGGTGATCTGGTGGTAAGGTCCCGGCTCATGAGCCGTAGGTTTTCAGGTTCGAGACAAGATTCCACCAAAGAACCGTCATGTGAGGGGTTCTTTCGGACGTTAAATCCGTCAGGGCCAAACGTCCTCCCGTTTGTGTGGTGTGGAGGGGCGAGTGCCAGCTCAGGTGTCGTCTTCGTCATCTGACTGCGGTTCAAAATTACGAGTTCCGTCCAGAGTTAGGCCTAATGTTGCTTTTCAACAAGTCGTTAATATAACTGAACTGAGATCACCAGGTTATTGTTTTAATGCTTACGTTCTGGAATTTGACTCCATTTTCTTAATTTTTTTATTATTAAGTTGATGATTATTCAATGGTATAATCCAATTAATTGCTGATAAAAATTTATGGAGCATTCATATTTCTTTTATTCTATAATAATATTATTTAAAATGTAATGTTTAAATGTTTGCCTATTCAATTACATTTGCACTGCTCAAGCATGTGTTTATAGCAAGCTAAACAAATAAGTAAAAGAGGCATAAACATGCTTCGAATTGGAGAAAACGTTTTTGAGCTTCCTAGTTGTTAATCAATATTAAATTTCATTCTAATTGTACTAGAGAAAATAAAGTCTTTAGCAGTCGAATTGAAGAAACATGGAAACATTTATGTTTATTCTAATACTCTCTTTTCACATAAACTTACTTAGGATGTACTGTTTACAATTTTATTATTATCTTTAATACTTTTATTTTCATTTATAAAAATTCAAAAAAAAAAATGAAAAAAAAAATACCTAATATAAAAAATATTTGTATATTCATTCGAATTTAAGAGAAAACGAGCTATTGTTTTCAAATTTCTGAATACAACTAAAGAAATGGATAAGTCCAAATAAATGATCATGAAAATAAGAACGCTCTTAAAAATAAAATCCTTTCATACTTCTGTGTCTCTTCCATAGCTCTCATGTTTTTCTCCAAGGTAAATCTCCTCTCCTTACTCCAGGATGAATTAAAAGAAAGGGTTTAAGGAAAATGTATTTCCTTCGAACCATCATGTCTTTTTTTTTTTTTTTTTTTGCCTGAGTTTGATATTTCTATAAATAAAGGAATAAAAGTACCCCTGGAGGGTTTTGATGTATCTTTTATTTTTCATGACCATATAAAAAGAGTTTTCGAATGGTTCGAAAACTCTTTTAGAAGAGGTTCTATGGCTTCAAACAAAACAAAATTTTATTAGCGTCTAATATAAAATATGCCCTCTGTAGAAATGGTAAAACGTTCAAATTTTCGTCAATAGGTGGCGCTTCGCGAATAACTATTGCGATTGCTGCAATTTTTTTAATAAAGAATAAAGAAAGCAAAGTTAATTAATAGTTTGAAAAATTGAATCTCAGTAATTCAAAAAGCACTAAATTCAGCTCCAAACAATACAGAAAAAAGGGGATAATTTCATGGGATGCTATCCTTTAAGTACAATTATTTTTCTATGGCAAAGAGTGGGAAGCAATGTCCTTGCTTATGAATCAGGCTAATATTTCATCACAAATAATTAGACAAGTTAATATTTCATATATTAATATTATACTAATAATAAAGATGAAGGTATACACGTGTGTTTGTGTGTATTGCCGCTTTGCAGTCCAGACCGCTTCATCTACAACTACCAAATTTGACACCAACATACCTTTGAAAATGGTACACACCTTTGAGTGCTTTGATTTTTGAAATTTTTCTTACAATTTAATTGGCCAAAATTTAAACTGTATTTTGGGTTATTTTCTCGACAACTTTCGAAAATATTACTGCAGAAAAAGTAAACTTTACATCGCTTAAAAAAAAATGCATTTCATGAAACCAATTTAATGGTCTGGCAATTTCAGTAAGTTTTTAAAAGAATTTCTTTCCTTTATTTCCGAAAAAAGCATTTAATGTTATTTTTAAATTAAAACCGTTTTCATTCCTTCATAAAGTATTTAATCGCGAAAATTTTTTCATTGTTGAAAACTAATAGAGCAAAGATTCTATTTGATATCTGTGTAATTTTATGCATGTAAAAATGAACTTACCATTGCATGAATTTTCAAAGATAGGTAAATGGATCTATTATAATTTTAATATGATGATGTTATCTTTGTATGATATTATAAATGCTTTCCATTAGAAAGTTTCATATATATAACAAATAGAACTTAAGTTAAAAAATTAAAGAAACAAAGCTTTAATGATTGATAATTTGACGGAATATGGATATGAAGTTATAACTAACTTATTCGCCAGAAAAAATATATACTGAATTAACTGTTCGGCAGAGCTGACTAGTATTATATTAAAATATACGATTTGTCATCTGGAAATTCAACTAGTAGGATAACTGTTCTAAGATATAAAATGATTATTTGACAATAAACTCTACATTACGTTAAAAATGGAAATGTGTATTTCATGAGGATAATTTAAATAAGATGTTTGTTTATATTCAGTATCTAACTCATAAATTAAATGTGTTCTGTGAATGATGTTAAGAATAATGCAGTTCAAAAGACTTATGATTTAATTTGTTAATGTAACTTTAAAACTCTTTTTTTCTATTCTCTGCGATTCTGGAAAATATCAAAATAGAAGAAATATCACAAGCTTTAAATTATTCCAAACTTAAACTTCGAAGGAATCGACATTAATAGTTAATGAACGTGAAATTTGTAATTCATTCAACATTTCTTATTTGTTCCATTACCGAGTATTATAAATGTGAAATAATTTTATTCCTTCGCTATTTAAACTGCAATTATTGTACACTAATACGTATGCCGATAATTCCTCTAGGATAATTCTTCCTTAGAATGAATTGACATTTTTTTAAAGCATCTTACATAGTTTACCGAAAAGCATCATAGTTTACCGAAAAGAGTTCTTTCAACAAAGCGAAATGAGCCTATTTAAAATGTCTCATCATCATGTAGAATTACAAAAGCTAATTAAATAAGAAGTAAATGGCAACAGCTAAAGGGAATTGCCTTGACCGAGAGTGATAACTCATTATTCCACAGATCTTAACCATCGGCAAAGAATAAAAAAAAATAATATTGGTTTAGAAAATTAGGAAAAGGATCGAATATTACTGATATTCTTTTGAAAACTGAAAGGCGAATTTCAAGAAAATTATTAAATCTTTGAAAAAGAAATAGGTAAAGATGTTGCTTTAGTTATGTCATATAATTGATTATTATTAATATTTAGTAATATTTATTCTTATTATCTAGTTAATAAATTCATAACACTTGTTAATAATTAAATGCAGTTAATAATTACATGTTAATAATTAAATGCATGAATAATGACTGATTGAATTTAATGTCAATATCAAACATTTCTCCTGCAAATTTGTTATTTTGCCTATGTAAACAATTTGTAATTTTGGTTTCTTTCTAAAGATACATATGACAAAAGTCGGATTTGACGAATGCATGTTTATGATCAAATGGTTATACGAAATGGTTAGAATCAAAGAATATCTGTCTGTTTAAGAATTACATGCTAAGCCAACAGAATTAATATCTATTTGTCCAAATCATTAAGACAAAGAAGTGCATGTTAATGGGAGCTTTGCAGCATGGGAATCTTTTGCAGAAATGAAACATCCCTTGAAAGTGAGTTTCAGATAAAGAAAAAAAAACATTCTAAACATGATGTTAAAATAAAAATTCTGAATTAATTCGCTTCAGAAGACATAAAAAAATGTAAATTTCTTATCGCGTAACTTTTCACTGCATGAACAATTCTACAGAGCGCGATAGGAAATCTTGTGGTAAGAACTGTTTCCATTTTTCTCAAAATCTCTTTTTCCTTCAGGGTCAAAAAGTCGAATCCAGAAAAATCCACTTCAATGTTTACTCGTTCGATCTCTGCAAGTCGATGTTAAACATCAGTGTAGTGGATTGGATTAAAATTGTTCTTTTCATAAACGTTACAATGAAACCGAAATTTTTCAAGAATGCCATGTAACGAGAAAACGGCTAGCTAAAAACCGACTAGGACTGATTACAGAGGAGATGTATACGAATGGTTATCTTTAGAATACGTACATACACACACACACATACACACACATATATATACAGGGTGTTTATAAAGTCCCGGACCCATTTTGATGTTTAATAACTCATAAAATAATAAAGATAGATTAAAATTAACAACATAAATGGTTAAATAGACTCAAAAAGTTTCATGACCCTTGTCAATGAACTTCCACGTGTGCCCCCTTCGTCGCACGGAGAATATCAAGTCGATAGTCAATTTCACGCCAGGTAGCGGCATCCACATGTCGGCATCCACAGAGTCATTTGCGCACATTATGGCGATTAACAATGCCAGAAACATGAAAGGATGCTTCATCGGAGAACATTATGCTCTTCAGAAAATCAGCAGCATCTTCTATCCTCCTTAACATATCTGTTGCAAAGGCCATCCTCCTAGGCCTATCGTTCGGTTCCAAAACTTGAACAATTTGAACTTTGTATGCATGCAGTCTTAATTTTTTCTTAATAACCTTGTACACCGTCGAAATTGGCATATCCAATTCTGTTGCCGCTGATCTCACAGATATTCTAGGATTGTGTAAAAATGTCTTTCTGACACGCTCAACATCAAAATCACTTGTGCAAGGACGTCTGGAACGTTTCTTATCTTCGATACTTCCAATTTCTAGAAAATTCTTTTTCCACCTCAAGATGCTGTTTTTGGATGGAGGATCTTTTTGGTAAATTCTTCTGAAATTTCTCTGTGCTTGCACTGTCGATTTCATTTCTATGAACCACCATAAAATCTGTACTTTCTCTTGTGGTGTACGCATTCTCCTTAATATCCACTCGAATAAAACATCACATACAAAAGTACTACATAGAACAAACACATCAAAAGTAAACATAACATTGCAATAGTTGCCAAAAACAAAAGAGAGAAAAATGCAATTAATAAGCAGACAATATTTAGAAAAGTACAGATATTTAGACTGGAAAATGAAATTATCTGAAATTAACCACACGCGCAGACGATATTTACAAAAGTAAAAATATTCAAATCTGAAAAGGAAAATATATGAGTTATTCCATCAATAAATGCCATAAGTTTGTTTATATCTTTATTATTTTATGAGTTATTAAACATCAAAATGGGTCCGGGACTTTATAAACACCCTGTATATATATTATTTAGTTTTCCAAAATGAAAGATGGAATTCATATTTCATGTTAGTTCCTTTTCTGTGAATACACAACTTTAATTGTTTTACCTTAAATAAATTAACAACCGTTTTCAAGGCGGCGTCCTTGCATAGGGGTAGTGCATCTTCCCCGTGATCTGGGCATCCCGGTTCGGGCATGGCACAACCCCCGATAGACAAGGCCTCTGCGGGTTTCCGTGACGTCACAACGAGACGGTACACTCCATTCCCTTAACATTAAGTCTCTGCGCGCTAGAGAGTGAAGAGAAATTACTTTTCACTTGTTAATATCATTTCATATACTTCCATATCATGCAGTTCAACACACATATATAGTAGAATTCATTAATAATTAAAATGCAGCCGCTTTCCACATCACCTTGGAGGTACGGCGCTTGGTATGCATTACCTTTTTTGCATTAAGTGCAGGGCAGGTTTCCCAGTAGGTGTATCTCCCCTAGATTTAAAACTATTATCTTCATTCACTATATCATTAAAAATTATATCTGTTGCAAAATATTTTTGATTAGAAAATTTCAAAATTTCTTATTCACATAAGGTACAGAAGTTCAGAATTATAATCAGAGCCGGCCTTAAATATAAAGGAGATTGGGTGCAAAAAACCATTTGGAGTCGCAATTTTTTTTGAAAGTAAAAAAAAAAAATTAAAAACATTATATATAATGCTATTGCGTGTATATTTGTTAAATGAATTTGTTTTTGCTTTTAATTACTTCAGAAAAATCACCATTTTTTTTTTCGATGATTTGTATAGCAAATGCTTGTAAGCTTCTTCACGCCTTGACCAATTACACTTCTTCCTTACTTTTAATTTGCTGAATTTAATTTGAAATTTTTTATATCAGTGATTAAATTGATACATTTTTAAATCTACCTTCTCTCTGTACAATGACAGTATCAATTGCTGTGATATTTTTAATACCCAAATTCTTTAACTTTATCTTCTTTTATTTCGGAATATGATCTTTTTTTTTTCAAATTCGTGTATTAAGAAAATTTTCTGAATTAATCAAATTGCATTCTATCACTTTGGATTCGTCTAAAAATGTGTTGAATTTTGTACTTAAATTTTGAACTTCAGTTTTAATTTTACTAATCAATTTAAAAGCCGAATAAAAAACAACTGTTTTTAGTTGAAATAGTTCATTGGTAGTGTTAATTTTGGGCAATATTGAAAACTATACTATTAAGTATAAAATAAATGGCATTTCTTTTATTGATTCCAATATTTTTACTTCGCATACCGCTGTACTATCTCTATTTACCTCAATAAATTCTTCTAGAACATTACAAATTTTTTCAAACTGTGTATACATTGCTTTAACTGAATCCCTTCTAGCTTCCCAAAGGGTATAAAAAAGCATATAGAAGTTGTAATATCCAAAAAAAAAATTACAATATATACTGCTGGAAATGGTATCACAAATTAATAAATTTAAAAAGTATGATGTGCAAGACATATAAATTGCATGTGGATTTAGAGCAACTATTCTAAATTGCAAAACTTTGTACTTCCATTTCGTGTTGCTATCTTTGCCTTACGCCTATCCTCTACAATTCATAATATTTAAATCCAGCTCACTTAATCTTTTCAACAGAGGTTTTGCTAGTCCTTCTCCAGTCACAATGATTACTTTAATAAACCCTATAAACGACGCATTTATATTTAATCTTTTCTCTTCAATATTTTCATACCTAATAATGACTGAAGTGCGTTTGTTCTTAATGGGGAAAATCAAGATTATATTCCATTTGGTTACTGCTGTACTTGGATGATTTTGAATAGACTTTAATTTTGCTAAGGATTTCATTTCATAATGCAGAAATATTTTGTTCATTTGATCGCAGTTCTAAATGATGCCCAATTTTAATTTTCGAATTTTTAATTCTGTTTATATGATTTATTAGCACAATTTGTATTTACTGAATTGTCCGATTAAACATACAAAAATTTCCATTATTAGGAGTTTCTATTATTTTCATGGTTTCCACGAAATGAAAGGTTATTACATGATAAATATAGAATCATAAAAACAATTCTTTAAAACAGTAATTCAAGTCGTTCCTTTTTTTTTTATTTATTTATTTGCTTGTTTGGTTTTCATCAACAGTAAAACATAATTTTAGTCTAATCAGTAATTCTTTTCAACCAATAAAGGAATTAAAGTGACAAATAAAACATTCATGCTTTTGAATTACAATTTCAGCTTTCTCCAGCTATTATAGCCACCTATAAATAGTGTAGATTGTTCATTTCCTTTTCTTTTTATTTCTTTCTATTTATTTCTTTCAAATTTTTAAATTCTCTTGTCTCATCGTATTTCTTTTTTTCTGTTATACTTTCCTGGAGAGTTTTCTCCATATATTGTTGCTCCAATTTCATCTTTTTTATTTCTGGATTTTCCCTATGAAATGTTGAAGAGGACATGTAAGAGGCACAATTTGGCATCTAAGATGGAATTGCTCCAATCACTAGTCTCGGATATTTAAGAGGGGCACTTAATAATTTTCCTGACTTCGAATCAAATAGACTAGTTTCTCTTTCAATATTATTTTTTTTTAAATGTAATTCACAGATCTACAGTAAAGGAAATTATTCGTAAGTATTGACTTCCTTTAATGTTTAATTTAAATACAGTAACAAATATACAACATAAAACAATATATAATTATTATTGTTTATTTTCATGCTTTTATCGGTATGTTATATAATAAAATTTAACTATATAAACGTAATTATAGATATAATAGTAAATAAAGCATGTAAACATAATTACGGCAAATATTATGATTATTATTGACAATAATTACAGACATTATTACCTGTATTACAGCATTTCATAAAATAATTCTTTTCATAATGCACTTGATTAAAATCACGAATAATGGATATTACTGAGCTGTTAAATTTCTAATGTGAGAATAAATGATTTTTCATTTAGAAACATTAAGCATTAGTTTAAAATAATTAAATAAGCTTACCCTACTATGCTGCGTCGGATAAAATCCTTTACGATGTATGGCACTTAATCATTTCTTTTTAAGCTCTTCGTTTTTAGGAAAGGCAAAAACACTTACTCTTGGGCCATTCCTGTAAATTCCATTACAGTTTGGAACACAACAGATCAAAGGCATTTCTATTCCTTATTTTTAGTAATCCAAATGATTTTTCTTGCAAATAAGAAATGGCGCTTCCTGTCTACTCAAACACAGGAGGGCCACTGGTTAAAACATGGCGTGGGAGGAAAAGAGTTCGTTTCTTATCAGTAAACTTGAAGAGGGTGAAATTTCTCCCTCGGTCCCCCAATTCGCACCCACTCGTGTAACCTCTCGGAGCGACGTCATTACTTTCTGTGACGTAAGTTTTCCGGCCTTGTCTAACGGGGGTTTTGGGCATGGTTGTTCTTCATCTGTGTTCTATCTGTGAGGTGTGTGAATATGTCCCACTGTAAAAAGTGGGTTGTGCAAGTGAATGTGTGAGTTTCATCTTCATGTGAGCTAGAAGTCAGACTTCTGCCCTCGGGTGCTCAGGGGTATTTACCCTCTGAAGCTACTGCACCTATTTTGCGTGGTAACACGGAAGTGACATCATCAACCGTTTTCAAGCAACTTCGGGTTAATTTGGGATGAATCATATGATTTTGAACTCAGGTTATATGACGAGGACGATAATTCAACAAGCACCTCTATTTCCAGACTTCTCTCCCTGTCACAGAAAGGACTTCGGAAAGGCTCCATTCCCGCAGTCGAGACCATTAATACCAGACCACCACAACCTTACAGTAACAATTATACACGACAAGATATTCGTAGTTTCTAGCCGAACGATACAGAAACATCCTGTTTTGTTCTTGTTTAATTTTGCTTTCATTAATTTTATATTTTATGTTCTGCATTTTCCCTCGGCATTCATTCCTAACGCAATTGGGGCAGTTCACAAGCAAAACGAGCACTTATTTGAGAAGAAACATTTCCCATAAGATTTCTGTTATTTTATTCCAGTCTTAAGTGAATCGTCACAGCGTCCTGAATCAAAAAAGAGCATTTTCTAAATTATCTTCTCAAGATAATTAATAAAAAAAAAACATTCATCCGAAAGTAAGAAAGTAATATTTAGTTAAAATCACACAATTCGTGGAGAAAATTCAAGTTCTCAAATAGGATAAAAGCTTGACAAAACATATTTACTTATGAATAAATTCACACCGGAATACTTTTTTATTTAATTTTTATTTGTCAGGTTTATCTTGGTTTTTAAAAATTTATTTTGTAGTTTTAAACTCGTGGAAAAATTTTTTGCGGCCAAAAAAAAAACTTTAAAAAGCTTTATTCGATAAAAATTTAGAAATTAAATTTTTAGAAGAAAAGGATGTGCTTTATTTACGAATGCCTTTCTTCATAAAATGTGGAATAGTGAATACTTAACATTGTTACTTTTTTTTGTAAAAACATGTATGGTTATTGCTTTCCGGAAAAAATTTCATTCTCAAATTGTGGAGTGCAATGAATGCACTCTTTTATAATGTACGTACAAAGTTAAATATGTATTTATTATCTCTACAGGATAAATGCATTTTTGTAGTTTTTATCCTTATTTTTTCCTGAATATTAAAAGATGCAAAATTAAGATTATTATGATGCTAAATTTTACAGTATCGCTATTAAAATTAAATAAATTAATTGCTATTTTTAATATAATATAAAAGATTGATGTATTGCAGTTACACTAACTGCATTTGGACATAATTCATTACAAGAATACTATATTCTTGTATATGCTGTTAAGTTGTCTAAAGGATGTATACAGTTACACGAGCTGCAGTTGGTTATAATTCATTAAAAAAATACTATATTCTTGCATATGCTGTTATGCCATATATTCTTGTATATACTGTTATGCTATAAATTCTTGTATATGCTGTTAAGTTGTCTAATTAATTTAGAGTTATTAAGTTATTTTCAAAAGTTATTAAAAAATTGTTGTTTAATTTTGTTTTATCCTCAAAAGTATTATTTTGATAATGATAGACAAACAAGTATTGAAACTATCAGTTATGATTGAATTCATAGATAATTATCATTATAATAGAGCTTAAATATATAGCATAGTCCTTGATGACGTTTCACAAAAGAAACAATACTATTCCCTTCTTATAGTTTTTAAAAATCACTCCACTAATTATATGCGCCCTTCCAGTAATTAAGAGTTATCTACAGACCCTTCAGGAACATTTTATTGTGCTTGTTTTGAATACTATTTAGCACGGAGAAAACTCTGAGTTATTTCATAAAAATATCAGGATTTGCTGCAAAGCTTTCTTTTCTAATTAAGATAAATACTACTTCAGCTGAAAACTTTTCTTTTTTAAGAACTAGTTGATCATCGGGACGCGACAAAGTATTTTCTAATGTAAAAATATAGGACCTGAGAGGCGCCATTTAGAAGATTTTTTCTCAAGAAAACTGTCTGCTAATCTAACTCTAGTTAATACAAAGTATCATTGTGTTGAAAAAGAAAAAAAAGAAAGATTTGCAGAGAATGTTTCTGAAAAAAAAAATACCGCTTCATTATTTTTTCTCCCTTGTTAGAATGTTCTCCTTTAATTAAAAAAGACTTACAATAATTAAGAGTTACATGGGGACACTTCAAGAACGTTCATTTACGGGAGTTTTGTAGTTCTTCGTTGGATGAAGCTTGATTTTTATTATAAATATTAGAATTATTTTAAGTCCTTTCTTTTCTCATTAGAACGAGTATTGTTTTAAATAAAATATTTTTTTATTCAAAAAATGATTTTTTCATTTAGATGCGCCTATGTATTTTTGATCAACAAAAATACCTAAAATGTATTCTTTGGAATGTCACACGTTCTTTTCTTTTTTCATTTATTTCACTTGATGGAAGTTTCTTGACTGAACATATGATGGTATCTAACGTTTTTTGACACGTTGCTTATACTAAACTTTGTTTTCGAAGACAAAATGAAAACGATTTTCCAATCGATAGATGGTAAAAAAGTGATGGAGATTGTGAAGTCTCAAATTTTAATTAATACTTCTTTACCAGATTTTTGGAGAATAGTGTGGATGAGTGATTCAATAATTTTGCTGAAAGAGAAAATAAAAAATAGCGTTATATCAAAATAAAAGAAACTCATAATTTTAATGAATATCTTAAATGAATGAGCAAATTCACTCATTTTGGAGTTAATTAAACTTTAGTAAATATAGGATCTTAGAAAAAAAAACTTTTTTTTCCGAGCATATAAACAAACTTCTAATGATGTAAAACGTAAAAATGTTAGTAGTAACAATATATTAATGAAAACAAATATCGCAAGAAACAAACACTAGTATAAACTTCCTTATATGAATTAATATGCTTTTAGATTTTTATACCATGTGACATAAATGAAATACCTAATTTTTACAGCAAATGCCTAATTAAAGATTATTTAAAAAAATAATTTTAGATTTAAAAAAAATTAAAATGTTTTTATGTATATATAATAAGGAACTATGTAAAAAGTAATTAAGTAAATTTTTTAATGAAAGTTGATTTCAGAACAGGGGTGCTAAAATTTTAGGAAAAAATTGGAATTCTTTCAGTGATATTGAAAAGTGCCGGCGCCCTGGCATAGGGGTAGCGCGTCTTCTCCGTGATCTGGGCATCCTGGGTTCGAGTCCCGGTTTGGGCATGGTTGTTGTTCTATCTGTGAGATGTGTGAACGTGCCCTCCTGTAAGAAGGGGCTGTGCACGCGAATAAGTGTGGCGTGAGTAGCGAAGTCGTACTCTTGCCGCTACTGATAAAACAAGCGACTCGGTTGAAGTCGCTGACAGAAGGTCCTAGGTGGCGCTACTATATAAACCAGAGATGCTCCCCCACTGGCTTAAAATCGCTGTCTTCGTAACAGCGGGCTTGTCCATGTCAAGTGCCATAAGAAACAACAACAGAGAAGTGCGCTGTGACGTTCTCAATGTAAAATAATTATTAAGAAAATTCGGATGCAAATAAGTTTTAAAAATAGAGTTGTTTCTCCAACAAAATTATTTTATATTAGCTTGGTAAGTACCTACATATTTGAAATTTGAAGTTGCCTATTAGACATTAGTTAATGAGAAACGTTTTGAAGAGAGCTTTAAGGAAAAAAAAATAACAAGGAATTTTGTTTTTAAATATTAAAAAATAAATAATATTCACTCCTGTTTCAAAAAAGTTAAAATTAACATATATCATTCTGTTTTAATCATTCTTTTCCAATAATATATTCCGTTTCTCTCCTAGTTAAAGTTTTGTTCATAGCAAATATGTATTCAAAATCATTATTAATAATTCAATAAAATATTCTCTATTTGTAACATAACATAGCTTTTTCGGACCGCATATTTTTCACATTTAAACTGTAACAAGCTTGTTATACATTTTTTAATACTTATCTTTTAAGCCACCTTTTACAAATCCACAGATGGACGGATGAAGTGACTTGAGAAGAACCCTTTTCTTTAGCTGTTTCAAAAATAGCAGATTAAAAAAAAATTGAATTCTTTCCGAAGCAGAATTAGTGAGAAGAAATCTGTATTTTAAAATAGAACAAGTTTACTTATTGAAATCTTCTACATCCATATATAACGCGACTTTGTAGCGAATATCCATGGAAGAAAGAAATTTTCATAAGCCGATGTCATAAGATTTTTGGAATAAAATATTATAATTCCTCCAAATGAAATAAAAATAATATTAAGATCTGTAGTGGTTATTCACTCTTACATATACAACAAATTAAACCAAATCTAAGCATTAGTGGAAGAGACGCGTTTTGAAGAAAACTATAAGCAGAGTAGAAAGAACTCTAAACAAAAAGTACCAAGGAATTTTGTTTTTAAAATTAAAAAATAAATAATATTCACTTCTGTTTCAAAACAGCTAAAATTTCATATTTATTTTGTTTGAATCATTCTTTTCTAATAATATATTCCATTTCTCTTCTATTTTAGGTTTTACTCATTGCAGGCATGTATTCAAGTTACTGATTAATAATACAACATAATTGTCTCGATTTGCAGTATAACATAGTTTTACTAACCGCATATCTTTCAATATTAAACTAAAACAAATTTACCATAGTTTGTTAATAATTCTCTTTTAAATCATATTTTATAAACCACAAATACACGGATGAGTGACTTGCGAAAAAAGATTTTCTTTAATTGTTTCAAAAGTAGAAAAATGTGCCTTCTTTCCAAAAATGAATTCATCGGAAGAAATCTGTCATTCAAAAGAGAACATGTTTACTAATTAGAACATTCTACATAATATGTGGGGGGGATGTGGTGATTGTTCTACTTAAATGTTCAGAGCTTTAAGAAACGATATGATATTTTTAACTAGAATAAGAATCGATTTATTTTATACAAAAAGAACAATAACAACAAAAAAAGATTAACAGGACAAGTAAAAGTATCTTCCCACTTAAAAAAGATTAACAGGACAAGTAAAAGTATCTTCCCACTTAAAAAAGATCATAAAATGTCTACAGTAAACAGACTACTAAATGCGATTTGGAATTTAAATAAGATTGTATTCTGATTATGTTCGTTGAATATATTACATAGTCAATGGTGACATTAAAAAAAGACAATAAGATGTCACCAATGTAAAAAATTTAAAATTGCCGTGGCACCCTAAATATATTTTGCAGACTAATCAATTAATATAAAAACAGAAAACATCGAAACGATTAAATTTTATTAAATAGCGATACTGACAATTTTGCGATCATCTGCAAATGACAAAAAAATTAGACTTTTTTTTTCATTTTTTTTTCTGGAATAATTTTTAAAATATTCATTTCTCTTTTTAAAAAATACACACAAACATTTATTTTTGTTAAATAATATAAACAATGATTTTCAAGCAACCTATATGAGGCTAATTTATTTCTATGAGTATTTTCATTTATTAATTATTTTTCTAAGTTATTCTTTTCTTTAATTAGTCTATTTCATTAAAGGCAGTTTCGTGTAATCTTTGACCTTCATTAAATCTAAATTTAACTATTAATTTTAAATACTGATGCGACTTCAAATCAGTATAATTCTTCTCTGGTATTTAGTTCTTGACTTGTGTCTCAATAAATTTCAGTATGTGATATAATTTATTTATTATTTATTTTAACTTAATTTCTTTTATTTTACTAACTTATACGTCAATCGCTTTTTCTTTCTTGAAAGTATAGTTTTATTAAATTCCGAAAATGACCGATTATAAACAAACAAAGTAAAAACTAATTATTTATGCTAATTACAAGTTAATTTTTTTAAAAAATTTGAATCTCGGAAATATATGTATTAAAAATATAAGATCTTTTCAACAGAAAATGAATGAATTTTACATTTCAAGTTAAATATGTGTATGAATTTCAAAGTAATTTTTTTTAACAAATCCACTGAAATATTGCATGATGGATTCTATATTTATTTAACTGCCTTTAAATTTAGCCTTCCTAAATAAAATATTAGTCTATCTGACACTTGATTCGAACTTAAAATTTATAAGTAATCATTTATGCAGGAAAAATAAGACTTCTTTATAATTGATTAGGTAACTGAGGATTCAGACAGAAGACATAAAAATTTCTGCAAACAATGGGCAAAATGAAATCGCTTCCATAAGGCGATTTGTTAAAAATATGCAGCTGAGAAAATCGTCTGTAAAAAGAGCAAAATGAAATCGTTCCTGACAGCATGAATGATTCCATAATGTATGAAAGAAGATTCTGAAACATGTATTCGTTTCACTTTCCCTGAAATCTTCTTTTCTTTGAAGGATTAAAAAGGCAAGGAGGTTTTGTTGAAAATCCCTTCAGGGTGCTTTTGTTCAGTCAGCGTGTGTAGACGATAGATATAATGAAATGACAAATAAATAAAATGTTCCATTTCTTTAATGCTTCGTTGGAACCTGGTTTTATTCTTGAAAGTCATACAGCAAGAAACTAGGGTTGAATCAAAGAAAGACTGGAGAGATATAAGAGGTATAAAGATCGGAGAAATGTTTTAATTTAGACTCACCAAATTTTTAGAAACATATAAAGAACATGACCACATCGTTTACTTATCAAGAAATTTTTAAGTGATTAGAATTTTGAAATGATTAGAATCACCTAATTTTTAGAAAAATATAAAGAACGTGATCACATCGTTTGATTATCAAGAAATTTTTGAAATGATTATATCAAAGCTTTATGATATTATGAAATTTAACAATAAAACGAAAAAAAATTTAATCAAAATATTTTTTATTGAATGATTAATTGATCAACCAAATTGTAGCCACCAAATTTAAAGAGAATCTGAGATAAGTAGAATTGGATGACTTTACATTTTTCATTTCATTATGACGCCATAGAACAGAATTTAACATCATTAGAGAAATTCAAAAAAATAATAAACAAAATATGTGTAAATCTAAGGAAATAAGGCTGCTTAAATGTCCGAATATAATTCAAGTTTAAATCGTGTTAATGAAGTCATTTTGTAGGCGAATACAGAGTTCTACATAAGTAGTTCGCTTTTGTTCCTGAGCTAATTAACTGTTTACACTTTTCCTCAGGTCTTCTTTTAGTGAGATAAATAAAGGGGGGGGGGGAAATGTTGGAAGAAAATCCCTTCAGGATGACGGCTGTGCATTGCAAAGCCAAACATCACACAGGGTAGGAATAAAATAATACTTTTTGAAAGTGTTTCCGAAGAACCAAAACATTCAATTTGCCATGCATTCAGAAACCGGATTTCGACAATGGGAAATATGGGAAGAGAGAAAAGTAATGTATAGAATCTTTTTCATTTTTGGTCAACTTACATTTACAGAAATATTTAAGGAGATAATGATTTTGTTTTAAGGTATCCAAGAATGTTCTTGGCACTTTAAAAAAATGGTGCAGACATCCACTTTGATTTGTTTCTCACACTTCGCTACATAATTCTTGCATTTTCCTATGTCCATCCGAGGCATAGGGAAAGGTGTTTACTTTCCTACTTATATAAAGTGAAATAGAAATGCTATTTTCATTTTTTTACGTGCATTTTCGATAAATTAGATTAATTTTAACTGGCCATAGAAACTCTAATGACTCATCATACTTGCAATAAATATGTATATTTATATTCGATAATTCCTTTAGATAAAACCTTTCACTTTTAGTCCCCAGTCGAAATTCCTATGCTTGATTATTGGCATATATTCGATTGTTAAGATGATAATAATTATCATCGCATTTCAATTGTTATCGAACAAAAAAATATTTCAACAGTCACTGTTGTTATTGTCAACAATAACTGTTAAAATACTCAACAAAATTACAAGATACAAACAATGTAGCAGAAGGAACAATGAAAACATACACTATTGCTTTCTACTAAAATTCATTTACTGTTCTGCAACCGATCGTTGTGTTACTTTTTCTTGTTCTGAGCAATGCTTAGTGCTTCTCTTGACTGTTTCACTGTGGCTACGGCCGTCGGTGGACTCATCGTTTTTGTGACTATTTGGGAATTGATAAGATATTCCCTGTTTCCCCGTTTAACATCTACCGGGGATTTGATTTCTGATCCTGATTTGGATCCAAATGCGGTAGTACCATTTCAACCGCTTGAACCACGAGTTGCCATGGTGCGCTCGTATGCAGTGTTTCGATTTTGCCAGGCATTGGACATTCCAGCTGAACTGGCTGCTGCCCAAGTCCAGAAAGCTGATGCTCCGGTAGTGAAATCATGGTTTATAAAATAAAAACATGGAACAAAAAAAAAACATGAACTAAAACATGAAACATGGTTTATAAAATCTGCTGTAGATTGAACTTGCCAGCCCGATCGGCTTCCATCGGTGTCCCATTTGTTGAGTCATATGAAATCTATCTGCTTTGCTTGGCTCTGGACTTGCCGGCGGAATACCGACAGCGGATATAGACAGTTTAACACCGAAAGTGTCGGCAGTCTCCGAATACTGTTCATGACTGATCCAAAGATTATCTGCTGCCAAATGTTCAAAGACCGTATCTGCTCCGGATGCTAGTTCAAAAACTGTCAAGTGTTTCTGTAAGCTGTTTAATATCATATTCAACATCAGAAACTGTGGTCGGTTGTCATATAAAATTACGGAACAAGCATGTTGTCATCATCAAAAACAAAAACATCAGCAGCAGCAGTGAAAAAAAAATCTTTTGCCAGCTTCAGCGATGAAGGAAGGGTTGGCGGGTGGAGAACCAGAGTAGCTCACCTCCACCTGGTGTTCCCCGGGCCACGTTGCAATTCCCTGGAACTGCAATAGCTAAGAGGCTACTCAAACGTGAAATAGAAATTAAGATGTTTCATTTCGTCTGTTAAAACTGTTTAGACATAATTTAAAAAAAAAAATTATGCATTATCTTGATTTTTTTTTTTTTTGTAGGAAACCAATAATTAGTACTTGAACATGAGTTTCTGCATGTTTAACATGTTAATGTTTATGCATACTTTCTATATGTAATTCGAGCGATATGTATATCATTAAACTTTATTCAAAAATTCACTATTGGTCGAATATTTCATCTCAATATGGAAAATTCAGAAAAAGTTACTTCTAGGGCTGTGGGCTTACATGTATCAGATTATCAGAAATACCAGACAGAATAAAAAGCAGAGACAGTGGTCACTGCAAAACTTAATCACGCGTTCTCTCATAAAGCTGATATTCCTCTCACCCTGCTTAACTATGTGCACCTTGGGTAGGACCACAAATAACTTGCATGCCATTTACGAATTTTATAAACGAAACATAGATCTTTGGTCTTAATTTAACATTTGTACTGAATATGATGCGGGAAGATGTATTTTCGGCACCTTCTTTTTTTTTTTTTTGACCGATTGTAACCAAAATTTGACACTCATGAATTTTTGCACTCGCGTACATGCAAAAATACATAGAAATAGACAGTCAACCCTTTGAAAGATTTGAATATAAATCTGGGTGTAGATTTGGGTATATAACATTTTAGATGCTAAATCTGTGTACCAAATTTTATACATCTAGCTCTTTATGCTTTTTAGTTGCTATCGAGCTCGTTTGCACTCGGGGCAGCTGGAATTGCTTATTTCCTCTGAAGGGATTTAGTTCAAAATTTTATAACTATCTACAAATGTAGTGTTAAGTCCTCATACGGAATTTCATCCATCTTTCCCAAATCTTTTTTATCATTTTTCTGAGACAAATTAAAGTAGAAAGAACTCTTATATTTTCTATATATTTGTTGAGGTCTGGTGTGACGGATAGGCAGTTCCTCTGTGTTTATTTACTAAAAAAGTTTTTTTTTTTTTTTTTACAAAAAAGGGTTTATTTTTTAATCTGGTCTTCAAGACCATTGATTCTTCCACTATCATCTTCTACCAAATATTGTCTCACACGTCTTCTTACTAAAAACTACCTATAATAGCTTCCGGCTTTGGCTTCTTTCTTCTTATATACACACATTTTACCAATACATACTTATTCCTATATTTATAGTTATCCTATGCCGTCCCCTATGCCGTAACATATTTAAATATAAATGTATGTTTTCTCAACAATATTTATTCCAATGGTCAAAATGATCCCTTCGGTAAAAGTAGGTATACTACTATATACATTCCTCAAAATCTAAAAAAAAAGAAAAAAATAATAATATTTGTAATTATGTGTCTTATAAATGCAAGAGAAAAAAATAAATTAAAACATTCGCATAAAATACGGCAATAATTTTCTTGAAGAAAATTAACCAAGAGTTTTCTTAGAGGAGTCAAAATGACACCTTTATAAACCTAGTGTTAATAGTAACTTCCAACGATTATAAATGTATGTATTACATTTATAATCGTTGGAAGTTACTATTAACTAATTGCTTCATTGCGAGTTATTAAATCTATATACTAATTAAAAAGGAACTTAGCTGGTTTAAAATTGTCCAGAATGTTTGAAAAATTAGAAACATACTTTAATAAATATTTTTGGACAATTAATAATTATGGACAAGTAATAGTCGACTTTACAAATGAAACTTATTTGTACAAATACTTTATTTATTCAAAAATATTTAAATATATAAACTAATGATTAAACTATTCTAATTGATCTTCTTGATTGATTGATAAATGCTGATAAACATGACAGATGTAATGCATTCAGTCTCATTCAACTGATACGTCTTCTTCTTATCTACATTCGACCATCCTGCAACCACTGAACGTAGCATTATCGACAGGATAATTAACTGACTCTATTAACTTGTTCATTTGAATTTATTTTATTTTCATATTTTCTACCAATCGAATTTTGTCCAAAACCTCCCTCTGTGCATAATTTTTCTTTTCATACTCATTCATAACATTCATTCCTGATACTCATTACTGATATTTTGATTGATATTCATTAGTTTCCTTTATTGACAATGCATTCCTCAAAAGCATAATTTATAATGTTTTTTTTTCTTTTGCGTATTTCTATAAATGCATACATGGATATGCAAAGAATAAAAGAATCTCCGAAGTATACAAGCAAAGGGAAAATTAAAATATCTTTCGCGTACTTGGTAACTAAGGATACGGGGGAATTTTGGATTCAAGTGAAAAGATGGCAAATATTTTCTTAAAAAATACTGTAGCCTATTTTTCTTCCACTTTGACAGCAAAAATTCCAAAAAAAATTTTTTGGAATGAAAGGATAGGAATGTTGTGTAAATAATCTAATCTCAAGGATAGGAATGCAAGCTTTTGTATGAAAGAAAGCTGCAAGTATCAGAACAGAAATAGAGCAACTGCTTTATTTATTTTCTTAGAAGAATTATGGTGTCAGTTTTAGTATTCTAACCACACTCCACTGCAATCCTTCCATTTATTAGTTTGTAGAAACATGCGTGGTTTGAATTAAGGGAATAAAGTATCTGTGTACTTTGTGAATTAGATTGCATAAAATAGTAATAAATCTTTCGGATAATTAAAAATGAAGATAAAATGTGCCCTTAAGTTTCCTACCTGCCCTTCTATTTGGTAAAATGGGTTGCTTCTTCAATACGTGTACAGGGTGTTCCAAAATTATTCAAAAGCGGTTTCTATATCTTCATAGACCTTTGGTATTCTTCAGTTTCTTTTTAGACCTGTAGAATCTTTTTTTAGAGATAAGTGGTCCATGTAAATTGTAAAGCAGTTCAAAATAAGGTACGAAGGAAGACCATTAAATAAAATTTTTTCTCTGTTAATTTTCTAAAAGTTACAATTTTTAAATTTTTATGTGACCCCTCTAAACATATTTAGTGAATTAGAAATCTTTAATATTTTATACAGTAACGTCATTACAAAAACCATATATTCGTATCTTTAAAACTGATTGAATTATATTTATTTGAAAATTAAACCAGTTGCATAGAAACCATATATTAAAATAGAAATACAATTTGTGACATCTTATAAAAAGATAAAATGCATGATAATATTTACATTACAATCTTTTTTGATTGCTTAGTGCAGATTCGAGACATCACCGGGTACTCTTAAGGTTTTTTTTAGAAATATTAATTTTTTTGAATATAATTTAATACCTCAGACAGCCATTTCCATTTCTAAAAATTAAATT
Organism: Argiope bruennichi; assembly: GCF_947563725.1. Classification (NCBI taxonomy): domain Eukaryota; kingdom Metazoa; phylum Arthropoda; class Arachnida; order Araneae; family Araneidae; genus Argiope; species Argiope bruennichi. The sequence goes on along the minus strand of NC_079160.1, from coordinate 103,554,090 downwards.
GCAAAATAAATGCACGTTAGTAATTTAATGCCAATTTTTCATAATATTTGAAAACGATATTCTAACAAATTAACTCAAGGCGATTTTTTTTCATTTAACTATAATTTAACCAAATCAAAAATTTATGTTAATATATATATATATATATATATATATATATATATATATTTTGAGAAAACTGCACAATGAAATACAGACAATTTCTTTTTCAATTTACTTATTTATTCTGAGAATTATTTTTTTCAGTATAAATCAACTTTTTTTTTCTTGTACATGATGATTTTAATCTAAAAATTTCCAATGGAATTTGTATATGGTCTCTATTTTTATCAAAGAAACCGTTTTAAGTGATGCAAAAAGTGATACATGTCAGTTATTTTTCTAATAATCCATTTCATTTGGTTTAAAAATGCAGTTATGCGCTTTTTTCTTACGATCTTGTTGAATGTAAAAGAAAAACTTACTAATAGACCGAATTTGCTTGTTACTTTTTGGAAATTAATAGGAAAAAAAATGTATTAATGTCATCTTATTTTGTACCCTATTTTGAACTACTCTGTAATTTGCATTACCTATTTATCTCTAATAGGTAAATAACTAAGCAGCGTTTCAATCTTTTTGGGACACCCTGTATAATAAAGTCTTAAGATTAAAAGAATGATTATCATTCTTATTAGCGTTGAGTTGCAAGAAATGGCGATCAATGTTATATTAACTTTATGAAAAGCATCTATTTTTATAATATAATATAATATCTAAATAATATTTTCGTTAACACATTTATTGTAGAATGTGTTTCGTTAAGAATAAAAAAAAACTGTCACATTAAAAAAAAATATTTCAAAACATTTTAGAAATATCAATCTAAATCTTAACGAATATTTCAAAAATATCAATTTTGATTATAAAATTTCATGTTTTTATTATTTATTTCTAACCATATCTAACAAATTTCATTTATTATATATAAAACAGTTTGATAAAATAACACAGTACTCGCATTATAATCGTAAGCAAAAAACTACAATATTCCTGAGCCATATCAACTTCAAGTCTTTTGAGGATCGAAGATATAACGTCCAATATGATCACAAATAACACAACGAATCTTTAGTGAATTTGAGATTTGGACCCATGACCTTCTAAGATTGTATGACAGACCACAGTGAAGCAAGAAATATTGAGTACTGTATGAATAAATATCGAATAAATGTATTTTTACTATTAATGATTACAATTTATTTTTAAAAACATGAATATAGATAAATAATTGTAATGTGATTCTATCTGCATATGTCAAATGATTAATGTTTAAAATTTAAAATTTTAAAATTTTATTTATCTATGGTAATATTTTTTCCATGTTTCCATGTTAAATATGATCTATATTTTTCAAAAAAAAAAAAAATCTCCAAATTTTATGTTTTATAGCGTAGTTGACTACGATACCATAAAAGCTGATTCAGGAATTTAATTGAATTTATTTTCTTTTACACTATTTAAGTCCTTTCCTTCGCATTAATTTGGAAAAAGAAACAGATATTGCCCCAAAAATTTTGCATACGTATAATAAATAGTCTACATGCCCTGCGATAAGTCACTGACGGTGTAGATTTTATAGCTAGCTATTTTTTTCTTGGCAACACTATAAGATGTTGGGAAAGAAAGATTTAAGGTCTTGAAATCTCTTAAAGCATTAAATATTGTAGGGTGGAAAAATACTGGTATTTTTCTCTTTCCTACATTCAAAAAGAACTGAAATGCGTTGGTGGAGTTTCGAGTATAATGGTTATTTATGATATAAAAAATGTTTTGAATCGTAAATATGCAGTTAAAAATTATTTACAACAATGACTCATATTTTCTAGAATATTCAATGTATTCATTTTTAATTCTGATATAATGTACTGATGATATATCGTCAAATACATTATATGATCAAAAACACTTGGACCATTTCAGATTTATGAATTTCTTTCAAATTTCTATAAATGAACTTTGAATTTCAACCATGTATCATATGTACTATTATTCACAATTTCAATTTAAGATTCGAGGGAGAAAGTACAGAGAAGATTAATAAGAAATCAACAATGAAGAAGAGGATTTTGATTCAACTCGTTTCACACAGAGTTGCACAGAAAACAGATATTAATGTTAAACTTTTAACAATGCTTTTTCTTGGGTTTGAGACAATTATTTCTTGCATTATGAAAACTATAGCAGGCATCTTTGGGAAAGGATAAAAAATATATTTGAGATTTAAAAAAAATTTCAAATATTTTGAGAAGAATTTTGCTATTAAATTTTACGGTTTTCAATTAAATAAACCAAAATATATAATAAAGTATTATTAAGGCACTAAAGTTCAGTTCCAAGATAACATACCTAATGTTAAAATTATTTATAGTGTAAATCAAAATGATACTTTATAAAAGTCTAAAATTATGAAAGAGTTTCTTTGCTTTAATATTAAAAAAATATTGAGTTTATTAAAAAAAAAAACCACTTTATACATTTACAGATATGGTCAACTGCTGAAAATGCCCTTGAATCTGGGACCTGAATTTATTCAGTTAAAACGATTTAATTATCCATTGTTCAGTTTGGCGCAATGCTTCTGAATTAGAATAGTTAAAATTATTCTGCAAATGTAGGCAACGACTATTTGAATTATACATACACTAACATACCCATCTAAATTACGCGGGGCTGAACTTTACCGTAACCATTCTCAAAATAGATGTTAATATAACTAATTAATTAGTTAACCATGATCATAGATTCTCAGAATCATACTTATTTTAAATCCAAATAATTATTATTGGAAATCTGATTCAGGAAAAAAAAGCTATGGCATTTTCATATTAAAATTTTCTTGAGCAGTTTAGAATATTTATACGATGTAATCGAGATGGAATGGTATTGAGTATGTTTATATAATTTAAATAAAAATCCATGGGTATTATTATTAGGAATAACAAAATAAACTTATTCTTACAACAAAAAATATGAAGAATATTTTCTGATATTGAATTTTCTCCACTATTTCTTTTAACTATTTACCCTTAACTGGGGAGGTGAAATTTTAGGACGTAACTGGGGAGGTACGGTCTACAAGACCGCATTTCATTTAGACTCAAATTAATTTTTCTAATGACTGTATTAGTATGAAAAACTGCCAATATATTTTGCGGATATTTTTCTTGATATATAAATATGTTTTAGAAATGTTTCAAAATATATTGTCATTGAAAAAAGTAAATGCGTTGGAACATACATTTTCTTCTCAAATTACATGTTACAATAAATAATATTCTTGAAAAAGCATATGACTTTTTACTTTTTAAATTAGATTTATTTTTACAGTATATGAAGGTATATAGAAGACAATATAATGTAAAATTCAATAATTATATGAAAAATAAAAAATGACAATGGGTAAAATTGGCTCTTTTTTTATCGACTTGTGTGACTTTCACAGCACGGTTTTCTAGGGCATTTTAAACATACAGGTAAAGAACTAGTATAAAAGTCAAATTATAAATTCTGTATATATATATATATATATCTTGGTATATTAATACATTTTATATTTTTTTCAAAATACATTATCACTAGAAAAATGAATTATGTTTGAACATACATATCAAAATTAGTTAAATGCGAACTTTCATCGAAAAATTCTTCTGTACAATTATCCTTGTCACTAAAATCACTTTCTTCTTCATTTAAAGGTGTCAGGGGAACTGCTTCATAATAGGATCATTAAATTCGATGATATTTCGGGGCCCAAGTTTTAGTGCCATCTGCTAAGCCTTTTTTATCACTGGGACACTAACAGGGAGGTGCGGTCTTAGAGACCGCGCTTAAAGAAATAACTGAATTATTTTAAAAAGTATCTGCTGAAATCGGTTGAAAAAGTCCACGTGTATTGAAGGTCACAAAACAGGAAGCTGCAGGGTCAATCCATTCAAATGAGCTAAAAATAGAATAGGGGTGACAGAAAATCCATCGTTAGCGGTCTCATAGACCGCACGTCCTCAGTAAAGGGTTAATATATATTTAGTGGATGATAAAGGTGGCAGTTTTCGGTTATTTGTTATATAATATCAATGCACATTTTGATATTTTATAAATTTTAATAAAGAATTTTCAACATTTTTTTCATTGCTTTATTTTTTTTAATTGTTACGGTGATTAAAATAGATCCTGAATAATCTTTATTCCACTTATTTAGATCGACAAATATTCGGTTGATTTGTGAAAGCAACTTTGCACATATAATAAGGGATGCAAATGAGATTAATATACCAAAATATAAGCTACAAACATGAATAGCAGTGTGCAATTTTCGCATTTTTTACAATGCTTTCATTTATAAAAAAACCAATTTTTGAATATTGCAGAACAAAAGATTTCGACATGACTAAAAAAAATCATTCTTAAGAAGGAAATTCCATTGGAAAATATTTTATTGTTCCTATGTTTCTAGAACTGCATATTTCTAAAATGGCTGAAATAGAAAATCTTCAGTTAAATCTTCTGTCGTTTCATTAATGTTTAAAAATAGAATGAATATTATTGTAAATGTTCGATCTTATAGTATATCTTCTGAATCGTAAGTTTCCATCATGATTTCTATGACAGAAAGAATTCTTGGACTATAATTTCCATTTCTCTTCTACTATTTCCCAGAGTCCATAAATCATGTGGTATCTATGCTTAGAAGGAGCTCTTTTCAACTGAACAAATTTGGCAGCTATCTGTAGATGAAACGTCGGAGCTATTTGCAATAATATGCTAAAAATTTATATACATAATACCTGTAATAGTTTCCATTTTTTTTTCAAGAAATGCAGTAGTATTTTTCAAAGTAAAAGGCTAGATTTGCTTGAAGAAATATCATTTTTTTAAAATCGTTACGATAAAATAAAGTTATATTTTTTCAGTAAATATCAGATTTAAAATTTTCTTTTGAGAATACGCTACATGGAATTTAACATTTTCTCCAATCTTCTTGTTTTTAATTTTCCATTTTTGGAAAATCCTAAGACAATTATATATTTCTTACTAAAATGTTGCATTAAATTACTTTGCATTGATAGAATTGTTTGGTAATTTTTTCCCCTTTTGGTTTTAAATAATAAATATGTCTGTTTCTGTAGCAGTCGTTAAGGTAAAATTCATGTTACATATGTTCGTTCAATTATCTTTTGCTGAATATTTTCTTATAGAGTTATGTAACTGTTTTGGTTTTGCACTGGCTCAAATGCCTTTGAAAAGGTTGATTAGAATTAGATATTTTTATTATTAAGTATTTATTTAAATATTTTTTAAATTGTCAATCTCAGTATGTTATTTTATCTACGTTTTTCTGCAATCTATTGTTGCCTCGGAGCTTTTTTTTACCAGTGATAGCAGATAGAAAGTAGCAGACGATATTTCTAGTTAACTATTCTTTTTATATATTAAAGTTTCATATAAAAATTTGAGTGTAGTTAAATTAATTTAGCATCATTAAATAGCTTTTAAATTTATTACTTTCTTACACAGATTTAATTAGACTTTCTTTCATATTTTTATAGATGGAATTTCGATATTGATTTCGAATTCAATTTTTAGTTAGCTTTTCTATTTTGCAATATTTTCAAAATCTGATGATTATTTAAGCTGTTAATTTAATTACATTTTGTCTTCATAAACTTCAGGCCAATAACTTCTAAATTTAAGAAAATTTGATTCCCAGTTTCGTAATATGTATATGAAGAATTATAAAGCAATAAATAAATGTGTATATAAAAATTTTAAAAATATATAAACAAGTAATTAAAAAAGTTCAGATATTTTTTACCAAACAAAATTAATGCATTTTCCCAGTTTAATAAGTAATTTTATTTATTCCAATTACTACATCCTTTACACAGAAACTGACATATTTATTGCAATGACATAATTCAAAGTTATCAAGACATATATATAAAATGTGTCAGCTGTTGTATATTTTTCATAAGTAAAGCACAAACGCTTTGATCATTTAAAAATATTTTACTCCAAAACCATGAAAACATTTTAGTAATTTTCACTTTTCCATTAACAGATTGTTTCTTATAGTGAGATTGAAATTTTTCGTCTGCATTATTTTCCGAGATTCAAGTAATAAATGAAATTCTTTATGAAAAAGAAATATTTCCTTCGTTTAATAACAGCTCTGTTGAAAGCTGTTACTTCAGTCTGTGGCAGAGAGTCGATACTGAAACAATTCATAAATGCTCACAAAAGTTTCGAAATTGAATTTTTAATCATTTTCTTCTGCCTATGGCGTGAATTCATCTCTTTTCAGTTGAAAATTCATTTTTATTTACTTCATATACGACTGCGTCTTTCTAAATGATTATTTTTCTGTTTGATTTTAAACCAGACTTTTTTTCATAGAAACTTCGTTGATTATAGAATCATTCTCTTTGTTTGCCATCAGCAGTTTTGACGTTTTAAGTATTTTAAAAGAACTGCATACAAATTTTGTTGTTTCCTAAAGGAATAATTAAATTTTTTGAATATTATTATTTACTTTCTAATATTTGATTACATTTTATTTCCTGCGAAATAAATATTTATCAATGTTCGACTTAATTCAATTTCTTCAGTTTTAGTCCAAATCTAGAAGGATTTCTTTGTTTTCGAAAAGGAAATTATTTCATTTTAACCTATTCATTTAACCGGAATTTTATTCATTAACATTATTTCTTTATTTTATGCTTTAATTTAAGAAATTTATGTATTATATTTTTATATGCCTTCTGAAATATACAAGGCAACCATACATTATAGACTCTATTATTCTTTAATGTGGATCTTTGCTGCATTGGTCTGAAATAAGAGATTCATATTATGCTAGTGTAAAAACATTAGCTTTCGAATAAGAGAATTGCCCTTATCTGATAGTTTAGAATATCAATTTCTCAAATTAGTGAATGTACTGGTAAAGTAACAGGTGAAATGGTAATGTTTTGATTTTTCTTCTTTGAATTACATTTGAATTTTTGTTATTGAAATGGTGTCTAAGGAAACATTGAAGTATGTTTTTAATTTATGTAAAAAAAGTTTTTTCTAAATAATTTTGGTGAAGGAGGACAGTTATTTTTTTACCTGAATTACACATATTTGAATTAACTTGATAGGAACATCTTTCGGAAATGATCGAGAGTTTGAGATGTTCTCTCAGTTTTTCAGACTACTTGGATTTTTGATGGTACAAAGTATTTTCGTGTCATCAGGGAAAAGTCTGAGCTTGGTTTCTTGCATTTTATGGACATCATTAATAAAAAGGCTAAAGCAAGACGAACTGAGTCTGGAAGTCTCAACAACTCTAGATTGTATATGTCTTTATGAGGAGAATAAATTTTTACCCATAGAAGTTTGTGATCGAATATTAGATTATGCCAGCCATATAACTCGTTAATAATGCAAACCTTGATAAGATTTAATTGTTTACTTCTAATTAAGATAATAAATGCGAATGAAACATTTAATTGTTTTAATTTAAAAAAATGTTGATAAGAATTTTTTATTGTCGTTCTTTTTTTAAATACTCACAGTAATGCCAAGAAATACTATGAAATGAGTATTATACATTAAATAGTGTTGCTAATCAGTATATATTTTAGATTTCATTTTAATTCAGAGACTAAAGTGCTTTTGTGCTTTGATTATTTATTTTCAAAGTGTGCTTCTCTTTTAACAATGTTTTTCCGAATTATAATTTGAGAATTTGTTCCGAAATCCATTAGAAAATCTTCCGTTTATCTTCCAAGGAAATCTAAGCAAAGCATGATAAGCAATGCTGGGAAATAAGTGTTTTAATATTTTATTATTTCGATACCGAGTGACCCTAATTGCTTTGGGAAATGCTTCTATGTTTAAACTGAAATTCAAATTCTATTGTAATCAAGATGTTTTGTAAATGGAAATTTAAAATTATTCATTGAAATGAATCACTTTATTGCTTATGTTCTTCAAATGTTGCAGCAGTGAGTTTTAGATCTCTGCATATGAAGTTTAGTTTTGCTGAGAATACTATTTGTTGCTAATGCCTTCAAATAGAGAAAATAATTTTATGAAAAAGGATTTTTTAATGTCCTTCTAAATGTAAGTAATAATTAGATAGCAAGTTTAAATACTTAAATCGGGAAAGGGGTAAAATATAAACATATCAAACATCATTAAATAGTATAATTTTCGAACCAGTTACTCAAAAGAAAAGATAAAACTTCCCAATGCAAAGTGATGCTAAGTGTGACTGCGTTAATCGTGCTAGTTTGACGTCATCTAATTTATACTTTATAAGCATTTCAATTTTAGTTTATAATTTACTTTTATGATAGCTGCTTTTGGCTATCAGCTTTCTCACTAAAATACTGACTTTGTTAAATTTTAATGTCTTTCTTAAAATTGACATTCTCATTTTCCATAACAACTGATAATTGCAACACATGTATTATGCAGATATTAATAATAATAATAAGCAAAATTTTACATTCTCGTACCAAAGAAATTTGTAAATTCAAATGTATAATTCTTTGTACTTTCAGGTTGAATGTAAAAAATGTTTACATTCAATTAAACGCCTATTTTTTACAATTGCCTTGGAAATACCCTATTTATTAACTACATGAATCATGCTGAAAGAGACGTATATAACGCGTTAATAGTATTTATTCTGACTAAAATATTCCGATAAAGATGAAGATAAAAAACAATTTACTAATAGTTGTGGAGAGGGAAAAAAGAATTTGTAGCAAAATTGATAAAATAAAAATAATTTAAAATGGATTAAAATTCTTTTTTCAAAGTGGAAGAGAAACTAAGCCTCTGTGTTAACATTGGAATGGTTAAAATTTCATTACAAAAATTACATATACTGTTGTCAATTATGTAAATAAAAGTAATTTTCTTTATTTAGTAAAAGTAGGAAAGAAATTAGAAAACAACTAATAAGATGTCAATAAAAGTGCTGATACTTTGATTTTTAAAACTGTGTTTGATTTCTGTGCAAGAATATTTTCCGCGTTAATCGTGGGCGAAAAAAAATCAAATTCTCTTAAAAATATAATTAATAAAAAATTCAAACAATTCACCTGGAAATACAAATTTCCATCCTCTAATTTTTTTGTGCCAAATGTTGTTGCTGTAGATCAAAACGTTTGTCATGCAGAATGTCAAAATACACATTCGTTTTCTTTGTTATTATTACAGTTTTGTAGAAAAAATGTTTTATATTTATATAAAATTATTTATAAGTGGAAATAAGTATAATTCTAAAAGTTCAAAACTTATAAAAGAGTTTCTTTGCTTTGATATTAACAAAAATTTAAGGTTGTTAAAAAAACCCATCTTTATGCATTCACAAATATGTTCAACTTCCGAAAATGCTCTTGAATCTGGATCAATAATTTATTAAATTAAAAGGATTTAATCTTCCATCGCTCAGTCTGGCGCCTTGATTCTGAATTGGAATAGTTAAAATTATTCTGCAGATACAGGCTATTGACTATTTGAACTATTTGACTATTTGGCTAACGACTATTTGAATTATATAAGCATTCAAATCTACTTAAATTACGCGAGGCTGAACATTACCGTAACCATTCTCAAAATATTCAATAAAATAATTAATTAACCGCTTAACAGTTTTAACTCAGTGCTATAGCTACATCGATTTATCGAATTTTGGTAGTTGTAAGCAAAAATTAAACCATTTATAACGATTATAATTCAATATTAAAATTACTTCGAATACATAGATAAGCCAAATATTCAATGGATTTCCATTTGAATCAAAATAAGAAAATATTCGCAAAATAGAAGGTGTCATCTTATTAGATAGTAAAGAATATAAAACTGTTAAGTGATTAACTATCTAACCATGGTCATAGATTCTCAGAACTATTCAGATTTTAAGTTCAAATAATTATTATTTGAAATTTGATCAAGGAAAAAAAAGTTATAACAATTTCATATTAAAATTTTCCTGCTCAGTATAGAAAATTTATATGTATATAATCGAGATGTAATGGTATTGAGTATAATTATATAATTTGAATGAAAACCCAATTGCATTATTATTAAGAATTGCAATATAAATTTTTTCTTGCAAATAAAATACCAAATACATTCTTATATTGATTTTTTTTATCTAATTCAATTGTTAAAAGGTGTACGTACACACTTGAAGATTTTTTAAAATTGTAACTTTAAAAATCCATTTTTTTCACAGTACGTTATTAATATATGTTTAAACTCATTTCAGTGAGAAAAAACCATATTAAACTAATGATTAATTAATTAAATAATATTTAATGAGCCTATTTTTTGAAGCATGATATCTTAAATTTTAATTTGTACGGACACACAATTCTAGTTGGAAATGATGCCTAATATGAGTCTTCATGAAGCATGATATCTTAAATTTTAATTTGTACAGACACACAATTCTAGTTGGAAATGATGCCTAATATGAGTCTTCATGTTGTTTCTGCTTCAAACAAGTTATAAAAATGTATAGTTTTTTTAAAACTATTTTTTCATGAACAATGAATAGAAAAAGCGAGATTTTTTCTGTAGTTTTAACTTTTAAACAACTATTAAAAATTTATTTCTATAAACATAACTTTGATTGGGGCACAAAACATCCGCTATTTCATACAGATTATTTTGATATATAAATAACTGTATTTGGTTCATTTCTTGTTGAGTTATGATTGTTTGAATGAAACAACATTATGGAAAAATATCATTCTTCATAAAATGAGTTTTAAAAAACAAGTAACTAGAGTTTTTAATGAAAGCACCTCAAGAAAAATAATTATAACTCGAGAAATATTTCGAATATTGACAGCATCTTGGTATCGTTTGAAAGCTAAAGGATTAGAGAACATTATTAGGAATAAAAAAAATTCGATATTTTGAACGATTTTCGAAGTTTCAAGTGTGTACATACATCTTTATAAATTTTATGTGTTAAATTACCTGTATTCCTAAAAGATTCACGTAGGGGTATTTACAATGCAATAGAAAAGAATAATAATTGCAAAATAACAATAATGAATAACAATGCAGATAACAATATCAGAGAAAGATAAACTAAAAGTTATTAATTTTTGAAGCCTTCCTTAAGCAAAAATGTTCATTTTATCCGGATGCTGCCTTGACATGACAAATCTGAAACTGTGGCAAAGACTCGAATGATCAAAATGACATTTGATCATTCGAGTCTCTCTTATACTACCTAAATTAAGCATATTTTTAAGAATCTGAAAATTACAAAGATCATTAGTGTAAAGCTTTGAAAATTAAATGAAACATTACACTGTTTTGTGGTAGTTATTTAATATGTATATGGTGCTTATGTGTTATTTCCTTTTCTGTATTGTATTTCTGTAAAGATTGTATTCGCACTAAAATCTTTCAAGCTTAATAAAAATAATGAAGAATTGAAAAAAATTTTGTTTCCTTTTTATTGTTGAGCTAACTTCCTGCTTTTGTGCAAAATTGACATTGATATATAAAGTTGAAGGAAAAAATAAATAAAATAAAGAATTTATTTAAATTATTTTGTACGCCCTTCTTTCGGGTAGAATCGTGCGATACGTTTTTGTATGATTGAAGCAAAGATAGGAAACCCGTAAATAGATGCTTCGTTTCTTATTTGTCGGGACTTGTATTTTCTGTTTCAATCCTTTCTGCCTTTCTGTATGGAATACGTGGAAGTCAGCAAATCGAAACTGAATTGAAACAGGAAAAGGTTCGAGGATGCTGAATTTTCTCCGCCATTTGGGAAAAGAGTGAAGAAGTATCTGGGAATTGTTAGAACAGTAAAAGACAAAAAAAAAGTTTATCAAGTATTTATTTCCTACTTTTCAGTATGTTTGATTTTCTCTTAAGTTCACTTTAAGGAGAAAATACAATTTGATCAATCAGACTTACATAAGAAATTGAATTTAAGTTTTAATTAAGGATTAATTGGCTTTACAGAGACGTTTTTGGAAAACAATAGTTAAGATTGGTGAAAAATTTAACTGTTCAATATTAAATCCTGAAATATACTTTTTAAATATGCGTCAATTTTACAAACAAGTCTATTAAACTGCTGAGTTTTAATTATGGTGTAGAATTTATTTTTTCTTATGAAACTTCTTCGCCAAACTACTTTATTTGAAAAAAAAAAAGTCTTTGTTTTTTCCTTATTGCGCTAAACTTTCTAAAAAAAAAATGAATCATACTCATTTTGCTATATACTTATGTTACTTACCTGAATATATGAGACATTTATATAAATTTAAAAACTTTTATAAGTATCACTTCGGTTTAATTCATCCCGGGAGTCATAATTTGTACAAACATAAAGCAGTAAGAGATACGTCATTCTACGTCAAGACACAGGAGTAAAAAAAGATGGAAAAGTTTCCCTTCAGTGATTTTACAGTGAGATTTTTAAAGTGATATCTTTAGCACTTGTCAACATAGTAAGGGAAATTTAGGCATCTTTAAAAGAATTTTTTAAGCATAAGGGATCTTTATTTCTTCACTCGAAACACGAGAAACGTGGATGTCATCAGTTTTCTAGAGTGTGTGTTAAAAGTATTTAAATAAAAAGTGGGAGTTGGATCAGGAAATAAAAGACTGTATATATATATATATATATATATATATATATATATATATATATATATATATATATATATATATATAATACTAAATATAAATATATTTCTCACGTTTTATGCATAGCCATGTATTGTGTCCTTTTCATATTTAGTCATAATTTGCATCTAATGATGACGATGCATTTTTCAGGACTGCTCATTACTGGAAAACATGATGAAATCCTATTGTCCTCAATCAATACAACCCTTTCCACTATTTAACCCATTAACCGCTGGTGTTGCGTTGACGCAACGGTCAATATAAAAAAATAACGATTAACAAATTTTTGAATAAATTACAGTTTTATATTAAAGAATAGCACTACTAACAAATCAATGAAAAAATTGACTTAAATAAATTATTTTACACCTGATAATCGATGTTTTACTTTAAGCATTTTTTTGGTTCAAATTTCCAAACTCATTTTTTCTTAGAAAAAATAAAAATTAAAAACAAATTAGGGTTTGGTTGTGAAATACATTAGCCAAGGTCACTCTTTGTCAATACATTCCACAAAGCAGGTCTTTCTGTGGGGGAAAGTAAAAATAGGTGTTTCGTTCGCGCAACGTCAGCGGAAATGGGGTAGACTGTTATCCTTCTTGAAAGAGTTCACTTCAGTACTGTGCGTCTTATTGGCAACAACTTTTTTATCCACTGTGGTTTAAAATGCGTAGATCAAGATATCTTATATAAGATGAAGAAGCTTTGGAAAATATTTTCGAACAAAATTCCGATGAAGAAGATGCAGATGAGACCGATATTGTTGTCATACCTCCAGAAACAGCAGACGCTAATGATGAAGAAGAAGTTAATGAAAATATTTTAAATAATGATAATGAAGTTTTACCTAGAGATACTGCAAGGGAAGTTGAAGTTCATGTAAAAAAGTTAGATCCTCCCAAAAGCTCTGTTAAAAAAAACCGGAAAAACGAAGAATTACGATGGACAAAAAAGGAATCAATTGATAGGCTTCGACGAAAAAATGAAGAAAAAGCTTCAATTGATCGTATCAAACAAATCATAGAAGATAAAACTAGTACAGATATTTTCATTTTTTTTTCAATATGAAGAAAACAAAAAGATACTTGTTGTTCGGTGGAATGACAACTCTGTTGTGACAATAGGGTCAACGTTTGAAAAAATTGAACCACTAAAAAAAGTTTCTAGATACTCTAAAAATCAAAAGAAGAAAATATTAGTAGCCCAACCTCACTGCATTGAGCAATATAATCAGAAAATAGGTGGTGTAGATTTGTGTGACAATTTTGTTTCCTATTACAGAATTAGGGTCCATGGCAAAAGATGGTGGTGGCCGATATTTTCAAATTTCATTGATGTTGCACTAAAAAATGCTTGGAGAATATCAAGATTTTTTGAAGAAATAAGTAAAAAGTAACTGTTGGATTTTAGACGAGAGGTTGTGCTTCATCATTTACAGACGCCCCTGGATAGTGAGATAAATAAGAAAAGATCAGAGATCAGAACCGAGCAAATTCAGCCTTCCAAAACCAATATCCGAAGGACATTTTATTGTTAAGTCTACAGACAGTAGAAGGCTACGTTGCAAGTATTGCCACAACTAAACTATTTATCGCTGCAATGTTTGTGAAGTTGCTTTACACCACAATTGTAGTGAAGCATATCATACTTGAAATGTATAACACCTTATTCTTACATAATAAGCTTGTCAACTACATTTATTTGTTAGTTTTTAATAAATTAAAAATTTTAAAGAAGTGTTTTGACAATTTTCCGCCCTTTAATAAGCTCACAAAAATTTCTAGTTTTTAAAACGTGAAAAAAAATGCGGCCTAATGCTCAGTGATAACGATCAGCATTCGTACTTCTTTTCCGCTGACGTTGCGCCAACGCAACACCCTGTATTTTTAAAAGTAAGTGCAATTTCTTTATTTTTAAATTAAATTACTATTATAAGTAGTCAAAATAATAACTTGTATTGTTTGCATCGAAAACAAATAATGATTTTGAGTTTTGGCGTTAAATTTATGATGAGTCATTCATAAAAATGTTGCTATTGCTGGTTTGGGTGTCATCGCATGTTAATTATATATCGGTTGATCAATGATAAAGATTTCTTTTGTGACTTCACTTAAGTCATATAATGCAAAGAAGTGTTCGGAGCAGTTTCATTAATACTGGAAATGTGATGACTTTTAAATATTCCATCTTATAGCCTTTTTTTTCTGAGTCATAAGTCTCCATCATGATTTCCACGACAGAAGGGTTTTTATGAAATTTAAAGGACTATTACTTTCCATTCCTCTTCAACTATCTCCCAGAGTCCATCATTCCAGACAGATCTGCGCTTAGAAATAGCTCTTTTCAACTGACAATATGCGCAGCTGTCTATAGCTGAAACATCAGGGGAATTTCCAATACTATGGAGAAAATTTATATACGTAATACTTGTATCAGTCTCCATTTTTATCAAAAAATGCAAATGTTATTTACAAAGTTTGGCAAGTATGGATAAGTATAGTTTTACCTTGATGAAGTTTCTTTTTCTAAAAACCCTTAGAATAAGAAAAAAAGTGAAATTTCTTTTGTAAAAAACAGAAGTGTAAACTTTCTCTTGAAAGTTTGTTGAATCAATTTTAACATATTTTTTTACATTTCTTGTTTTCAGTTTCCCATTTTTAGAGTTCCATGCGACAATCATAAATTTCTTACTAAAATTTAATTTGCATTGATGGAACCAGTTGTTCCATTAATGGAAAATGTTTTTCTCCTTGGTTTAAATATCAAGTGCACCTGTTTCTGTTGCAATCACTCAAGCAAACTCACGTTACGAAAAGGATCCAAATGCTCTTTCATTTATCTTCTGCTGAATATTTTTTTATAGAGATATACAACTTTTTATTTCATTGACTTACCTGAATCAGAAAACGTTGGTGTGAATTAGGTTTTTTTTTATAATTATTAAGTATTTTTTTAAAATAATAAATCTCAGTATGTTATTTTATCTATAATTGCTACAGGTGTATTTAAAAAGATTGCAATTGATTTCTACATAGGCGGTATTTTCGCCAGCTGTTTCGTTTTAGAAATATTCGAAATTTTTATATTTTTCTGATTTATTTGTTTGAAATCTTTTTTTTCCCATGTAGTATCAATAGTAAAAGCTTTTCCATTTCCGCTTAATAATAATTTTTATTCAACATTTAGAAATTTAAATATCATGTATTTCTCAGCTTTATTTTAAATTTGAGACAAGAATACCTTCTTCAATCTATTATAAATCAATTTACAATTCTCAATTTATTCAATCTATCACAGAAATATCTTTATAAAATGCACAGGTTTTTTTTTCATGCAACCTTTTAAAAGAAGAATAAATTTAAAAGTAGCAGATAACATTTCTCATATGCAATAATTAACTATTGCCAGAAGATTTATTGAAAACATTTGCATTATCAAATTCTTTATCGAAATTATTATAAAAACATTAAATAACCCTCTTTATATATTAAAGTTTCATGCAGAATCTTAAGTGTAGAGTAGGTAAATTAATTTAGCATCATTAAATATCATTTAAATTATTACTTTTATATACAGATTTATTTAGCTTGACTTCTTTCATTTTTGTATGCAAGGAATTTTGGTACTGATTTACACTGATGAGCAAATCTCAAGCAACAGGTGTTTTACTTTTCCATAATACCACGATAAATCATCTGAGAGACATTAAATTCAGAAATGAGAGACAGCATTTTGTACTTAAACGATGAAGAAAACATAGTTGCGTAAAATGAATACAATGCATATAGTATGGAATGAAATAAAAAAAGGGGCTTTATTGAAATAATAGCATCGCTACATATGATTGTCTGTCAAAGAGGAAGAACAGCAAGCATATATATCCTTACTTAGTATGAGAAATGTACTCCCCTTACTGCAATGATTGCTTCGCACCGACTCTCCATACTGAGCACCAGATTGCCCAACAGTTCTTGAGATAAGTGTTCCCATTCCTCAATAAGCATCTGTTTCAGTTATTAAGTGTTCCCTGGCGGATGTAATCATGCTGCGAAGATTCTCCTCAAAGCATCCCGCACATGTTCTATTGGATTTAAATCAGGAAAAATTCTTGGCCAATCCATTCGAGTAATATCTTCACTTTAGTAGCTGCTGAACATCATTGTCATCCATAAAAACGAAATCTGGTCCAATAGCATCTCGGAACAGACACACATGGGGAATGAACATCTCCTTACAATAGCGATCTCCGGTTGCAGAACCTCTGTCGAAAACGAGGAGTTCAGTCCGCCCGTTCAGCATAAGGCGACGACAACTCCAGGATCACCAAAGCGGTCTCTTTCTGTGATGTTACTGGGATGAAACTGTGTCCCGATCTCTCACTAAATCAACTGGCTTTGAGAATCACTTGTGGCACTGTAACTCAATGAGACTCAATGAATACGATTCCATTGATGAGATGTCAAGTTTTTGTGCTCCTTACATGACTGTAAACGGTGCTACCGAAATCCAACTTTCAAAGGGATGCAGCATTCAGCACAGTGGACGAACAGGCCAACTTTGTGAAGACCTATGGGCACAATAAATCGCGACACGTCTCCCTGTTGATATACACAGTTGCTGAGCAGTGGCGCTTGTTGACTGATACCGGGCTCTTTTCGCCTGGAGGGCGATATATCGGTCAACTACTGTAGTTGTTTCACAAGGGTGGCCCCCACCAACCTTTCTAACAGCTGTACCTATGGTTTGGAAGGCTTTCCAAGCTCGCGAAACGACAATTTTCGTGATTCCAAACTCTTCAGCTACGATTATCAAACTGCACTCCTCCCCGTGTTTTCCGATCATTCTTCCAAGTGTGAAGTCATCCAGGCTATTTCTTCTAGCCATATTTCAAGTAAGAGCTCACTTGCACTTGCAGCGAATGTCTTTAATTGCGCCTCCGTACTTCCTTTCATTGTAGTCTTGAGCTGCACGCGCTGACCTCACTCGTTGTGCATACACTCACGTCGCTTATGACGTTTAGTTCCTGACATTTGCATACGCATCACCTTTCTACTGAATTGTGTGTTCCTTGTACTGATCGCAATAACCCCTTTTCTACAATTTCGTGGATACCTGCTTAAAATTTACATTGTTGTTTAAGTTTTGCACACCAGTGTAGAATTCCATTTTTAGTGTGTTATATTTAAGCTCCAAACTTGCAATACTCTATGCTTTTGTGTTTTGTAATATTATCAATGTCTGATGATTAATTAAGATATTAATTTAATTACATTTTGACTTCATACATATCAGGCCACCAGCTTGTATTTTAAGAAAAAATAATCTTAAGTTTCATAATATGTACTTGGGGAATTATAAAACAACAAATGAATATTGAGATAAAAATATTTAAAAAATAACAATTAAAATAAAATTTATTACATGTTTACCAAAAAATTATTCAATTTTCGAAGTTTAATAGCTAATTTTATTTATTACAATTACAACAGCCTCTTTGAGAAAACTGATATATTTATTATGATCTCGACAGAATTCATTTATCAAGATGACGCTTGAATGCCGTTGTTGTATATTTTTCAAAAGCAAAAGTATAAAGGCTTTAACTACTTTAAAATATTTTGCTCCAAAATCACAAAAAACATTTTAGTAATTTCCAGTTTCTTTCATTGCCAGATTTCCCTTGCTGAGATTGAATTTTTTCGTCTGCTTTACTTTTCGAAATTCAACTAATAAATGAAATTCTTCATGAAAAAGAAATATGTCCTTTGTTTAATAACAGCTCTGTTGAAAGTTGCTACTTCAATAAGTGGCAGGGAATCGATACTGAAACAATTCACAAATGCTCGCAAAAGTTTCGAAATTGAATTTTTAATCATTTTCTTCTCCCTATGGTGCGAATTCATCTCTTTCTCAATTGAAAAATTCATTTTTTATTTACTTCATATACGACTGTTTCTTTCAAAATGATTATTTTTCTGTTTGATTTTAAACCAGGTCTTTTCTTTTTCATAGAAACTTCGTTGATTATAGAGTCATTTTCTTTGTTTGTCTTCAGCGTTTTTGACTTTTTAAGTATTTTAAAGGAACTGCACACAAGTTTTGTAGATTACTAAAGGAATAATTAATTTTTTAGAATTTTTTTATTCACTTTCTAATATTTAATTATAATTTCTTTCCTTCCAAATAAATGTTATCATTGTTACAGCTTAATTTATTATCTTTCAGGATCTTGCATTAAAAGTCCAAATCTAGAAAGATTTCTTTGTTTACGAAAAGGTGATACATTTTATCCTATCTCGATGCAAATTTATTCGTTAACATTATTTCTTTATTTTATAGTTTTAATTTAAGAAATTTATGTCTTATATTTTTTTATTTTAATGCTTTAATTTAAGAAATTTATGTCTTCTATTTTGATGCCCTTTCTGACATTTGCAAATTGTTTAGAAAATATATTTCTCCATTTGAAAGCTATTAAAATTAATTAGCCTAATGAAACCAAATTTCATATGCATAATATGAACGCATAGGAGTGAAAATTGCAAAAAAAATAATTATACAAATGACGCAAAAGCTATATATTGTATATAAGGGAAATTCACATATACAAAGAATGTTTTTTTTAACTATGAATTCTTTATTTTTATATGTACTTTGTACTATTACTCGAACATTAGCCAAATTTTACCTAATTCATTTCTCATGAGCTTAATTATCAATTTCGTTCTGGCTGGATCAAAATCTTTATTATCAGTGACGATTCCTTTTTCACTCCTTTTTTGCAGAATTCATATCCTCCTGCCCCTGCATATGAAATTTAGTTTCCTTTCATTCAACAGTATAAGTTACAAAGCTATTATTAGGTTTTAAGCCAATTTTTGGCCACCCTGTATTTTGTAGATGATCCAAAAAGATGTAGATCACATAATATAATGTGATAGTGTCAGTGCCTCCATGTTTCCACATTATTAAAGTACTTTTTTTATTGAGAAATAGTCTTTTTTTTATAAAGAATTTTTTCTAGTTAATAATTTAAAGCTTTAATTATATTGAAATACTTGGAATATTTTTGAGGAAATTTTATACTTGCTGTGTCAGCTTATACAATTGAGTGATACTTAATAGGTGATTCATTTTATTAAAATATAATTTAAATATTTCATCGCTATATTTAAAAAGTCATTGCAAATGTTTTGAATTCTCATTTAAATTCAACTATTGATAATAAGCACTGGTGCCAACAGAAGAAAAGATGCATTTTTATTATGTATTACATCTTTCAATTATATTTACCAACTACATTATATAAATTGGAATTAAAAGACTTTAAGAAAGTGGTAAAGATGATAAAGTTATTTTTAAATGAGTATGATTCCAAAAAATAATAAAGGAAGAATTCTTCGAATATATAAATAAATATCTACAAAAATATGATAAAAATATTTTAATTCGACATTTTGTTTTAGTCTCTTATATAAAATATATATTTTACTCTTCGTTCCTCAAACATTACTTGTTTAATATAAACATTTTTAAAAAAAATATGTTAAAAATTTAGATATTTTACTTAAAAGTTGCTTAATTCATTATAGTATAGGAATAAATAAATAATTTTTATAATGAAAGATATCAGTATTCCAAACATTTATTTCAATTCCTTCCCATCTTTTGAGAATAAATAAAAAAATGCTTCTTTTATTCCCTTCTGTAGTTAAAGAAAAATCAAAATTGCTATTTCAATAGTTATCTTAATCCAGTATTTTTTTTATTCTTCAATCTAGGATAAAATTTTTAAAAAACTCTTCTTTTTTTATAAACTCATATCTCATGATTTTTATCGTTTGGTAGCTGCCTCAGCGTTTACCACATATTTTCCATACACCATAAAGTGAAACAATGTTTGTTTCTCAGTTCCTTTTTTTAAAAAATTATTGAAAATCTCCCCAATGAATTCGTGTCTTGTGCTCTTATTATTTCACAATTCATTAAATTTTTTTATATATCTTGAAGGCAAAATATCAGCCAAAGAAAAGATCAACGTGAAATTAAACACTGAGGTAAATCAGAAAATATAAATTTTATATTCTTTGCAAAAATTATTCTGAAATATGTATTGCTTACACAAAATTCATGAATTTTAGATTTTCCGAAATTGTTCTGAAACTTTAAACTTCAATATTCGATTTTATATAAGACGGTGGGCTAATACATGCTTCCGCTACGCTTTTTGAAGGAATTGTGGGTTTACTTTCTTTTGGCGGAATTTTTCAATTTTCACACTCTTTTAAACTTTATTTAAAAATACATTTTAATACACACTCTTCGATTACATTTGTCAATTTCAAAAACTGATCAAATGCTTATTTAGGCCGTGAAAATAATTCATAAGGAAAGAGAAACATTCTCAGTACTTTTTGATAGCTGCATCACTTCCCGGCTATAACATTATGGAATAAAATACTGTAGGAATATTATCTTTACTTATCGATGTCGATATGTGGGAGTTTTCCCGGAGTGCATGAACTCAAAGATTCATAATATCGGGATATTGCTAGTGACTTAGAAAAAGTGTTTAATAATATATATATACTTAGCAGAATTCTAATGTCTTACTTTATATAAAAACTGAGAACTATGAAACTTATAAAAACTGGGCTATTTTATTATATAAAAAATATAAAGGAAATTAAAAAAAGGAAGGCGATATCATTTTGATTGTTATATTGTAGAAATTATCAACAAAATTCGAGTCCCAAAATCATGGTTATGTGGCACAGAGGCAATTTGTTTGTGGGCTAATGATGGAGATGGGGCGTGTTCCTCTTCTGATATTTGTAAGATATCTTGGATCATAAGTTTCGATTTTTTTCAACAGAGATATGTCGGTTTTATCGAGTTTTTCGAAGGATTGTATATCTTTACGGATATCAACATACCAGAACCACGACAAGTTACCATTTTGCTTCGCTGATTCATATTAGAGGGTTTCAAGTTCTTTAATGTGGATCTTTGTTGCACTTGTCTGAAGTAAGAGATACAAATTATGCTAGTGCAGCGATTCTTAACCTGTGGGGCGCGCCCCTCCAGGGGGGCGCGAGAATATCAAAGAGAAAATATTATTTAAAAATTTGATTAACTGATTGAAAGGAAAGCACACATACACATAGAAAACAAAATACATTTCGACATATTTAATAAATTATTAAAGTAAAACAATTTACTAAATCATAACTTACTTAATCAAAACATACTAAATTAAAAACAAATTTAATAATTATTAGTGATTTCCTTGGGCCTGTCTGGCAGAGCAAAGTTTTTCGAAGGAAGTCTTAGTATTAGAAATAACCACTCTCAGTTCTGTTTCTATATTTTGTCTTCAAAGAAGCCACAGCAGAAAATCCAGTTTCACAAAGGTAGGATGTTGAATGGTAATAGAATGTGAAATGTTATTATTTTTAGTGCAGAAAAATAATCATTACTCCTGCCCAAAATTCAAATAGGGATTTATTACTAAACTGTCTTTTAGTTTCGCCACTTGTCGTGAAATGAATGAATTTTTCTTCCTCATCAATTGAGAGTCCTTCGGAAGTCGTATGAAATGGATCCCTAATCCACTCGTAATTTTCTATCAGTTTGTCGTCAGCATGAAAATACTTTTTAAAATCCTTTGCCAGCATGGATAAATGATTTTCAATGGTTACAAAACAACTTTTACATGTTCTTCTTCAGCCTTATAAGTTTTAGCACAATCATCCACATTTGCAAACATTATTAAGTATTTTGCTTTAAATTTCTGCTCCACAATTTCAATTTTCTACAAAAAGCATTAACTTTATCACTCGCACTTATGTGCATTCGTTCCTTGCAGTTGAATATTCAAGTTATTTAATTTTTCAAATGTGTCGACCAAGTACCTCGATTTCATTACAAATAAACCATCGCGAAAATTCTCGGACTCCTGTCTGTTTACTTCTTCTAGGAAAAAGGCAATTTCTTCTTTTAAAAATGCATAAACACGTAGCAAAAATTTCGCACGTGATGACCATCTTGCCTTCCAATAATATAGTAACGCTGAATGTACTGAACCCATATCTTTACAAAATGTGGAAAAGATTCTTAATCTCAGGGGTCTCATTTTTATATAATTTACTACGGTTACAACCGTAGTTAACACAATATTCAAACCATGACTCATTTCTTTCGACGCCAAAGCTTCTCTGTGGATCATGCAATGTGTGCACTGAGGCTAATTTTGTTTTACAAGTGTTTGTATACCTTGAACGAGCACCATCGGTGCATATTCTGAAGCAATTTTTCCATTCTATGTTTGCCTCGTTCATAAAATCATTTTAAATAGCAAATAATGCGAGCGCTGATGTTTTGAGGTCTATTGGTTTGCAGAAAAGTAGTTTTTCTACTACTGACATATTATCACAAATTCGAACATAGGAATTAAATGAGAATCTTTATTACTATCTCTTACTTCGTCAAATTGTATTGAAAACAATTTGTCAAGCAACTTCGAGAAAAGCTGACACTGTACGTCTTCAACTATATCACCAATTCGACGAGCAACAGTATCATTTGAAAGAGGTATGGACTGCAATTGTTTTGAAGAATTATCTCCAAACATAATTTTTATAATCTTAATTGCTGCTGACAAAATAAGCTCTTCACCAATGGTGTGAGGTTTTTTACATCTGGCTTTTTTATATGGACTTTGTAAGATGCAATTAAAGCTTTTTTATTCAGAGACAAAGTTTCTTTAAAAATGATTTTTGCATTTTATATGATTTTAATTTTAATTCGAAGAATTCTCTGAGTTTGTTGACGTACTCACTATGAAGCATTTCCAAATGTCGTTTAAGTTTATTAGGTTTCATGCTATCTGCGGCTAACATTTTTGATCAAATGATACACAGAGGAGCCTTTCTTCTTCATTTACTTCAGTACTGGTAAACCCAAAATTTAAGTATTCTTGAGAATATTTCCTTGATTTTATTTTCGGAACCTCGCTCGTCTGTGTACTTGTTGATGCTTCACTATCGTCTAATGCTTGCTTACTTCCACTTAAAAATTTATTCATGAGTCTGCATAAATCTGCTGCCTTGAATATTTAATATGGTGAAATGCAATTAACACGAAAACATATATAACATACACATTCACGATAGATTCGATAGTAATAAAAGGATTGACTCGAATGAGACTAGCTGAAATTTAAACTTGCGTTATCGAACATTTTCCTTCTTCCTATGAGAAAACATTTGCTCCGCGCAAGCTCGAGATGGAATCTGTCGTGTGGATTCCCTTCCACAAATATTGCTTATTTTTTTTCACTTTTGTTTTGTCATGCTTCTGTTTTATTTCTTTTATTATTCGAAAAAATGTATTCCCAATTTCTAAATTTAGCTCACCCCGTCTAGGTTAACTTTCAATTACGAATTTTCCTACTTTCATATTCTTTTACGTTATCTCCCTGTTTGGCTTTCATTTCAAATATAATAATTAAATTTTCTCCGCTTTCATTCGCTTCATCTGTTTACCGTACGCTTATCCAAAATGCAAGATATGGTTTCTCGCCAACGTTGGCTCGCTTTTACTCTTGTTTTGGCAATTAGTTAAAAATAATTGAAAGACAGAATCCAAAATACTCAATATACATTATTGTTGTATACATTTTATTGTAAGCTGGAGGCGATGAAAATTGTGATTGAAAACTGGGCCACGAATACTGAAAGGTTGAGAAACGCTGTGCTAGTGTATGAACATTATTTTGTAAACAAGAAATATCTCTTCATTTGATAGCTCAGAATATCAATTTCTCAAATTGGTAAATGTGTTGATAACGTAATTTGTGTTTGATAATTGGTAAAGTTTTGCTTTTCCTCCTTTGAGTTTTTGAGCTTGAAATGGTATCCAGGACAATTTCGTTTATATATCTCTATTAATCCAGGACAATGTTTTTCATTTATATATCTCTATTAATATTAATAGAATATTACCTCTAAATAATTTTGGTCAAAGAGGGCAGTTATGGTTTTACCTGAATAATACATATAAGAATTAGCTTGATAAGAAAATATTTTCGAAAGGTTTCAAGTGTTATCTCAGCTTTTCAGACATTATACTTGGACTTTTGATGGTACAGAGTATTTTTCTGTCATCAGCAAAAAATCTGAGCTTGGTTTTTGCATTTTAGGAACATTACTAATGAAGATGCTAAAGCAAGGCGGACTGAGTTCGGAAACCTCAACAGCTCTAAATTGGATATATCTTTATGAGGAGAATAAGTTTTTAACCCTTGCCATAAATTGTCTATTTCAGAGATGTGATGAAAGAAATTTTAAAGATGGAATTTCTTGAAATTTTCCTTGAAAACTCAGCAAACGCATGGAAACTTCTGTCTAAAATTGTAGCTGTTGTTAAGTAATTATTTTAAAGAATAGTAAAATCGAAACATTTCTTCCGGAAAAAAACATGAATGTGTAACTATTCTCATATCGCTTCTTTTCAAATTTAGAAAGCTACTGATCCTAGTTGAAACTTTCGAATACTACAGCGGTCATTTTAAGGTGTGAATTGACATAAATATAAATAATACATAAAATATAAATCTAAATTTATTAGCTGCTTGAAATTATTAAAACAAACGAGAGGAACAAAATATTAAGGATATGGAATTTTTCAACAATTCATTCAGAAGAAAAGCTTGTTGCATCTGTAACAAAGTTAAAAGAAAGTTGCCGTAGCAAAAGAAAAAATTATTCACATTGCAAATAATATTGGGTGTTTAAATGATTAATATAGAATTGAGAGAATAATAGAGAATTTCGGAGATTTTATTTGAATGTTACTTTAAATTTCTTTAAAAATTTTGGCTGAAAAAGTCAAAATATCGTAATAAAACTAACTCTGGACTAGAAAAATTATATCTTCTTCCCTTTTTTTACATTATTGAGAGATATCAGGGGGACAAAATAACAAATTGACTCCATCATTTCATCAGGTTTTTAATCCTACTTGTTTTTCTTTATTAGCAATTGGCATTGGGTAACATATAAAGTGTTTACTTCTTTAAATGATTTGTCTATTGATATACTTCCAATTACAAAGTTTAAATAAATGAAGTGTGCAGAAAATATTTTGGTTTATATGGAGATTCATGCTAAAAACTTAAGAATTTAAACTATTATATGGCCCCCATAGTGTAAAACTGTAAATTAGTAAAACCTTTTAGTTACATTAATCTATGCATACTCAAAAATACAAATTTACATACTATGCATACTCAAAAATACAAATTTACATACTATGCATACTCAAAAATACAAATTTACATACTATGCAAAAATACAAATTTCCCCACTTTGCATACTCAAAAATACAAAGTTACATACTATGCAAAAATACAAATTTACATACTATGCATACTCAAGAATACAAATTTACATACTATGCATACTCAAAAATACAAATTTACATACTATGCAAAAATACAAATTTAATCAATACAAGAACGACTGCCATAAGAAAATATTTGTTTATTATACTTCATTCAATCATCATGACTTTACAGAAATATAGAATCTCCTCATATAATTATTTTCTTTAACTGATAGACAATTGCAACTTCGACTTAATAATGAAACCGCATACTCAAAAATACAAAGTTACACACTATGCAAAAATACAAATTTACATACTATGCAAAAATTCAAATTTACATACTATGCAAAAATACAAATTTACATACTATGCAAAAATAAAATTTACATACTATGCAAAAATACAAATTTACATACCATGCATACTCAAAAATACAAATTTACATACTATGCAAATATACAAATTTAATCAATACAAGAACGACTACCATAAGAAAATATTTGTTTATTGTACTTCATTCAATCATCATGACTTTACAGAAATATAGAATCTCCTCATATTATTATTTTCTTTAACTGATAGACAATTGCAACTTCGACTTAATAATGAAACCGAATGAAATTTTTTTCAATAATTGCATTAAGTTTTTGAATAATTTTGCCTATAAATTTGAATTTATCGAAACTTAAAATGAACATTTAAAGTTTTGATAAAATGAGTAACGGAATAAATGAATAATGAAATTCCAAAAATGATAAATTAGTAGTGAAATTCAAAAAAAAAATGCTTATAATTATATTCTTGATATTAAAGTTTTCTTTAAAAAAAGACGTACTTTAATAACGGGAAAAATTTTGAAATGCAGATAATTTATATTTTAGATAATTATAATGCACTTATACGTATATGCAAGCGTTGTTAGAGCAATGCACTTTTGTATAGGTAGCGAAAATGTTCATATTGAGAAATTATTGATAACATACCTATTAATGAGTAATCTCACCATTTTTTTGAGATTTTTTCTGCAATTTATTAACTTGTCATTTCATTAACCCTTTCAGGGGTGGTGATGCATCACATATTAAAAAAAAATTTTTTTTTAAATATCTTTGTTAAAAAAACAAACTAAATATAGAAAATGCAGCTTATATCTTCTAGATTCAGCAATAGATGGCAGCACAGAAAAAATTAATTTAAAGAGGTAAGAAAATACTTAGAATGGCGCCATGTTTAAAAGCTGTGCATTTTAACCTTTCCAAATAAAATAAAACCATAATTATAAGGGAAAAATTACCAGAAATCGAAGTTAACTAATCGCTTATTTTGATAATAACTTTATCAAAACTCTTATATTAAATTGATGTATTTTATAGAAAGAGATATAATGTGATGCTCTGAGAGCATCACCGCCCCACTAGGCGACTGAGAGCCGTGGGAAGACTGTACAGAAGAACTTAGGCGAAAGTGTTGTGAAGTCACTGAGCAAACCTCTCTATGGGAAAAATCATAGATTGTTTATGGATAATTTTTTTACGTCCTATAATCTCTTCAAATTTCTGGATACACAAAATGTTTTTGTTTGCTGCACGGTTAATATGAACCGAAAAAAATCTTCCAAAAAATTTGTCCTATAACAAAATTCTAAAAAGAGGAGAACTTGATTGGACAGTAAGTAACGCCAATATTGTTTGTCTGAAATGGAAAGACAAGAGGTGGGTGAATATATTAACCACTCTTGAAAATCCCGTTCAAATAAATGCTGTCGAGAGAAAAGAAAGAGATGGATCAAAACTCTCTTTACCTTGCCCTAAAGCCATTTTGGATTACAATAAGCATATGGGATTTGTAGATCATTTTAATCATTTGAAATCCCTATATGAAATTGACAGAAAAAGTAGAAAATGGTGGCACCGTATCTTTTTTCCTTTTCTTGATGCAACTGTTGTTAATTCATTCATTTTGTACAAGATGGTTAACAATGGGAGCGCTGAATTCAAAACAATGAAAGATTTTCGACGTGAAATTGTCAGAAGCCTTATGGTTATGGGTGCGAAGCCACCTTTAGAAATGAAAAGACCCTCAACTTCAGAAGTCAGAGCTATAAAAAAGCACAAGCCCTACATTCCGGAAGAAGTGAAGTATAAAAATGTAAACCACTTGCCTGTGAAGTGCAAGCGCAGAAGATGTGCATACTGTAGCACCCGTGCAAAACCGCACCAAAAAAGCACAATGTGTGAAACTTGCAATGTTTGATTGTGCATGCAGACAAAAGATATTAGCTGTTTTGTAAAATTTCATAAAAAAGTAATTTCAAAGAGTTACTTCTCAAGTACTTTCTTCAATAATTTGATTTATATTTAATGTTTTATATCCTATACATATTTCTAGTTATTTATTCTAAAATTAATTTTAAAAAAATTTCACATTGTTTTTTAAATAAATTTTGTGTAGCTCAACTTATAGTGCCTACTTTTTCATTAAATGTCTCAGCACCTAAATTAATATATATTCCTGAAGAATCTAAAAAATTAAGATATATATAAATTAAAAAATATATATTTAGAAAATATATATTTTAAACCTGTTTTTTAAAAAAATTCCTTCGTAAAAATTAAAGTTTAATAATATTTAACGAGAAATTTGCGATTTTGAAAACCTTAATAACGCCTGAATGTTTTTACTGGAGTCTTCTCCGCTCGACAAAAATGCCTTGGAAGGGCGGTGATGCCGTCATGGCATCACCTAGAAAACCCCCTAGGAGGTAAGTTAAATTATTTTCAACATCAAAATATATGCTTAGTGGCCCAATAGTTCACAATTATAATGTTATCTAGTTAAAATTTGAATATTTTTATTCAGTGCCCATCAAAGGGTTAACTTGTTCCAATATACTGTTCAGCAATTGATTATAAAACCTTCCGCGCTTTTGCGCATGCGTTAGGATGGGTTTAATCCGTCAAAATAAGGGTGAAAGGGAAGATGAAAGGAGAAGATGTTTACATTTACTAGTATCTAATAGGGGAAATCCAAAGTCAAAGGGAGGACTGGAAATGCACTCATCGTTCCTCGTCTCTTTCCTTAATGAGATGCAGTCGTCGAAATACCAGTCGTCTCAGAATCTGTTGACGAACAGTACGTACTATCATTGAAATGCACAATGAAATATTTGTTCAAACTCTTATTAGATCCTGAATAATTATGGTGCTTCAAAATTAGCAAATTACATTGAATCCAGTTTGCCAAGGATTCTGATCGAAATATATGAGTTTGCTTTCAACACTACTTAGAACAAAAAGAAGACATGTTTTTACGGGGAAAGCCATTTCATCACTACTGCAATCTGCTAAATATAAAGCATTTTATATGAAATATTATGAGGCTATAAAATATGGAGTTCTTTATTCCTAATTATCTTCACATTCTTCAGTGCATTTCATGTAATTTAGGAAGTTCAGTAGAAAATTTCCTTTTATATGATAAAAGTGCAAGCAGAAACATCCTTGCATTTCGCTCTATAAAAATGCCTTGGAATTTCCAAATTGAAATAAATAATCCATGTAAAATCTATTTATAGCGCTTTTAAAATTCCCAAAATGGCAATGGCACCGATCATAAAGAGCATCTTTATTATTTGCATATTTCATATAAAATACTTTCTGCTTAAGTCCCAAACAAAAAACAATCATTAGAAAAGAAATAATTAGATACGAATAAAGATTAATTCTGAAGATATGTAATTCTGGTAAAATAGTTATTGGGAAATGATTAAAAATCCAATTTCAGACACTTCAAACCAATGTGAATTGTCCTAGTATTGATTAACTGCCGCATCCCAAAAGTAGCAGCTGACAAGAGAGTTGCTAATAAATGTATGAAAATAATCTTCCTCGTGAAGAATTCAGTTTAATATTTAAATCACCGAGAGTAAAACCGACAAAAAAGTTTCTAATGTGTATATTAGAGAAAGGGAATTATGAAAACAGTTTGTAAAGTAGAAAGCCTATACTTCAGAGTAGTCCGAGCAACTACGTCGTTGATTAGTTAAAAAAATCGTTTGAAGCTGAAAATTCTATTCCATTGTCCTTTCGTGAACATTTCATCTGGAATGCATTCAAAACTAGATTTAGTTGCAATCACAAAGTTCTTAAGGGCTAAATTTTGCAACTGAGATATTTTTTAAGTACTTGACCTTAAATTAATTCTTGGCCTTCTTTGATTCATTTATTATTCCAGAAGTATTTTTGAAATTATCGTTTGGCAACGAACTTTTGGCCTTATTTTCAAGTAACACAATCATCTGTTAAACAAACTTATTTCTCGGTAAGGCAAAGTTTTTGCTACATTTATGACAATGATTACCGGTAAATTTGTGTTATTTTTATGTGTTTTTTTTTTGTATATCGAGCTTTGGAGATGTAAAGAAGAAAAAAAATAACGCAATTTAGAATTCAATAGAGGAAATTAAGACTTGAAAGAGTCCCAATACCCTACGCTCATGTCCAAAAGGGAGCTGAAATTTTAAGCTGGCCATTATTAATATTAATTTACCTTTGTATTAATACTAACGCGATTAATGCGTTAGTATTAATTAGTTAATTAGTAGTATTAGTTAGTATTAATTAGTTAATCACGTTGACCTTGACATATACACACAATGTAATATCTTATAGTATCTGTAAAGTAGAGATATAAACCGGATCGTAAATTGCGGTAAAAATAAGAAATCAATTTACAAAACAAATCCAAAATTCGAATCAGGAAGTAAAAGGAAAAAGAGAAAAGAAGCTTATTTTTTTCAGTAAGTATCATCTAGTGATAAAAAGCGAAAATAAAAAAATAAAATTAAAAAAAACGCTATAGAAGTCATAATTATAGAAAAAAATTCTTCAACATTTTAGTTACAAATAATGCGAGACAAGAAAAATTTTAATGAAAGTGTCTACATAATAAATAAAATAATTAATTTTTCATTGATTAAAAACTTATTATTGATTAAAAAATATTACTTCGTTTTCAATGTTGCATTTTTAGTGAAGGTTATTATTATAGATATTCTAAATTATTTTATTTGTTTGCTTTTATGCAATACTTAATTAAATTCTGTATCATGTTCCATTGTAGCCGCTGGATAATGAAGATGTTTTCTTTCCGGATTTCTCTAATTATCTTTGAAAATTGCTTTAGGATATTGTCAACAGTATTTTATGTATATTTCTTCATTTAATAAAGTGACAATTGATTTATGAACCAACTCAATATTTAAGGATACATAGAATATTTGATCAGTACGATTAAAATATATCAAGTACATAAATTAATAATTAAAAAATTTTCTATCTAAAATAGTTCTATATTGTATACGAAAGGCGACAATTATTTAAAAACATTTTTTTATATTACAATTTGTACCTAACAAACAATTTGTAAGTCTAATTGCTGATAGGTTTAATCCAAAAGTAAATGCATATTTACGATTATGGTTTTATAAGCTAGGTTTCATCTATATTCGTCTTTGCATTTTTTAAAATTATTAGGTTGAAATCCATTCGTAGATAAATAATAATAGTTTCAAAAATGGTTTTTCTAGGACATGAAACGAACCTAAGATAGAGAGAGTCAGTGAAATCGAGAGAGAAAAAATTTTTCGACAGTTAAAGTATTTTCTTTTGTGCTCATTGTGTTTAAGAAAGTACAAGTGTTTTGAAAAATTTAGCAAAAAGAAATAATGAATGAAAACTACAAACACACGTTTAGAACATTCTGCTGTTAATCTCAAAGGACAATCAATGACTGACACCAACAATCTATTGCACTGCCAGCTTTAATAAGCTTCGTTATGTTCATTTGTGAATTTGGACTGCTTCTAATGAAAATGCATTTAGATGACTACGACAGTTTGTCTCCCAGGATTATTCGAACGATAGGACTTATCCATCTGCAGCTCGTCCTTGGGAATATGTTGCCCTCCGAATTTAAATAGTTGTTAAACTACCTTATCGAACAGATATTGATCATTTTAACAACGCGTATCCCGAGAATTCAAATGTGTAATAAATTATATTGTCTGGAATAAATTGTAAGTTTCGTAATTTTACCAGATATACACTTTCCCTGGCATCTACTTTTCTACATATTTTATCTACATTATCTTAAGGAGTATGTACACACTTAAAACTTCGAAAATCGTTCAAAATATCTAATATTTTTTTATTGCTTAATAATGTTCCCTGATCCTTTAGCTTTTAAACGATACCAAGATGTTATCAATATTCGAAATATTTCTCGAGTTATAATTATTTTTCTTGAGGTGCTTTCATTAAAAACTCTAGTTACGGTTTTTTTAAAACTCATTTTATGAAGAATGAAACTTTTCTACTATGTTGCTTCATTCAAACAATCATAACTCAACAAGAAATGAACCAAATACAATTATTTATATATTAAAATAATATGTATGAAATATCGGATATTTTGTGACTCAATCAAAGTTATATTTATAGAAATAAATTTTTAATAGCCATTTAAAAGCTAAAATGACAGAAAAAATATCGATTTTTCTATTCATCGTTGATGAAAAAAAAAACTATATATTTTTATAACTTTATTGAGGCATACAACATGAAGACTCATATTAGGCATCATTTCCAACTAGAATTGTGTGTCTGTATAAAGTAGAATTTAAGATATCATGTTTCAAAAAATAGGCTAATTAGCTCATTAAATAGTATTTAATTAATTAATAATTAGTGTAATATGGTTTTTTCTCACTGAAATGAGTTTAAACATATACTAATGACCTACTGTGAAAAAACTGGATTTTTAAAGTTAAAATTTTAAAAAAAATCTTCTAGTGTGTACGTACACCTTAAAAAAGAGAGAAATAGGTAACACCTTGAGAAACTGTAGTTGATGACATTAAACACTATATTTTTCATTTCCCTATTCTTCATCATTTGAGAAAATTTATTTGATCTTGACAGAATTTTTCACAATTTTTATCAAATAAAAAATTGATTTTAAATATTCAAATTAACTTGCATTTCCTGTAACACTATGAAAGCATAATTTTCTAGTTGGAACAATAATATATTCCCGTTTGTTTCCTATATCCTCGCTTGGACTAATCTTTCCTATTTTGGACACTGTTGTCTGGAGCCGTATATTATTTCACTACAAAGACAAAAGGATTTATTTTCGTTAGTCCTCATTGTATACCAGTTTTGCATTCCTCTTAGAACTGAATGTGTTAGGGCTTTTTTAAAAGTAGCAGACTTTATATTGGACTCCTTGCATATCGTTATCTACTGCTTTTCAAAGTAGGCGTAGGCATAGAGAAAGTCAAGTACTGTTAAAAGTGGACAGTGTCTCCTGAACAGAAAAATAAAAAAATAAAATGCAAAACGAAAGTCTTTTTCAATCTTTTTTTTTGAGCATGGGCTCTGCCTTAGTCTAAACCAGTGTATATATTCCTTTTTTCTTTTTCTTCTTCTTTCTTTCATTCATTTCTTTATATATTTTTTCTTTCCTTTAAAATCATTCATTTTATTTTTTATATATTTTATTGTTTTATTTTTATATATTTTATTGTTTTCCAAGTTTAATTACCTATATTGGAAAATTTTATTATTTACTAATTATCTTTAAATATTGTGGAAAATTATGTAAACTCTTTTGTTTGAATCACCTTCTCCAAGATTTCTTTTTATGCCTGCTCCTTTAATTATTTATTTTATTCTGGATTTTTTTTCTTTGGCTCACTTTAACTTCTTTGCATCTAGCACACATGAGTATGAAATATTTGTTTTTGTATTATTATTCCTTTGACAGCTATTTCAATTCTATTTTTTTATTTTAATTATGAACTCTTTGAGGGTGTAATGCCACTTTTGGTACATGCCTAATCATCATCAGAATGAATCAGAATACACATTCCTATATATGTATTCAAAAATATTAGGATTAAAATAGTCTTCTTTAGATCACTGAATAGAGAACACAAATGATAGTAGAAAGTTAAATATCGTCTGGACTTTTGAATGTAAGAAAATGTGTCCTAGTAAGAAATGAGGAAAAAAAAAGAATCAATGTATTATTATATATGTCTGGGCATACTTTTATCTGATATGCACATTGCATGACGTCTAACGTCTGTTACAAGGGACTGTAAACATCTATTATGGGAAAAGTTTTCATGATTGGTAAAACGTAAATGAACGGAATGAGAACTTTCCCGTAATAGCTCTTAAATATCAAAAAAAAAAAAAAAACATTTAACTAACTGAGTTATCATATTTGGCAAGCATTCGGCAAACAGAAATTTACATTTCACGAATGTGCTGTATAATTTGATCTAGCCGTATCATGTTTTTATATTATTATAAATATATACCGTCGAGATTTGATACATTAGATTTTCTTATGATGACTAACTTTCTTTCCCTGCACAACGGTTTTAATAGCAATATTCGAATACAAATACTACAATAAAAATATAAATATAAAAATAAGTAATAAGCAATAACAAAATCCGATAAAATGATTAGAACTTCTGCATACAAAGCAAGAAGATTTGAAAAGTTTTGAAATCAAAACTGATAAGAAATAATAAATAGTTTTGACCCTTTTTGGATATTTTATTGCATTGCGACACAAGAGCAAAAGGGAATGATTTTTTTCCCTTCAGTGATTTTACTATGGAATTCTGATAGGAATTTCTTTGTCAAGTATAGTTTTAGGAAAGAAAATCGTAAGTATCTTTAAAAGAATTTTGTAAGTAATAGGGATTTTTATTCCTTTGCTCAGATCACGAGAAAAGGCTTAAATTGCCAGTTTTCTAAGTACTTGTAGAATTGATTAAATAAAAAAGTAGAAATTGGGTCATGAAATAAGAAATGATTTTCGAATAATGTTAACGCATGACTATCTTAGGATAAAAATTAGGAAATTAATTAGATTAAGAGATATCATAATATTGTAATGTAATATATATTCATGGCTCAACAAAAAAAAAATTATTATATCAAACGAATCACACCACTTCTGATGCTTTAACTAGGAATATATTATGCGTATAAAACTTGAAGGCAGTTTGAAAATTTAAAATTGATGTTTCTAAATTATCTTACAAGTAAGTATAAAATGAGTTGTGCTGATGGTAAGTTATACCAATAGACGTATATCGTATTCTGAAATGATTTCTCAGTATATAATGTTATAAACTATCTATCACGAGACGGCGTTTGAAAAAAATGGCGGATTTGGACATTGGAATAAAGATAATATATTTTGGTAAGAACTATTAAAATACATTTGCTTCTGGCCGAATATTGCATTTATTATTATTACATAATGGATTTTCTAAAGATCTGTATGAAATTCAGATATCGATAGTAAATAGTACCAACCATCCTACACTCAATGGCTAATTTCTATGAGGAAATAAAATATCTCGATTTTTTAAAATTTCCATGTAGAAAAAAGCAAAATATATAAGCAGAAATGGATGGCAAAATAATTTTAAAGAAATTCATGATTTTCAAGCTTAGTTCCTAGTGATATAGAGTATCCAATTTAAAATGTACTTTTCCACTTATACTAATGTTCAAATATTATATTAAATTTAGTGGAAATTAACTTTAGTATATAATCCTCATGATATCATTTCAATCTTTACGATCTTTCGGTTCTTCAGAAAACACAGAAAAAGATATAATTTGTAAAAAAAAAAGATTAAATTACAAACATTGATGATTGCATTTGAAAATTTCACAAGAAACCAATAAGTTTTATAGGTTTATTTCTAAAACAATAGTCTATTTTTGCTCATTTTAATTACAGTTAAATATTTAGCAATCATCAAGTATGAAAAGGAAATATTTTTTCAGCAACTTTCTTTGAAAAAATGATAAAAGCGTGAGTTTTAACAATAAAACTGGCAGAAATGTTTGATTATCGAAACGTTTTACTGCTAAAGTGAAAATCCAAACTATCATACAAACCCGGTATACTTTCTTATGAAAGTATCTGAAGAATCTTTGTCGAATTCCATTTTTGAAAATGAGTTTCATTTAACCAAACCATCAAGGGAAAACACGAATATTTCTTTCTCTATCTAGCTGAATATATTTAATCATATTTTGTTTATTGCTATTTTCTTTTCCTTTCACTTGTTTGTTTATTATTTAGAGAGTTATACAGTGCAGCAAAAATACATTTGTAACGAAAAATATTTTGGGAAGATATTTTCATATCAAACAGGAAAAAAAGACAAAAAAAAATGTAAGAAATTCATAAGATTATGAAATTATTTAATTTTTTCAAATCCTATTGCATTTATCCTATTGAAAGCTCTTTAATATACTTTGGAAAATCCATAAATACAACAGGAATATGAATGAAATTTTCATTTAAAAAAATTCTACTGCCAAACTAAAATCATACAGAAATTTAAACTTTTTCTTAGAAAAATAAATTTTAGAAAATTAGCTAGTTTATTCCAAATATAAATTATTTATATCAAATTAATTGTTTAAATATTTTCTTATTATACAATAATGTAAAGAAAAGAGGAAAACGATTGGTTTATCGTTTCAACAAAGAAGATCATAACAAAATATATGCAAAGGGACTCATCGCAGGCGCAAAATTCATTAATCATGTAGACGTTTCTAGGAATTTCTTAAATTTATAATTTTACACAATCTTGCCAACAAACCGTTTCATTAGCATAAAAAAACGTGAAACGGATTAGTTAAGAAAACTGGTGCAATTGTGCAGAGATTTTTAATTTCAATGGGAAAAAAGGAGTAGCCGGAACCGTTTTATTGTTTTAATATAAAAATATTTAGATTAATCGTTAAGATATATTTCGAACTATATGCAATATTTAATTTCAGAAATGAATTATATAGGATAAATTGTATTTTCTGGATTTTATCCTCATTAATAATATAATAATTTGAATCTACTTTTTAAATGCTTCACAAAAATCCAAATTTCAAATTATCTTGATTTCTAATATGATCTTGTCAATTAATGGACAAAAAAGTTTAAGCGAGGATAAAAGTTCTGTATAATTTTGAATATATTTTCTGTAACAGTTCTGAAATTTCCAATTATTTTACAAAGTGGAAATCAATGAATTCTTTAATCGCATTTCCTAACATGTAATAATAAAAAATTTGATTATGATAATAATGTAATATTTTCAAAATTTTAATAAGCGTTTGAAGCTATTTTAAAACTATAAGAAATATAAGCAATTATCTTGGTAATTATTATTTATATACTGTAAGAAATAAAAGCAATTATCACAGTAATTCAGAAGTCAATGCCGAAGTCATTAGCTCTTAATTTTGTTCATTTGCCGTCAATAGTGATAAAAGCAAAATTTAGAATAAGAATGTGAGAAAAAAGTTTTTTTTGAGACATTTACCAACATCATTGAAGAAAAACATAAACAAATTCAGTTTTATTAGGTTATAAAAAATATTGTTAAAATTTTAGAAGCCTGTTTCTTAGTGAATACCTACTATTCGCGAAATAGCTATGACTCAAATTTGATAACTCTACATCCAAAGATCTTCCTTGTCTAGCGTTTTGAGCAATTTTTTCATCATAATTCTATAAGTTATAAAGTATATGTCAACTTAGAAGCATTATCAAGTTGTTGCTATGATTTTTATATTTTTCGTTAAATTGTAGCACTGAATTTTCAAAGTTCTGTTATATACTTAATAATATGCAAAATAAAATGATTAAAAAAAATTCATGATAGTAATCCAGGGAGAAACTCATGCTGGGAGTGTCACATGATAAACTATAATCTTTGAGAAAACCTGGCATCTGTTTCTACAAAATCAACATTGAATTAAAATAATACTTTATACCTTAAAACATTAAATTTCAAGAATTTTTAAGACAGAAAATGATATTATCTGATTTTCTTCCATCTTTCGTATTATGATATTATATTAATGATCATTCCATATTCAAAAGAAAATGGAATAGTTTCAAATGTGATATTCCATAAAAAATATATCGCAGACTTGTCGCTTTAAAAATATTTTAATAATGTGTTAAGTTTATTCACTAGACATCTGTGTGCGAATGTTTTCTTAAATTATGCAAAATATCAGAGTTTTAACTATCATTTAGCTATTTATCTAAAATATAAAAAAGAAAGATTTAAAAAATATTCTAGTACGAAACTGATTTTGGGGGGAGGGGGGTAGAGGCAAGATGTTTCAAGACGTTGAATGTGATAAACATTTTAGATTATCTAGAAAAACGTCTACTTCCAGTATTTTTTACAACCTTTGTTTAACCGAAGTTCTACTTTATTCTGAAAATAAAAATAAGGAAAGAAAACATGTAAATATCTGTCGTTCTGTAAGTATGTCAGTATGTCCGTTCACTCTTTAATTGACTGAGTGTTGAATGATATATTTAGCGATAACTGGAATAACTTGGAATTGATAGATGTTCGACATGTATTCATAGGAAATGTTTTATGTTATATTTTAAATATACATTTTTATTTAGAAATGTACGAATTTTAAATTATTTCTCTCAGAACTTACCTAAAAAATTATGACAAAGAAAAGTTTTTTCATTGGTACGTCATTAATTGCCGTTTCGTGACTTTTGGGAATTTATCTTAACTTGTGCATAATTTGAAACAAACCATTAATTTCGTCATTCTGATTTCTACAAATAATTAATGGCGCATTTTCCCGTCCTTTCTCGAAAAGCTTCAAATTAAAAATTTTGTTTAGATATCTCATTATTTTGCGATGGCGGTAAATTTTTCCTTTTATATGTCATTTATTAAATTATTCGATGACTTGTAAGCAATGCTCACTTTCAACTATAATACGAATTATATCTGATAAGTTGAACGATGTTGATTAAAATTTTTTATCAACATGATTTAACTCAATTAATTTCCTGTTGGACAAAAAATATTTGTTTATTTTTAATTTTTCTTCGGAATATTCGAATCAATAGCATTTTTTGCCTAAGGAATAAGGAGCTAAAATTAAAATTAGAGGATAATTAACAGTTAAATGATAGAAATGCAATTACGTCTCTTAACCTTATTTAAGGAATATTTTAGCCAATTAACATACAATTGTGTCATTTAACCTTATTTCAGAAGTAAAAGAACTTCATCTGTCTAAGTCAAAGTTTTTTTTTTCCTAGTTTTTTTTGTCGCATACAGAAAACCGAAACATTTTCCAAAAATGAGTTTTTTGAGCTCAGGGATCAAAATCTTAAGTTCGGATTTTTTGACGATCACAATTCATATGTGAGTAAGAAATAAGCGTAAGGAAATCAAATTTTACATGTAAACTGTCAAAATCTTACAATTCCAATTTTTTTTTAAAACTGAAAACTGAAATCAGCTATTTAAATAGATTACACAAAATTGTATTAATGTTTGAATGATAAAATTGTATGTGTATTCTCGGGATTTTTTTTTGTTAATCAACATTGGTATTGAATTTCCAGTGTATTTAACTTATTTTTGTACTTACTACTTACTATTTTTACTATATTTGTACGCTCTATCTTTTTTTAATTCATCTTGCCATGCCTTCCACAGTCTGCATATGAAACTTGATTTCAACTACATATATATCCAAACGAGGACAATTTTTTCAAGAATACCTTATATATTCTGTATGTTATATCTTCTATTGTTTTAATTTATTTATTGTCATGTTTCGAAGTATTTGGACTCTTAAATATTTGTTCGCCCCATGTATACAATATTTATCCTATTTCTTTTCAAATCGTCTTCTGGACTTTTCTGAAAAAATGACAAACAACAAATATTCCCCATCAAATACAAGTTTAATCCCATATTGGAAGTTGCATAAAAAGACAGCAAGGGCTGTTATTTAGCCGTAAACTAAGCAACAATGAACCAGTTACTGAATTCTTCTGCAGAAGCTATTTAGGACTTTTATTCTCCAAACTAAAGGTACGAAAAACGATTTTCTTTCAGGGCTAAATTGAATCACCAGAGGAATTCGCTGCAAATGATAAGTGCTTGCTCCACACGCGATAATTGTAATAATTCCCTTTTTCTTTTTCTATGTCAGAACTGGACCCTGTCCCTCCTCCTCACTGATAA
Source organism: Argiope bruennichi (assembly GCF_947563725.1). NCBI lineage: Eukaryota > Metazoa > Arthropoda > Arachnida > Araneae > Araneidae > Argiope > Argiope bruennichi. The sequence continues at coordinate 103,513,856 of NC_079160.1, read as the reverse complement.
CTTCATTAGTTGAAGCAACTGTATTGTTGAGGTCAGAAAGTACCCGATACATGATAATAGCCTATAGAATTTATTATGTTATTCAATTCCTACTTAGTTCATACTCTCTCTCTCTCTCTATATATATATATATATCTTGTTGAAATTTTCAATCATTAATAAAATACTTTTTATTCGTCCACTAAAGTTCAAATACACTTTTTTAAACTTGTAGTGGATAACATTTGATGTTAATATAGTATTTTTCAAATATTAATTAATTAAATAAATTTCTCCAGTAATTTCTATTTGGTCGCCACAGTCACCAAATCCATCACGATGTCGCCAACCTCTCAGATTACTGACGCGACACCCGATCATAAATAATAAAATAAGAAATGCTATTTGTTTCATGAAATTTCTACAAAAATATCAGTGTATAAAAAAGCGTAGAAGTTAGTAATCGAGAATCATCATAAGTTTGCAATTTTCGCAATATTTCTCAAAATCTTTAGCAGAAATTTTCAATTGAATTAATAGGGTTATTTAAGAATCCAGTGTTCCCTATAAAAACGTAATTATAAAAAATTAAGCAGGTTGGAATGCAAAATTAATTTGTATATGGATTATTTTTATATCGTTTTCACTTGTACTTTCTATAATATCCAATGCTGTAATAACAGAGTGCTTATAATTAAACGTTCCTACTCTGTGTCTACAAACGAAACTATTGTTCTAAATTAATGAAATTGTGCGTAGGTCGAAATAAAGGAGTATAAATTTGAGCAAATAAAAATATTTGTTTGATATTTCTCTATCACAGGCATTCTTTTAATGAATTACAAATATAATATTCTTTTACGATAGTTTACAAATTTTATTTCTGGTTCAATATGACGCCCACTATTAGAATGTTCTTCAATTGATTTCAGAGTTAAATGAAAAATGACTACGAACATATCGTCAAATGCTGTCAAACCAGAATTCAAATTCCTATCTCGGAATCGGAAAGATCACAGATCACAGAAATTGCGAATGGTGACCCGTTCTTCAAAGAAATGATTTTTTAGGACGTTCTTAATACAAAGGCAAATACATGTATCGAATCTTGCTTATAAATTGTGCGTGAAAGGTACTAACAAGGTTACAAATCCGAAACAATTTTATTCTGTAAAATATTCGAGACTATTTTAATCTATATTTTCTTCAATGAATATCGCTGCCAATGGTTGTACAGTTAAAACAGTTTTATTATGTGCTTTTTTTCAATGTATTTCGCTGTCCATGGTTGTAGAGCTGAAATTATTTTATTCTGTATTTTCTTCAATGCATATCGCTCTTCATGATTGAAGAGAAAAAACAATTTTATTCTGTATTTTCTTCAACGCATATTGCTGTCTGGTGATTAAGCATTTTAATGGGCTTCTAATACATCATTCTTCAAAAAAATGTGGACTAATAATAAAGTATGCAGTAAACCAACAGTACATCGACCCTTTTGGGGACTGCAAAAAAAAAAAAAAAAAAAAAAAAAAAAAAACCTGGAAAATTACCGCAATTTTTTTTTTAATTCCAGAATTACGTGCTTGTGTGTTTTCACTGAACCATCCAAATGAAACTGCGTCTCATTTATCCATACGGTATTCCTAGTTCATTTTCAATGAACCTTAAAGTGAGCAAGAAACTGATGTAAGAATAGGTGTCCGAATCTCGAAGTCATGTGGATGCAAACTCTGCGCAAGTTGCAGCTTGTGTAATTTCATAGGATACTCTGTATGGTCTTTTGATGAATGGAGCATATCCAATTCTTCTACATATGTAGAACAATGGACTAGGAAGCTGTGTCTTCTTCCACCTTCTGCGGAAGAAGTTTTTCATCCAGTTTGAAATTAACATTGAACGAATATATTCTACAAATTACTTAATGGAAAATATTTAACAGTTAATGAACATTTCTATATTCGCTTCAACGTGCGATGCACCTTTAGAACATCTGCTGAGCAATTATCGTTTTTAGAGAACAATTTAAGTAACAAAGTCTATCTGGTAAACGTAACGATATTTTGATTAGCAATATCGAGCACATTGAAAATAAGATCACCTCGAAAGTTTTAGGTTTCTTATAAAAACTGCTGCTTGACATGGTAATTTTTTTTTATTCATTTAAATCTTTTGTTTGAAAAATGTTATCGATCGAGTGCAGTTACGAAATGACAAATCATTAAGATACTTGTATTTTGCAAATATTCGTGCATTCGAAGTTGCCCAGAAATTTCAAAATTTCAAAAGAGAACTCGAGTGTTTCCATTGGAAAACATTTCGCCACTTAAATATTTTGTTTTTCTTTTTTTCAATATCAAAGTTTCTGTTTTCTCAGTTGAGATCTCCGACCTCGAATGTATTCAATGACAGTTGCTGTTGAAGGTAGGATCAGGAGAATGTTTGTGCGTTTTAATTAAAGTTTACCACTCCATTTAAATATTATGTTATTTAATGAGTATGTTTACTGTGGTAAAATGGCCTATGGATGAAATGATGGATAAATCTACGCAAAGATCTAGTCAAAAAATTGTAATTAATTTAAAGAAATCACTCTATGGCAGGAAAATGTTCAACAAAAAAATTCAATTCGTTCAAGCAAATTCTCATCCCTTCATAATATCCTTCGCAAATTGTCATAAAGATATGTACAATACTTTGTACAATAGAAAATTTTAGATTTGGGAAATTATGGAAGTTATGGACAACCTGCACACTGTGATGCACGATGAAAAAAAAAAAAAAATAGCATCTTTCAATCAACTAGCCATCTTGGGGGAATAGCTTGATCGCCCCGGTTATTCATTTTTCAAGCAATAAAGAGATTAATATAGAATACATATTTAAAAAAAAATTCAAAGTGTCATTTAATAAGAAAAAAATTTAATTGATTCAGTCTATTACAGATTTTTGAAGTGCAAATTGTAAAATGTATGTACAACGAAATGAAGTAGACCTGAATTTAATTGATTCAGTGTACTAGAAACTTTTCAGATTCAAATTGAAAAATGTATATACTACGAAATAAAAACAGAAGCGAAAATCCTATTACGGAAATAATAGTCAAAGGAGCCAAATTTTTACCATTAATTTTAGCACTTATATGTGAATGACTGTTTTGAAGGAATAGTAAGAATTTTTCAGACTGAAATGAATGCAGACTTTTACAAATTGAATGGAAATTCATTCGATATTATTAAAAAGACAATATTTTTAATTTTCAGATAATGTAACAACCAGTTTTGTGAGATAATGGTGTTGGAAAATATGAAAGTCTGTTTCCATATGCAAATCAAAACGAGTATTCATCTAGCGACGATTAAGCCTATTTTCGCGTTTTATTAAATTTTGTTGCTTGTTTCTAACATCTTTCTTCCTTTTAGACATTCTATCATCTAACTGAATTTAGTTTTTAACCCACACTCGATAATTTTTAGTAATATTTAGTGAAGAGTTAAAATAATTGCAGCTGTAAAAACGTTCAAAGAATCAGTCTGAAACATTCGTTTGAGGCTCTGTTTACATTTCATTCTTGACAACGGACAATAAAGAATAAGTGAGATTTCTGTACCATGTACGATATCATTTTATATAGAGAGACAGATAGATGCGAAATACTATGTCCAGACATACAAACATCAATAGACAGTTTAAAATGTTTCTTCAATTTTAATTCTTCTTCACTGCTTATTTCCTAAGTTCTATGAGAATCAAATTTTAGCTCCACGAATCTAATTTCATTTATCTAGTTTACTACGATATAGAGTAATAATGTTTAAGTGTATATGAAAAGCACTTTGACAGAATTTATATAAGCATAAATCAAAGTGTTAAAAGTAATTGATAATTTTTGTCTATCCATGTCAATACGTTTTCAAGTTGTGTTCAACTACTAATAATAAACTCGATTAACAGACAACAAATCTTTTAATGAATTTGAATGAAAATTAATTAATTAAATTGAGCAATTTGAATTAATTATCGTAAAATTTATTATTTTAAAGTTTACATCTAAACATATATGACATATGGTATTAAAATGTCTATTAATACTTCATATACCGATTTTCAAATAATACATTAGAAACTTAACAAAAACTTAGCTACTCATAATATACTGCCATTAAATTTCACTCCCAGATTTTTCAAATTTTCCAAACTATTTTCTAAACTTTTCCAGATTAAATTCAAACTTTTTCTGAGAAAAGTCTCCATCAAGATTTAATTCAATCCTATAATGGATGCAGTAACAAAAATGACAGCTAATTTGAGCCTTTTAGTGGCGCAACTTTGCAGCATTATTGATCCTTTGATCAAGGGGATGTATGGCTTTATATCCTTCGAGCTAAATGTGCAAAGGCAGCTTTCTTTCGGTGCCGAATTGAATTATCCGCAGAATTTGCCCTTTATGTAAGTATGCTCTTCTGCGACCGCATTGTATTTCAACCATTTCCACCCAGGTAACTTGATTAGTTTGAGCAAGCAAATTATCGAAGGGTGAAAAGGTATTCACCTTGAAGAATGGTTATTACATCCATTGTGATCTTGATCCTTCAAACAAAAATTTCCGCCATAACTCTGCCTAGAAATAATATATCTAATGCACTATAATAAATGATAATGTTGTTGTAGAAAACAAATATTTAAAAAATTAGTTTCTTAATATCAAAAAGTGTCTGAAAATAATTAACTGTTTGATTTTAAGAACATGTTATTCATCAGAAGATAACAATCGTCACTTTTTCTTAATTTTCATTACAGTCCTTTGCTGTAGTATAATAACATCCGTTCACAAAATCTTTATAGTAAAGCTTCTTTAAAACAAATATATATTCACTTGGGTAAGAGTAATATTATAATAATTTATCGAAATCTCTGCTAATTTACGAAAAAAACTTTCAGGTATTTTTATTCATCTTAAGTATTTATACATACAGAAGTGAGTATCCAGGAATGGCATGAGTTAGTTATTAGTTAGTTAAATTATACTAACGTCCAGTTTTAAGGCAACTCTAGGGCTATTTTGGGACGGACCTCGTAATTTTGAACTGCTATCAGATGACGATTACGACACTTGAATTGGCACTCTCTTCTCCACACCAGTGTGTGTGTGGGGGGGACGTTTGGCCCGGACAGATTTAACGTGCACCAGAATCGCTTACAGGACTGTTCTTTGGCGGAATCGGATCACAAACCTGAATATCCTCCGGTTCCGAAGTCGAGACCTCACTACCTGGCCACCGCGGCAGCAGGGATGATATGAGATTCTTGAATACTAAAATGATTTATTTTAGAAATAAAGATTAAAAGAAAAATATATAACTGAGATGCTGAGAGAAAGCTGCTTGCATGCATTTTTCCTGACGGTTACACCAACGGAAATTGTATCATATCTCTCAAATATATTACAAGATTTCAAACAAGTTGTTCGTTTTGGGAAAGCACACTTAAATTGGCGAGAGTTTCATAGACTGGATATCACATTAATACCATTAAACCAATCTAAAAAAACTGATTTAAAAATATATTTAATATAAAAGTGGAAATTAATCCAAAATACGATTTTTAAAATATTCCGATTTGAAAGTGGGTATAGAATTTTGATTCATTATCATTTATTTATTATCGAAGGTGTAATTTTCCCGTGAAAAAATAAGGTTAGTCCAAAATTAGCATTAAATTAATTTTATATTAATGTTTTAGACAGTAAGTTGAGCATCATAATTCTTTAATTCAAACTTTACCCATTCTTGAAATGACTTCTATCGGTACGAAATGTTACGTTTTATGTTACGTTACGTTATCGGTACGAAATATTACGTTTATTTTATACTCATAAACGATTGAAAGAAGAGAGTAAGGATAGAACACAAATCATCGAACCAGGAATATAGACATTAATACAGTACAATATATAAGTTTGAAGCATAAAAATACTGTTGCAGTTAACAAACTTGCGCTACTAAAAGAGATTGAAAGGGTTTTGTTGATTCGAAATCTGATTCTACAGAAAAACTGACTTGAAGGTGCGTGTTGTGCAAATTAATCGAATGGAGTCCAGTGCATTCCTTAGAACCAGTTGGTCACTCGGTTGTTGTTCCATCATTTAACCAACCACAGCTCAAAATTACGAAGTCTATCTTAAAATTTCCATAGTTACGAAATACATTAAAATATTATTTAACAATAAATGTACTTTTCTTAACTATAATAACTATAACTATAATATTAATATATAACTATATAATATATAACTATAACTATATAGCTTAACTATAACATTCACTATCATTATTGAGAGTTTTGCTTTGTCGCTCTGGTTATATAATGAAAATTCAGTAGTTAAAATTATTATTTTTTTAAATTTATTAATTTTTTTTAAAAAGAATATCTAAGAATTAAGTAGTATAAAATGATTTTACTATGATAAAATAATTTGGAAGAAGAAAGTTGAAATTGTAAAATTTTGAAACTGATTTTCATTGCTATTTCAATGTAAAATTATGGTACAGTTTTGTTTCACCTTCTTTTTTTTTGTTAGTTCCTATAGAGCTACTTTAAATATATTTTCACTTTTCCTCTGTGAAGTATTCTCACAGAGAGAAAGCATCATATATTTGGCTATTATATCTGGATTATTATAGAATATAAATAATTATTTAAAAATAAAAATTGAAGATATATTCAAATAAAAAAAATAATAATGAGATTATTTAATTATACTAATGTCCAGCTAGATCATTTTTTAAAATTTCTTATCATAATTTTTACATGAAAGTTCATGCAATATTTCATCTCTAAAAAACTTCAGTCCTTGAAAAAAAGAGAGATAAGAAGCTCTAGGATAATATTTTTTTAAATCCTCTGTCTAAACGATTTTCAAATAAACACAGATATTCTTTTTATTGAAGCGAATAATTCTGACTGGATGTTTTTGCATTACAAATTTAATATTGATTTGCCAACTTCAATATGCAGCATAAAAGTATCTTGAGTGGTTATTTTGATTTCTACAGCTACGGTCTGATCATACAAAGATGCTTTTCAAAATAAAAACAAACATGGGGAACAAATTTCAAAGTAAATGCTAAAAGTTTAGCGGAAGATGTTTACTTTTACATCTTCTTTTGAAGTATCTTCACCAGGATATCCATTCCCGCAACAAAATGGAAATAAAAAAAAAAACAGACCATATTCCTTCTTTTTATGTCTGCTATCACATTTGTCTTACATTCAGCCTCGACTATAGAAACGAAATTCCTCCTTTTATATTTCACATTATTGTTAAACATTTATTACTCACTGAAATTCGCGAACAAGCAACTGATACTTTTAGTAATGGCGCTGAATATATTTAATGTTCAGATTTCTATTTGTATTGTTTTGTTTATATTTAATCTGGAGAGGCGTAGAGGAAGTATTCAGTGAAAGTAGTTTTTTTTATTTTTTCAGTATTTTTTTTATCTTCATGGTTTGTTTTTTTATTTATTCTCGGAATGTATGTAGGAAATGACATTAGATTTCTAAACATATTTGTAAGTATTATTACAATTTTAAAAAAATTAGTATCACATTTTAAAATTTATGTTATAAATGACTAAGAAAACAATTTGCAATAATTAAATTTCATCTAGTTTATAAACTTGTATTCGAAGTATTTCTTCAATAACTCATTTCTTTTAATTGTGGATATTCTTTTAAAACAATAATTAATTTCTGATATTCATAACTATGCCATTTAAATTGCAAAATATTAGTTGTCTAATAGTTAAACTTATTTGAATAATGAAAAATATAATATATAGAACTTTGAACATATAGTATCAATCTCCTTTTAATTTGTAGCATAAATTCTTATACAGCTAATTTCGAAATTTTAGAGAGCCGAACAAAGAAACAACTTCATGAAATGCTAATTCAATCTCGCAATGGAAGCAGCAGCAAATATGATAACCATATTCAACTGTTACAAAAGAAATGACACTGCAACGAGCCATTTATTGATCCTTTGATTAGAGCTATTCGGAGCTTTTATTCATCGAGGTAGAGATTTCGGGCAATTTCTTTCAGAGACAAATTGAATTAAATCATCAGTAGAGATCACTTTGAAGCTAAATGCTTAATGTACATGCTATAATTATAGCACCTTTTTCTGTTTTCTTACATACACACCAAATTACCTTATCCGTCAGAGATAAGGTGATTAGTGAGAATAACTAAATATCGATAGCCGGGAGCTAGGAAATTAATAGTACTTTGGGATTCTTTGAAATGTAAGCAAAATAAATGCAGTTTAGAGTTCACATGGTTTGATACTACGATCCATATAGGATCTTGTTCCATTAATTTATGTTAGAACATGTTATATATATTATACAGCCCACAGCATAAGAAAGACATTAAATCAGCAGTTCTAATAAATTATTTTGAGTAAATAAATTCAACATTTTATTTAGTAATTTTTTGCAAAATGATAGTGTTTAAATCTGAAGGAAAAGGTCAAGTTATAAGACAACGGGAGGAGGGAATAAAAGATAGAATTTGCTTTCATTTATGTCATTAGGTGTATATTTACTTAAATTATTTAAAAAAAATATTTATCATGAATGGAGGCAACATATGTTTATAATTTGAATCCCTAAGAAGCACGTTATAGAAACAATTTTAAAATAACTTTTCACCAAAATTTTAAAAGCGGAATTTTTAATCCTCTAGGTGTATATCTAGATCACATTATTTTTTAAATTTTGAAGCAATATTTTGGAAATTTGAACATTTTATTATGTTTCAAATATATAAATATAATATTAACATATCACTGCACATTCCCCTTTTTAGAGTTGCATTATCTAAGAGGAAATGTATTAGTCATAATTAAATGGACTCGGTAAAATGTTATTAATGATATACTGTTTTTGAACTAATTTAATCAGTAACTGAAGAATTTCCTCAAGTGGCCAAAGACATGCAGTCAAATTTACTCCATTGTTACTTTTCTTTTTTTGACTTTTGTAAACTTCATTGGAATTTTTTTTGGAAACACAATACATTTTGCAAATCATGTAGTTACCAAAAATATTAAAAATGTTTAATGTTATAATATTAAATGTTGGATAGATGTTATAAGAAAAACCTAAATGATCTTTTAATGAGTATTTACTTCGTTTAGATATTACGAAATTACATGAATATTAATAACAGTTACAATTTAAAAAACAAAAAATGAAAAACAATCATTTTTAAGTATTATTTTAAGAATTATTCTTTATTCTTTTTGCATTGTTCAAATTAAAAGCAGTCTAAGAAACATGGAATCAATGACTCCATAAATAATAACAAAAACTGTGAAAAAAAATAACTCGGTAATACACACATGTTCCATACTTTGAATTTTGCCAACATACTTTTTAAAGAACAACGTGAAGGTACTGAGGAGATGATTGTATTCAAGGAGAATATACCACTTGATAATCTGAGCTGAAGATCAACACGGAGTCATTTTGACTTCCGTCTCCTTGCAAGAGGTCAACAACACATTTTAGCTATGAACTGAAAAAGTGCCGGATTAAATAATATCTCTTAACATTGAGGAATGGTGCATATTTAAATAATTTTTTTCTTATTTCTATTATTTAGCATTTTTAGTTTTTCAGCAGGTTAAAAAGGTATTTAAGTACGGAAATCAAATGGTCGAAGATACAACTTGTGCATAAACTGAGCACATTAATTTAAACTTAAAAGAAAAAGAAGAACCTTATAAGAAACATCATTCTTTATAAATTATTATTATATTATTTGATTCTTTATAAAAAATAATTCATTGAAAACAAAAGCATTTTCCAATTTAAACATCATCATCAAGAATGATTCAAAATAAAATAATGGTTGAAATTTCCTTACCAAATGAAAGGCGAATATTTTAAGTGAAAAAAAAAACTAAGCTCATTTTAAGTATATATTTATTCTACATAAATACTATAAAGAAAGTGTATAAAAATGTTTTCATCCTTTCGAATAGTTTACTATTTAAAGATTTAGAAAAAAAGTATTTAAAAGTCATTTTCAAATATCCTGAGATAAAACATGCACTCATTCTAGCCGCCTTTAGTGAGCATTTTTCGAGATTATTGATTTTTTAGGCTGCTAAATGATTAATAAGGAAAGCATTTTTTTTTTAAATTCACGCAGTTATTTGATACGATGAAAAGTATGAATTAAATTGAATCAGTTTACTGCAAATTACAAAGTTTATATATATTACAAAAAAAAAAAAAAAATAAGTAAACCTTACTATGGAGTTAAAGTTTGGCAAGATAATTGGAGGTTTTGATGGATGGGTTTTGATTTCCTCGTACTAATTTAAAACATCGTTATAGGTTTAATTGAAATATAAAATTTTATTAAATTGAACTATAAAATATTATTAAAATTATAGGAAAAAAAGCATGGTAATAAAACTGATATCATTAAAAAGGCAAATTATTTTTTGTATTAAGGTTATAATAAGACCCTTTTTATGATATAATTCTTTTATAAGATTTGAACAGAATTTCCCATATTCAAATCAAATGACCCCTTTGGCGATGGTTAAGCCCATTTTTGAGCTCTATGAAACTTTCTTTTTGAAGTCTATTTTTCTTAATTTATTTTATATTTATAATACAAAATATTTATATTACTCTGTCTGAATGAAATTTCAGTAACACGGCGTACTCTCTCCAGAACAATTTTAATAATATTTTTCAATTCTATAAATTTGCTAAGAGAAAGCATTGGATACAATGCAGCTATAAAAGTGTTGATTATTGCATTTCGACAATAAGTTATAAAAGCCATTTCCATGTTACATATGTTATCATTTTATATATAGAGAAATAAATCAGATTATAATTCAATATGTTTTATTTATAAACAAATTTCTTTTATAAATATGCAAAATTGTTTCATTTCACTTTGTATAATCCGTGAAAAAGTACCTGAACATTCCTTATTGTTGTATTTAATGTATACAAGTCAAATTCAGTGTAAGAAAACGCAATAACAGATGACTATCTTTAATATCTTCCTTTATTCAAATCGACATTTTAATTGTTAATAACAGTAGATTATCTCTAAATAATATTAATGTACTTTAAAATCATTTTTTTTCGTTTAGATGAAGTTTGACAAACAAGAATTTGAAATGTATTTTCTTATTTACATATTTAATTTCAAAGAATAAATAATAGTTACTAAATAGAATTCTAGAGACGTATTGTTTAAAGATATTGAAAATGCGGAATGATTTTCGATATTGATATTAGTGAAATTAGCTTAAATTTAAAAGAATTTAGAGCAGCTGAAAAATAAAAACCAAACGATTATTTTCTGCAGCGTTATATTTGAAGCGTAAATATCAAATCTATAAATAATAATTTATTTATTTCATTTAAAAAATGTGGATATATTTTAGTTATGAACTGAAAAACAAATTTAAAAATAAACCCAGGAAAGAAATTACAAAGTAAAATATTTCAATCATTATCAGCTTCATTATAAAATATATTAATTCATCTGGATTATTGTTTTTCTGCATTAAATTATTTCAAATTTCTTTTCTGTCGTAAGAGGGAGAAAATCAGATATTTTTTTTTCAAATTTAATAAAGAATTAAATGAAATTAATTGAATCCATTCTGTCGGAATCCTTATTTGCTTTACTGCTTTTTGCTTATCTTATTTTTTTGCCTTATTAACTCATTTATTTCTGTTTTATCTTTGGAATGGTTACTGGTAATATAATATATATCTTCATATAATTAAAAAAAAGCCATGTAATCAATAATTGATTTCTTTTTCAGCAAATTAAAAGAAAGTGTCAGTTGTGTGGACGAACATATGAAAAATTGCTTCAATCCTACTCAGACAAAAGTTTTGAATCATGTAGTGGTCGGAGCGAGACAGTTCTTACTTGAGCTTTGTGTAGCTGGACCTATACAGGAAGGTACGAAAAATTCACTATTTCTTTTTTTCGTGTGTCTGAAACTAATTCTTTTGCCTCACATCCAATGGATTAGTTGAATACTTCTGTAAAATCAATGCCTTTTTTGTCTAAGATATTATTGTCTGCACAATATTTTTTTTTAATAAAAATGAAAAGCTTCTGCTAAACAACTGTTAACATTATTGTATAGATTTAGAAACATGATTAAATGAAGGATCTCGTATGATCTGTTGGCGCTAACATATTTCAATATACTTAATTATTGATTATAGCTCTTTAGATTTCTATCTATTTCATTTCAAATTGGTAGCTCACAAAATACGTAAAAGTGCTAATTAGGCAGCGAGGACTATTTCGATTAAATGACTTTAAAAAATTATTTGACTGATTCTGCCATGGTTTACACATGTGATTCAGACAATCTCTTTATTAGATTACCCCTGTTTGGTTATCATTTAACTGTGATAAAGAACGAGTAATCTAATTAGGAAATAGATGCAAATAATTAAATAGCAGATGGAAAATTGTGAATTAAAGGTAATCACAAAATGGCTAAATCTCAATGGCGGGATCGCAATGGCAACAGCCCAGTTGATCAAGCAAAAACCACATAATTCAAACTTCTAATTAAAATTTTATCTGAATAATTAAAATTCAGAGCATTGTTTCAGGTTTTTAATGTTTTGGTATAACCGTTTTGAGTTTTCTATTTGAAAAAGAACATTATATATATTTTTTTACATTAGTTTGGGCAACCCCTGGAGGACACCTCGAAATGAGGATGAGATGCTTCCGTCATGGTGGTTGGATCTCGCAACCCTGGAGGGTACACAAATAGGTGGGGATCTGGCTCCTCCCATTTTTGACGAGACGTACTTCCTTCGGGGAGGGTTGTACCGTGGCCGGTGATGGTCCTTAGGACTCAACCACAGTTCCCGCCAGTGTTGCTGTTGTGGCGGTCAGGTCATTTAGTAATTTTTCCGTGTGCCTTCGTAGCGTGTTGGAGGTCAGATGTATAACTTCATTAGTTTGGACATTTTTGTTTTGTTTCAGATATTTTAGTTGTTACATATGCATTAGAATGAATCGCAGAAAATAATAGACATTGTTTTTAATTTTAAAGATATCGTTTCTACGAAATCAATCGAATGCAAAATTGTTCTGTCTTTCTTATCTTCATTATTTTATTTTTCATTTGTATTGTTATTTTCATATGCAATTGGTTAGAAAATTCTTGGGACCCTTACTAATAATGCATCGCCCCTCCTTTGTCCAGTTAAGTGAAGCAATTCTACGAAGCATATAGAATTTTTTTTAAAAAAATGATTCACATCTTATGTGCATATTTCAGGGATTTTTTGCTAAGATAACATTTACTTTTGGCACCATGTTTTATTTCAGATATTGTCCTTGATATATGTGTGCAGGTTTCCCATATTTTAGTTTGATTGATTGAATACAGTATATATATGCAATTAAAAACTTATTTTTAAGGTGTTAAAATTCCCCTGCTCTTTTGAAAAATTATCAAAATTCAACGAAAGATTTTTCAACGTTAAAACTGATATTGAAAACAGGCTCAAATATTAAAATGTAGAGAAAGTAGGCTTGATTTTCGTTTAATTTATGTTGACAAATGTTATTTTAATTACAATTTTTTTTATTTTCGGAGATGTAAATAATTGTTCCCCGTAGTTTTATTCCCATATTCTTTTTCTACAGAATTTCTAAATTGTGAGTCATTTTTTAAAATTTCTTAATTTTTATTCTATTAATTACATTCGCTTATGTAATCAAGTCGTAATCTCTGGTGCATTTGTTTTAAAAGTTAACAAAAACTAGTCCCATTTTTATCATTTAAATTTAAAAAAGCTTCAATAAACAGCAATTAAATCCATTTATCAATGGAATCGTATCACAGAATTTATGAATTAATTAATAAATATATTAACAGGAAAAAGCGATTTTTCTTGCAAAAAGAATACAAATTAAATAAGGAACGCACATGAAGAGAGCTTATAAATTAATGATAAATAATTTTTCAATTACGGATAAGTGATTTTCCTATTAAGTAATGCACATTGCGGAATGGCTAACGTTGTAATAAATATTTCAATGCTTTGAACCTAGAGAGAACATTTTTTAAATAAAGAAATATATTATTGGATTTATATTTTTAAGTTACTCACATTGAAACCGCTTATATGGCTTAATTAAACGCGAGAATAATACTTTTTTTGTAAATATATTGAATTACACATAAAATTAAGTAATACCGATTAAAGAGTGTTTACATTTCCAATTATTTTATCTCTACAAGGAAACAAATTATGTAAATGCCAGGAATATATCTTGCAAATTGTTCCATAATTTTTCTTTTTGAGAATTTTGGTTTTAGTTTATTTTTATTGATAAATCAAAACTCTATGTGCCCACGTGCCTCGTATTGTTACATTTTGCTCAAATGAAAGCACATTGGAGCGATTAAAAAACGTCATGTAATAAACCTTAATAAACAAATTTCATCTTTAATAAACCTCATGCTCTTTCACTAGTTGAGAATTTCTTAATCATTCATAATCAGAGTTTCTTTTATAATCCTGGATATAGCGCTCATTCCCTACCCACAAAAATTAGATTACACTTTTATTCTTCTTCTAATTTAATAAGAATTGTTTATAATTCACGAAAAATCTTTTCAATTTAAAACATATGAAAAAAAGGATTGTGCTTTACATTGTTTAAGTTCATAAATGTACATTTGAAGAAATAATGTGTTTAATTTTTCATGCAGCCTCAATCATGTCATTAGTTCTTTTTAATAATTATAAAAAAATAAAGAAATATCATCATAAGCTCAGACTTTTATGTCTAAATCATAGTATTATCTCTAAAAAGTGAATGAGTATTGATTATACATAAACATATACCTAATCAAGCTTGAAAAAAAATAAACTAAAAACATTATCACCAGTTATTAAGTGTTTAAAAATTTAACCCAAAACCATAAATTAGACAGCGAGCTAATGACAAAAAATAAAATTTTCTGTTCAATACAGTTATTACAGTAATGTGTTGAAATGAAATACCTTATTTCATCACATAATAAAACAACCTCCGGCCTCAGAGCATAGGAGTAGTGCGCCTTCGCCGTGATCTGGGCGACCCGTGTTCGACTCCCAATTCGGGCACGGTTGTTCTTCTTCTGTGTTCTATCTGTGAGATGTGAGAATGGGTCCCCCCCATTGTAAAAAGGGCTTGTGTAAGCTAATGTAATCCTTTAAGTAGTTAAGTTGTACTCTTGGCCCTAGATGGTGCTACGGAAAAAAACAAGAGACACTCAGTCGGCTTATATTGCTGACCGAAAGCTGTCAGCGGGCTTGTAAAGTTCCGTGAGTCTCAACAAAAATAAAATAACTAGATATTTGGCGCGGGGCATGGTCTTTTCTGACTCTTGTGCCCTTAAAACCGACAATCCAATCTAATCCACACAATCAAACATTGTTTAAATTACGATTATCTATACTTATAATAAAGCTCAATGTGTGTGTGTGTGTGTGTGTGTTGGCGCTCTACAGGCCAGGTCATTTGACATACAGCTATCAAATTTGGTACATGTATACCTTAGAGGTCGGGAATGTGCACCTGGGGTCCCTTTTTTTGAAATTTTAATTAGAATTTTAATTATTAATTAAAAACTAACTTTCCCGCCAAAAAAATCTTCCACTTTCCCCACCGCCAACTTTTCCGCCAAAAAAATTTTCCATTTTTGCCACCGCCAAATGTGTAAGGCTTCCGTGTTTTTTTTCTCCCAACAGTAATGGGGCTAGGGTTAGTATTTTTCGGCGGAATATTTCAAACGATTCTGTTTATTTTCTTAATGTTTGATGCATTTAAAATTAAACATTGTTAATTAATCGATCCTTCAGATTCATTCTGAAGTACTTTTGAATTAAAAGAAAACAGAATAAAGGAAATTAAAAATTTCTAATCCGCATAGCGTTACCCCAACTGGCGTAGAAAAAAAATCACGTATTTGCGTTACGTAACTGGCGTTGAAAATTCACGCATGCGCTTTGTGTTCTGAATTCCGCATTGTGTTGACGAATTATTATCAATGGATGCGGACTGGATTTAAATTTTTTTTAGGTTCGTTGCATGCTTTTGTAATTAAAATGTATTTATGTTAGTTATATATTTTTTATATATGCTGATAGTTTTAAGTGCATCGTTTTTTAAGTAGTTTTTTTAAAACCTGTTTTAAACCGTCTATTTTAAACGATTCATTTCATTTTCAAAGTGTTTGATGCATTTAAAAGTAAACATTGTTAATTAATCGATCTGCTCGTGATGAATCTAAGAAAATTTTGTTGACAAATTCTTGAGATAATACGTAAATTGAAAAAGATATTCTTTAGTGTCCATAAAGTTTAAACGCTCAGTGACTCTATTTTCATTAATCAGATTATAAAAAAATTCTTTGTTTCAGTAAAAAATATTATTATATTAATTACAGATTAATTCTTTCCACTTTAATTTAAAGTATAAATTCTACGGGTGCTAGCAGAAAATTAGAGAGATACATATTACGTTATGACTGAAGGCCTTTATAATATTATGAGTGAATTATATGACTATCAAAATTTGAAGTTTTAAAATATTTTGATGTAGAAGCTATTAAAGTAGGAATTGCATAAAATATTTAAATATAAAAATTTTAACGAACATTAAGATTGGCGAACCGGCTGGTCGACAAATTCTTGAGATATTACATAAATTAAGAGAGATATTTTTTAGTTCCCATAAGGTTTAAATGCTCAGTGACTCTGTTTTCGTTAATCATGTTATTAAAAAAATTAACATTTATTGACGAACACTGACACACTGATATTCACCGTCACTCTGATTAGATGTTATAAAATCTGAATAGATAAACATAAACGTGTAAACAGCTGTGCGCCGGTTTCTATGGCAAAACAGCTGGAATGGGAAAAGAAGTTTCTAAGACAGAACATCTGCATTACACAATTTTATGGAATAACTTTTCCCCTTTTTCGTTTCATTTTTTTAAAAAATTACTTATTTAATAAGAACACCTGCTTTACCCAATTTTTTAGAATAGTTATTTTCCCCTCTTCGCTTGCTTTAAAAAACATCTATACTTATATATAAAGTTCAATGTGTGTGTGTGTGTGTTGGCGCTCCACAGAAAAGACCATTTGACCTACAGCTACCAAATTTGGTACATGTACACCTTAGAGGTCGGGAATGTGCACCTGGGGTCTCTTTTTTTGAATTTTTAATTAAAATTTTAAATATTAATTAAAAGCTAACTTTCTCGACAAAAAATTATTCATTTTCCCTACCACCAAATGAGTAAGAGTTCATTTTTTCCCCCGACAGTAATGAGGCTAGGCTTAAGATTTTTCGGCTGATTATTTCAAAGGATTCTGTTTATTTTCGTAATGTTTGATGCATTTAAAATTAAACATTGTTAATTAATCTATCTTTCAGATTAATTCTGCAATAATTTTGAATTAAAATAAAACAGAATAAAGGAAATAAAAATTTCTAATCTGCATAGCGTTACCCCAACTGGCTTAGAAAAACTCACGCATTTGCGTTACCGTAACTAGCTTTGTAAATTCACGCATGCACATTGTGTTCTGATTGTTGACATGACAACCAAAATCAACGGACGATTTAAATTATTTTTAGATTAGTTGCATGCTTTTGTAATTAAAGTGTATTTATGTTAGTTATATATTTTTTGTGTATGCTTATAGTTTTAAGACCATCGTCTTTTAAGTAGTTTTTTTAGCCTGTTTTCAACCAATTATTTTAAAAGATTCGTTTTTTTTTTTTTTTTTTTTTTTTTTTTTTTAGTGTTTGATGCATTTGAAATTAAACATTGTTAATGAATCAATCTGGTCATGATGAATCTGAGAAAATTTTGTTGACAAATTTTTGAAATATTACATAAATTAAGAAAGATATTCTTTAGTGCCCATAAAGTTTAAACACTCATTGACTGTTTTCAATAATCATATTACAAAAAAAAATACTTTGTTTGAGTAAAAAATATTATTATATTAATTGCAGATTAATCCTTTACACTTTAATTTAAAGTATAAATTCTATGGGAGCCAACAGAAAATGAGAGAGATACATATTACGTTATGACTGAAGGCGTTTATAATATTTTGAGTGAATTATATGCCTATCAAAATTTGAAGTTTTAAAATATTTTGATTAAGAAGCTATTAAAGTAGGAATTGCATAAAATATTTAATTATGAAAATTTTAACGAACATTAAGATTGACGAACCGGCTGGTCGCCAAAGGCGGCTAGTATTTAATAAAAAGAAACTTTTTAATGAAGAAATCACTTGAACGTAATACTTGTTCCAAAGAAATTTCTTTGAATAAAGTACAAAAATACATGAAAGAAGCAAAATTTTCTTGTGTATAGCAAGAAACTTTCTGCCTATCTCTTATATTTTCATTACATAACACGGTAATATTTAAATTTATTTTATATGATTGTATTAAACTCCATTTGTTTCAATAATTAATTTCTAAATTTCTTTTTAATCAAATCTTTGGTGTATAATAATATCTCTAAATCTCAATTAAAACCATAAAGATTTCATTCAATACTAAATTCTCCTGTTAATGCTGATTCAATCAGTCAATATTTGAAACGCAAACATACATAAAGGAAATTTTATTTATTTATCATTTTTTTTAAAATTTATAATAGGGATCTTAAAACGATTTTTTTTCTCTTGTTTTGAATAGGTGTTTTTAAACAGAAACTCTCCTTTAAGAATTAATATTATGTCAAGTGAATTTCCTGAAAGGAATTTTATTGTTATGTCATATACGTAGATGAAAGCACTGAATGAAATTTTTTCAACTATTCGTCTATCATTATGCAATATTAAAGAATAGTTTTTCAAACATTTTGATACTCAAGCAAAAAAAAAAAAAAAAAAGATAAAAATTTAAGGAAACTTTAAAATAAGTTTAAAATTGGAACGCACTATAAATAAAATAACAGAATGCTGTGAAATGCAGCAGAAAATTACAAACGGCAATAGCAGATTCCAAGACTGTTTTCTACAATTTAGTAAAAAAAAAAAAAAAAAAAAAAAAAAAAAAATGATATTTTCAATCTGAAAATAAGAATGGTGTTTTAGAATCTTTTCACCAGGATGTAACAAGAGATTCTATATTCCATCGACAAGTTGTGTCCGGTTGTTACCGAAATCAATTATCAAAAATAATCAGTACAGTAAAAAAACGATTAGAGTTCCGATTTCAGTCACTATATTTGATATATTTCAGAGAACTGAAAAGAGCAGAAAGATCATGCATTCAATTTCTTCTTTATTTCAGTAAATCATTTAGCAAGTCATTGGCAATCATTTAGCATTTAGCAAAAAGTAAATCATTTAGCAAGTCATTAGCAATCATTTAGCATTTAGCAAGTCATTAGCAATCATTTAGCATTTAGCAAGTCATTAGCAATCATTCAGCATTTAGCAAGTCATTGGCATTTAGCATTTAGCAAGTCATTAGCAATCATTCAGCATTTAGCAAGTCATTGGCATTTAGCATTTAGCAAGAAGTAAATCATTTAGCAAGTCGTTTAGCAATAAAATAGAAGAAGGAAGTGGTTATTGGTAACATAATATCATATGTCAAAATACAAAGTGATTGTTATTAGAGTTGCACTTTCAAAAGGCTGTAAAAAAGAACCATTGTCCAGAATGATCTGATATTTTATTTGAGAATGTGTAAAGCAATGCGAATTTTCTTTGTGAAAGCAAAGAAAGTTCACAGTCGACCGATAGATGGCGCTGTACCCATCAGAAAATACTAAAACAAAATTGATTGCTTTAACAGATATGTTAATCTTAAGATGCTAACTAAAATACAGGACGTGTTTAGGAGATTCACTTCGTGAGGGTGTTCAAATTTAACACATTATCAAATGATCATTCCAAAATGTGGAATTCTTTCCAAAATAAAGTTAATTCATCTGAATAACAGGCTTATTCTTAACTCTCGGAACTCGGGAAATTAAATTTTCACGATTTAAACTGAATTTATTTTTATTTTTATTGATTAATGTAATTTCTGGTAATAATTGGAAAAACAATATTTTATTCCATCAAAAATTTAAAATTCCATCAAAAACCCTTCAGTTACTTTTTCCAGATCAAAGATCTTTCAGTTACTTTTTTTTTCATTATTTAATCCATTTATTCTTTTTCCCTAAAAAGAATATAAAATCCTAAAATTCGCATGGCTATGTCAATTTTTGAATACTACTAGATAACAGAACAAAACAAAATTATAACCTTCATTGCCCAATTGACATTCTTCAACTTTCACTGGTTTTATACTAGCAAGCCAATAATGGACCAATATGGTGCTGCCTCAAAAATCACATGTAAGGCAAAGCTCAAAATTTTTCAAAGCTATAAATAGGATATTAAAAATACTTTGCAGCCTGTAATTAAAGTTGGAAGGTTCTAAACCATAAGATGGACAAAAATGTGTCTATATATTTCTTATAAAAGCCGGAGGATTTTGTAGTTTGTAAAAATTGATGCATATGCTTTATAGGATTTTGCCATTTTTTATGGAAGATTCCTTTTTCAATTCATTTTGTTTTTCATGTGTTAAAAAAAATTGTTTCGGAAAAATTGCATAAAATATATGTAATGAAGAACATTTTTAGTAGGAACTTTTAACTTATATAAAGCATATTTTAAAGATGTTTATCCTTGTAAGTTATATAAACCTTTGGAATGTATTGGTATTTGCACATATTAAAATGCACGAATACGATATAACATGGAAAAGTTAAATTTGTATTTGAAGTTTAAGAAACAGTTGTCGTTTTCTTTTCTTTAATTTTTTTAAACATAAATAAAAAATGCACAAAAAAAGTATTAATAATGATTTAAAGTTACCAAATAACCATTATACCATTATTTTAAAAACAGTTATTTATGTATAAGTCTTGTATTATGCACATTCAACTTTTATTTTAAAGACAGAACTAATAATAAAAATACGTTTATTTGCTGTTGTCGAGAACAGTTTTCACGTAAAAAAATAATCAAATTAAAAGGAATGCAAAAATATTAAATTACAAACTATTTACTTAAACATATAAACAATTTTCAAAATTTGCAGAAATGCTCTCATGTGTTTATTATTACTTTAATTTCACAAATCAAATTCAATATGATAAGCATGTCTCAAAAATATTAATATCCAAATAGTTTCGAATAATTTTCACATTAAAATGCATGATAGAAAGACCTCCATTTTTTAAAGTAGAGTGATCCAAAAAACTGATTCTTTCTTAGATTCGAGAATGTTCCAGAACTTTTTAAAGAAAAATTATACCTTATTTCTTATGTTAATGAAAAATGAACAGAAGTTTTTTACTAGATGTTAAGCTTGGAAAATATTACATGAAAATTATTTTATCATATTCATCTAGTACAAAATGAAAAAGGGTAGGGGGATTAGGAATATCTCTTTTCAACCAAATTAATATCTTAAATATTTCCAACGCTTTTTTTATCTTGATTTTAATGTAATGAAAAAGTAAAAACTGAAATTGTTCGCTTGAATAAAAAAAAAGCATTTTTTTACTATTTTTGTTTTTAAATATTATTATACCAAATTTATGAATGAACTATTTAATGTTTGCTATTATTTCTCAGATACGGTTGCTTTTATCGTTTCTAAATATTTAGTTTTTAAATATATATTCTTTTAATTTTGCATGCAAAAACAACTATGACATTAATTAATTGTTATTAAAGATTTTTCAGTGTATCTCAATTGTTACCGTTAAAAATTCTTGAATGGTGCAAAAAAGTAAGAAAGATATATATATATATATATATATATATATTGCATGAAACAAAATAGATATACCGAGTTTAAATTTAAAAAAAAGTTTAAACACATAACATTAAATAATAAACAAATCTAATATAGAAAAATTGTGGTGTCTTTTTGTATATATGTGTTTGTAGGAAAAACAAATATATATATAAAATAAATAGGAATATATTTACTAAAAAACTTAAAAACGGGATTTTCATTTATTAATCCAATGAGAATGTTTGGAATGATCATTGATGCCCAGGAAGACGAATGCACATTTTTCTGAAGTTAACAGTGAAAATTTTACTAAGAACTAAAACCGCAAATCATGTATTCTCGAAAATAAATAACAACTTAAAAACATTTGAATTAGAGATTTGATCCCGTTAAACTAGATTGATAACTTCAATCAATGTAAAATGAAATAGCAATAAATCTTTTTATTATAATGTATATTTTAACAGAATTATATTATATATCTAAAATATAATAATACTCATATATGAAGTATTTTAACATTTGGTTATTTTTTTTTATTTTATATATGACGTTTCAACATATTGAATACATTTGATAAATATCACTCGATTGAAAACATTCTAAAAGGATTGAAATACTTTTATATATTTAATTCTGTCTTTTTCTCCTTGCACTGTCTAAATACTTGAAACAGCAATTGGCTAATATTATTTTATGACACTAATATAGAAAATGTAAAGAGAAACAGTAATGCGTCAATCTTTCAGAAAATAGAAAATGGATACAACTTTGAATATTAAATCATTTTATTTCCATCAATTAACTATATTAAGCGAAATAAAAAAAAATCTTTTTATCTATCTTAATGAAAGAAAATGAAAATTAAAGAAACCTAAAGAGTAATCACTAGAAACATTTTTGAGAACGTTTTATCAATTTCTTTATCTTACGGTAAATTCTAATTGCAAAAGAGTAACCCTTTCATGAAAGCTAAATATAATATTGTAACACAGTTGTTTTAGAATAGATAGAAAAATGTCGACCATAAATGGCTCAAAAAAGGAAAAGCTAAATGGTATATTCTCTAGAGGAAAGTTAAAGGAATGAGTTAAGACGGTAAAAGTGGTTTCTTTTATTTAGTAACCTTTTCGTCTGTTACTCTTTATTTTTGAAGCTACAATGTGATGAAAGATATTGGAAGAAAACGATTTTCTAAAATGAAAATGAATCAGCTTTGCAATAATTATATATTTTGCATTAACGCAGAAAAATATAATGATTCAAGTGTCTTAGAAATATAAAATAAATAATTGGAATAAATTAAGTGAGTAGTAATATAATAATACTCATATAATAATAATACTTAATAAAAAAGGTATTGTGCTTATTGTTAAAATATAATTAACCTACAGTATATATATATATATATATATATATATATATATATATATATATATATATATATATATATATATATATATATATATATATATATATATATATATATATATGTGTGTGTGTGTGTGTGTGTGTGTTTTAGAAGTAGCTGCAGTTGTGCTCTCTAAATAACTGTGAAGTGTTTTTAATTTTCCTTTTTTGGTTTTAGTTTGAATAGGTAATAATTTTTAGTTGCGATCTCGAAACTGTTTTGTTTCGTTTTCATTTTAGTTCCGTTTTCAAACTATTTCTTACTTTAGATTGGTTACTTATATATATATATATATATATATATATATATATATATATATATATATATATATATATATATATATATACTTAGAAGTTATGGTGCGTAATTCATAGTACAGGAAAATAATATTTGGAAGTTTATATTTTTCCAATTGGCTTTGATCGCCTTCAAGAAGAATGAACGAATTCATTCAGGTGCCATTTAGTTATCTAAATTCGTAAATATTTTTTTTTAATTTATCCACTATGTTTCGACAGGTGATATATTTTTGTAATCACTTAATTTTTAGTGTAAATGGTACAAATAATAGAAAATAATATCAACAACTGAAAAGATTCTTCATTTAATATATGCATTGATCAATTATAGTTTCTATGTTAAACTTTACGAAGGAAAAAAAATAGCATGAAAGTACTAACTATCACCAAATATTGAAGGTTTCCCTTTCTTTAAACAAATTTCTGAAGCAACAGCAAATTGACAGCTAATTGAACAGTAAAGATAAATCTATAACTAGCAGCTATAACTAAATCTATAACTTATTTGTAAATTAGATTGCTAAAGTAATTAACCTACAAGTTTTGAATATAAGATTTATTTTAGATTCGTTATTTAAGTTATTTATCTATAAATTTTTCTTTATATAATGATGAAAAAAATATCTAATCAAGCTAAAGTTTCCTTTAAAAAAGGAATTTAATTTAAGATTAGATTTCTAAAACTGACATTACAAAACATAACATTTTAAAATTGAACCTTTGCAGGAAACTTCGCTGATAAAGCGTACAAAAATAAAACGTATTGTTTTGTAACGGCAATACAGACGTAAATAGAAAATTGATTATAATGTTTCAAAATAGAAATTTTTCATTCATCAGTTTTGAGATGATTGAAATGTACGTTCAAAAAGTGTTCTTCTGAAATTAATTTGCCAGACATAAAATAAATTTATTAATAATGTCAGAAATAATAAAAAATCGATGAAAAAAACAAGAATACATAAAAAAAAAATTAAGAACATACTTCACAGCGAGCATTTTACTCGAATTATTCTTCTAGTTTTAGTAAAAGCGAAACAAAAATATCTGCAATAAGATATTCTTGTTTAATGAAACAAGAATATCTGTCTTTAATTATGAATATTAAAGAAAACGATGAATTTTGAATTAGTGAAAGTATATCCCATGTTATAGGAAACAAAATTAGATATGTCATGTATTATTATAATTTCCATCTTTGATGAATGGCTAAAAAAGTTCCTTTTTTTCATCACTTTTCTGCATAAATGTTCTTAGGTCCAGGAAAAATGCAATGAAAATGAAATTTGAACTTGCAAAAATCTAAATTGCATCAAATAGAGAATATCGGATTTAAGCATAATATATATATACAATTTATATACGATTTATCAATGGAGTTTTGACCATCTCTCATAAGCCAATGGAAATCAAGTCATTATCCTCTAATCGTCCTTCGTATAATCTTTTCTTATATAAACCTGATGTTATCTATTGTTACGAATCTGTGATGCAGCTTCCCAGCATAGTCGGTTCCATAGGAGGTCCTAGAGCTTGGCGACAAACTTGGTGACCATTTTGCGACTTGGCGACGAATTTGGCCACTTTGGCGCCAAAATAAACTATACCCGAAACATCGAGAATTTTCCCGAGCCTTCCAGTAGGAACGGAGATACGCTTCGAACGTTGCTGATTGATTGAGAGGCGTCTAGCCCCGCCTCCTGAGACCTATAAAAAGAAGTGGCCGCAGCTGCTAGGGCAGAGTAGTCGGGATCGACGGTAAATAACTGGCCTTCCATAGATAAGCGGAGCAGCGACGGAGTGAAACTAGTGCTGAACTAAGCTGTGTTATACTGTCTGCAGTAGAGTCTGTTGTAGGCTGCTGTGTATGCTGCACGTCTCGTCTGAAGATAATCGTCTTTTGTGCTGTATATAGTTGTCGTCTGTGTGCTGTCCTGTGTGTCTTCGTGTAAATAAACTCGTTGTTTTATTTTCTACTGTCGCCTGCTGATTGAGCGTTTTCCACACCATATAACTCCCACTAATCAAACGAACCCGGAAATTCCGTAACACTATTTTAAAATTATTCATATAATTACAAATTAGATTCGAGATGACACCAGACAGCCATTTTGCTAAATCTCCCAGTATTTCTATAGATCTTAAAAAGAAGAATAAAGGAAAAGTCATACAATTATTGAAGCGTGTTTCCTACTAAGTATATTAAAATGATATATTTTAATGGGAACAAATTTGAGAAAAATAATCTAACAAAATCCATTTTTATACAAATATATAACTCATAATTAAAGAACTTTAGTTTATACCTGGAATTTTTTTAATTGCTCAATACTTATTTTAAATGTTGTTGCGATTGCTAATTCGATTTTTATCTGGCATAAAATACATATTTTCACAAAAATGTATGACACCATGTGTTTTAATGAGAGAAGAAAATTAAATTATGAATGATAATTTCCAAAGGGGAAAAGTATAAATATAATTTGTAATTTAAATTATTAGTTCAGTTAAAATATTATTTGTGATGTTTTATTTTATTTTTAATTGAAATATTATAAATAAGTAGTACACAAGCACAATTATATAGTGTTAACATTTAAAGAGAAATGCATCGCTTATGATAAAAACAATATTTGAAAATCTTCCTGTAAAGCGTTTAAAAAAAAAGGAAGCACTCAGGAATTAGTTGAAGATCAATCAAGTTCAGAAACAAATTGATTCAGGAACAAATTAATAGATCCATCTAAAACTATACACGGTACTAAGTTTTAAAATTAAATAAAAAAATTTTAACAGAGCAAAATTGCACACTATTGTATGCCTTTGTTTAGAATGCCCTAATTCTTTCTTAAGTCTTTAACGTATATATATATATATACACTCATGTCCAAAATTAAGGTCACAAAAATGTTTTTCAAAGTAATTCTGAATGGCTACCAGTAAAATTTAAACAAATTATATTTCATATATTTTGAAGGACCGCTAACACGATATTAACCTTTTTTGTGAGAAAAAGTGCTGTTTAGCATACGTTTTTGGGGAACAACTGAAATTAGACCGTTTAGGCATCTGGGATCTTTCCCTGCAATTTTGTGAATATTGCATTAAAACAAATAATTTAACTTGTTTCCAGTGAGAATGAGTTCTCATAACTGTTTAGACGATTCCTTGAGATGGAGAGTCGTTGGCAGGCTTGAAGCAGGGCAGTCTCAAGCGGAGGTGGCTCGATGGTTACAAGTGGCCCCGAAAGTGGTATTCAGGTTGTGGAATCAATTCCAAACAAGTGGTACTGTAACCAGGAAGGTCAGTAAAGGCCGTCACTGAGCAAAGCCGCCTGCACAGGATCGCTATTTGGCATTAAGAGCACGACGGCATAGGCTGACAACGGCTCTTCAACTTACTCGTTACCTTGCTGCTGTGTCTGGAATAAGAATTTAAAGACAAAAAGTTTACAGACGTCTAGTAGAGAGGGCTCTTTATGCCCGGCCGCCAGTTGAGTGTGTCCCTTTGACTGCATTCAACAGAAAAGCCCGGCTGTTGTGGTGCCTAACATATCAGTCTTGGGCACAGCAAGAATGGGGGCGTGTTCTTTTCAGTGATGAGTCGAGATTTACCACACAGAGTGACACTCGTCGAATCTTCATCTGGAAAGAGCAAAGAGCTCGAAATCATTCCTCCTACGTAAAAGAAATCGGCAGATTTGGTGACAGAGAAATCCTTATCTGGGGTGGCATAATGTTGGGCAGTCGTACACCCCTGCACGTCTTCGATGCGGGTACTGTCAATGCACATCGCTATAGGGATGAGATCCGTGAAGCCTATGTGAGGTTGTTCCGGGGTGCTTTTGTTTATGGATGAAAACGCTCTTCCACACAAAACCCAGATCGTTGATGATTTTCTTGAGGAAGAGGATATTCGACGTATGGACTGGACCTCGATGACTCCGGATCACAATCATATTGAACATGTCTGGGATGGTCTCGGAAGAGCCATTACACAGCGTAATCCCCCTCCTAATACCCTCCAAGAGTTAAAAGCAGCGCTTTTGGAAAATTTGCTTTGTTGCTCCAAGCATTTATTGACACCCTTATAAACAGTGTGAAAACTCGTTCTGGATCCAGTATAGCAGTTCATGGAGGTCACATTTCATATTAGACAAGCTTTTCCTGAGATAAATGCTTTATCTCTGATTCATAATGTAACACTTTTTGATATATCCTGTTTCTTAATTCCCAATTATAATCTTTTCCATGTTGTTATGAGTCTATGTTGTTTCTATCATTATAGTGTACCTCTGTGCAAAATTTCGTAACAACACAGTGAATAGTTTTTCATTTTTCGCAGATTTTATGTTTGTGACCTTAATTTTGGACATGAGTGTATATATATATATATATATATAATTATTATTTCTATAGTTTATAATTTAATTTTCTCAATATTGTTATCATCATACCAGTAATTTTATAGAAAAATGTGTATATTAGAGCTTGAGTAGATATTTCCTTTTAACTTGAACTGATTGGTTGAATTTGACATAGATGTGGCATCAATTTTCATTTTGAAATTTAGATTTGAATTTAAATCAAATAAAAACTACCTGCAATATTTGCATTTTCTGTGATAAATCGTGAATATATAATCATTTCTGGAAGCTAATGAAGAAATAATAATGTTTATTATAAACCATCTTTTATAAGAAAACGGGAAGTGAAATTACATTGTTGCAAAATACAATGTGCTATTTGAAATAGATTATCCAGATACTTAAGCTTTGAATGTACTATGAGATCATGGGAATTGATTTCTTTTGAATGTAATATGAAGTCATGGGAATTGATTTCCTTTGAATGTAATATGAGGTCATGGGAATTGATTTCTTTTGAATGTAATATGAGGTCATGGAAATTGATTTCTTTAAGATGGTCCATAAATGCAGTAAACATAAAATGCGAGGGGCTAATAAAATAACACTACCTTATTGTCGGTCACTCTGTGATGCTTAAAGTTACTATGCTGACGGATAGTGAGCAACAAGCTACGAATACTATTTTCATTGAATATAATAATTCATTCGTCTCGGCGAATCAGCTGCTCACAAACTTATCTAATATCGCAAATTCATAAACATTTCAACCAATTCATCTCTATCAATGTGATTAATCATGTGCAAATGTAATTTTAAAACATTACTTCTTATAATTTTCATAATTGGCGAATCATACCATGTTAATGTGCGTTCATTTATATATTACGTCGATTTCATAATATTTAATTTTCATTTTCACTTTGTTCTTTTGATTTTGTATCTCTTTAAGCTTTTTAATATATATATATATATATATATATATATATATATATATATATATATATATATATATATATATATATATATATATATATATATATATATATATATATATATATATATATATATATTGTATTTTACGTAAGCGCGAATATAACACAGCTTGGCCAGTATTGACCCTAGAGTCAGAAAAAAAAACAATTAATCAACCAATTGATTGATTAATTGGTTTTTTTCTGACTGAGTTCTTTCTGAGATGTTCAAAAGGAGCTCTTACAAGTATTCAATTATATGTGTTTTTGAATACAATAAATACATCTTGTCAATAAAATAAAAATAGAAACACATCTTTCTTTTTTATAAGACAGTTTGTTTGGAGATTTAAGACATTATTTAAAGAATATAATGTTATTTCATTTATGCTTATGTTATTATTTATTTAGATTTTAATTATTTCTACTTCAAGGATAATACAAACTTAATGATTACTAGATTCAAAATTAATTCAAAATTGAAAAAAAAATATTTAAAATAAACGATTATAGCATTTTATTACATGAGACATGAAATTGCACATTTTAATATGAAAATACTTGAATACGAAAAAAAAAAAAAAAAAAAAAAAACACTTGCTACTTGGCGGAATTTGTAAAATTCTATTTACATGTAAAAAGTTATTCATAAAGTATTGCGAATAACATATTTATTTTAATTAATTAATGCAATAACAAAATTAATGATACTATGGGTTCATATGAGTTAAAATTAAGTTACTAGCAAATATTAAAAATATGTCTTTGATATGGCATTAATATGGTAAATTTAATTAAATGTCTTCAAACTAATTCCAGACTGTATACAATATTACGATTGTTTCAGCGCGATATATAACATAATGATAGCTCTAGAGGTGATTATTCTACCACCATTAAGGAAAGCCGGTAGAATATTCGAGTTGATTAGACAATTTATCAACCAAAGCTAAGAACACTGGCAATGGTAGACAGACCTACATAATGATTATAAATGAAATGAAATTACCCTCTTTAACCCTTTCTGAGGATGCAATCCTTGTATCATTAAAGAGCTAAGCTGTGACTTATGCATCTTTTAAATCCCTTCTTAACAATGAAGATAGATAAAGCCATATTTCAATATTTATAATACCGGATACAAACAATAATTGTAATAAATTGCGCTCATTGACAGCGAACCGTTGCGCTCATCCTCCAAAGTGAAACGCGGGTTATATTTGTTGCGATGATTGCCCTCACTTGCAGATTTCACTGCTGCGTTATCAGTGGACGATATGATTGACGTCTTCCTTTTAAGCATTTTAATTAAGTTTTATTGATCTATACTAATAATGAAGATAAATGTGTGTATGTCTGTGTGTTTGAGAGTGTGTGAGTAAGGTGAAAATGTGCAACTCGGAGCGATGTTTTTAAAATTTTAATTAAATAAAAAGTTTTGGCTGAATTTCGGTGTTTTTCATCATTTTTTGCTGAAACTAAACCTTTAAAAAAAGATGATAATATAAAATAAATTTATTCAACTTTGTAATAATATATATAATATGTAATAATATATATATATATATATATATATATATATATATATATATATATATATATATATATATATATATATATATATATATATATATATATATATATATATATATATATATATATATATATATATATATATATATATATGATTTATGCAAAATCTCAAAGAATTTTTCAATAAAAAGTTCTCTTTTTCATCATAAAATTCAGTTTTTAGTTTTAAGTTCAAAAGGATATAAGAAACATAAATGACAATATTTTAGTCCGTTTCATTCAATAAATATACTTCTGAAAAAGTTATGAAGTCTACATTTTACCTTTCTTAAATATTTAATCCTAAGGAATTATGAAATGAAATGCTCTTGACATTGCAAAATTTAAATAAACACTAAAAGTAATAATATTTTCTTTCTTCTGGGAATAAATGTATCAGATTTATGAAATTTTGAATATAAGTTATTTTAGAACAAAGAAAGTTCATAATTTTACGTCAGTCAGTCTTGGAGAAAGTCCGGGCATGGATTTACTTACCATCTTAAGGATGTTGAAGGAGTTAGTCTAAGATCTCTCAATTTTATAAGTTAGTCATATTCAAATTTTCATAACTCACCCATTTTTTAAGTTGCAATAGAACGGGCCTTTCATTTTATTTAAAATCATAGAGTCTCAAAGTCCTTTTCTATAAAAATCTGGTATATGTAAGTCCACAGCCCAGGAGTGACGTTTTCTGAATTTGCCAGCTTGAGATGAAATATTCGACCTATTGTGATGTTTTGAATAATGTTTATTGGTACATTTTTCTCGAATAATATGTAGAAAGTATGCATTAACATTACATGTTAAAAATGCAGAAACTAATGTTCAAGTATTAATTATTGTTTTCCTATAAAAAAATTCAAGATAATGAAGAAAAAAATTTAAAAAAATTATATCTAAGTAGTTTTAACAGACGAAATAAAAGTTTTATTTATATTTCTTACTTGAATAGCCTCTTAGCCGTTGCAGTTCCAGTGAACTGCACCGTTGCCCGGGGAACACCACGTGGAGGTGGGCTACTCTCGTTCCCCACCCGCCAACCCTCCCTTCAATGCTGCCGCCGACAAAAGTTTTTTTTTTTTTTTTTTTTTTTTGTTGATGATGATGAGGTTTTTATTTTTGATGTTGACAACATGCTTGTTTCATAACATTTTTGATGTTGAAAATAATATTAAATAGCTTCCAGAAGCACGTGACAGTTTTTGGACCAGCATCCGGAGCAGCCTTTGAACTTTAGACGACAGAGAATCTTTGCATCAGCCAAAAACAGTTTTCGGAAAACTGCCTCTTAGCGCTGTCGGTATTCCACCGGCAAATCCAGAGCCAAGCAAAGTTGATAGATTTCATATGACTCAACAAATGGGACACAGATGGGAGCCAATCGGGCAGGCAAGTTCAATCCACAGCAGATTTTATAAACCGTGTATGATTTCACTACCGGTGCATCAGCTTTCTGGACTTGAGTATTAGCCAGTTCAGCTGGAATTTCCAATGCCTCACAAAATCGAAACACGGCATACGAGCGGACCACGGCAACTCGTGGTTTAGGCGGTTGAGATGGTACTACCGTATTTGAATCCAAATCAGTATCAGAAACAAAATCCCCAGAAGATGGTAAACGGGTAAACAGGGAATATTTTATCAATTCCCAAATAGTCACAAAAACGACGAGTCCACCGACGGGCGTAGCCACAGTGGAAAAGTCAAGAAACGCACTAAGCATTGCTCAGAACAAGAAAAAAAAACACCCAACGATCGGTTGCTGAACAGTAAATGAATTTTAACAGAAAGCAACAGTGTATGCTTTCATTGTTCCGTCTGCTACATTGCTTGCATCTTGTAATTTTGTTGAGTATTTAAACAGTTACATTGATGTTGTCAATAATGACAGAAGTGACTGTTGAAATATTTTTTGTTCGATGGCAATTGAAATATTATGATAATTATTACCATCTTAACAATCGAATAAATGTCAATAATGACGCACAAGAATTTTGATGGGGGCTAAAAGTAAAAGTTATTACCAAATGGAATTATGGGGATATAAATATAAATGTTTATTTTACATATGATTAGTCACATGGGTATTTAAAATTAATTAAATTTATCCACAATGGGGGTAAAAGAATAAAAATAACGTTTATATTTCCCTTTATATGAGTAGGAAATTAAACACTTTTCCCTAATTATCAGATGAACATACTTACGTACAAAAATTAGGCATCGAAGAAATGTGGGACACAAATGAAAGTGGAATATAGTGTTTAATTGAAAAAAGAATTACATACTTTGTAAATTTAAATATAGCAATTTATATTTCACTCGCACCCAGTTTTTTAATTGGATTGCTTTTTACAACTCAACTTCAGCGCATGTTATACTTGAAAACAACATTTTTCCATTTTGCTGCATGCAAGGAGTCTCAAAAAAGTTAAACAAGAATCCACTTTCCTTAACAATTGTCATTATATATGTTACGGTGAAAACCCGAAATTAAAAACGCGAATTGACTAGGGAAAACGCGTTTAAACTGACAGCGCTAAGGAGAACGCGAATTCACTAGGGAAAACGCGTTCTGACTGGCAGCTCCAGGGAAAACCCGAATTAACAAGGGAGAATGCGTTCTCACTAACAGCGGGATAACCATTTTATTCTTATTTTGACTGATTTGTTAGACAAAATTATTTGCATCTATCCAAAACTATTATATTATATTATATTATATTATATTTAGTAAAACAGTATTTGAGGAAAAATCTCATCATTGAAGAAAAAAAAAATATTTTTTTTATACTGTTTAAAGCAGTACCGTTATTACAGATTATTTATTTCGACAAGGCAAACTACTGTGGCATTTAGAATTACAAAGAGAACCATTTTTCATACATAAAAACCTTTTTGAAGAACAGTGCTTTTTACAAGAACAGTGGACGAACCTTTTCCCAGTTCCTATAGCTCCTTTTCTTGCTATTGTTCTCAGAGAAATTTCTTTTTGGTACTTGTTCCTTAGTCAAGAAAATGAGCTGCGAGACATCGAATTCAGATCTAAAAATCAGGGAATATGTTAAAATATTGTATCAAACCTGCACCTTGGAAAGATATAATCTACTGTATAAATACTTATAAAATTTAAAGTTAATAAAAATTGAATAAATACTGATTTAATTAAGTTCAAATATTTTTTTACCTCGAATACAGTTTATTCAGAACTCCATCTTTCGTACCAATTTTGTACAGGCCATCTTTATTTTTTTCAAGCACTACACCGATGAGATTTCGCAAATCAGCTTTTGCTCTATCAACATCTGGAATGAAACCAATTGCATTACCTCAAATATCAACCTTAGGATATGTTGTATCAGAGGTCTTTTTCATTCTTTAAGGTTGCTTTATTAAATTTCCTTTGGTTTCCTTTCTAATTAGAAAAATATTGGTCGACTTATTGACAAGCATAAGCTCCCCTGATTGTGCTTGTTCAGTTTCTTGTTCTTCTGCGTTCATATCCTCGAAAATTTTATGAAGTTCATCCTCGTCTTCGATAGTTTTCATAATATGGTAAAGTTGAGGTTGACATTCTAACTCTTGATTTCCTCCCAAACATAGCCTTGTATGGTGATTGTTTAATTCCTGAATGTAGAGCTCTGTTTTTCATGAATTGTACAAAACGAAGATCATATGACCACTTTATAGTTTTATTATCCTTCATCCATGAAGCCAAAATATTTTCTACGTCTTGATTGGCCCTCTCAACCGAATCCTGCGACTGGCTGTGACGAGGCTTACCATGAACAATTCCCATCTTCAATTCTTCAATTCTGGCCAATACGTACGTAATTGTTCTATAAATGGATTTACAAACTCTCTTCCATTATCAGATTGCAGTATACAAGGAGCTCCAAATATCAAAACGATATCAAATACTTGCAACACAACCTCTTCCGCTCTTTTGCTTTGAAGTGATCGTAGAAACACAAATTTCGTTAAATGGTCCTAGTAAACCATAATAAACTTAAATTCATCATCTGCCTGAGATTGAATGTCAATCAAATTCACTTGGCAGTGACAATTCATTTCTCAGTGAATGATAGGTTTAGAAACTAAACGTTTCCTTTTATTTATTTTTTATTTTTTCTGTTGACATGTTTCACACATTGATAAAAAAAATTTATAACATTTCAGTAGTTATGTTAGCATATTTTCTTGAAGTATCAATTTTGTCTGTCTCTACCAACATGTTCTATAGCCACATGTGCACTTTCGATGACATCAAATATTTCTTCAACTAGTAAATAATATTTGATAGACTCATTTGAAGAAATCAACTTTTTTATTCCACTGATTTCAAGAATTCCAAATCTTTTTAAGCTACGGTACTATACAGAAATCTTGCTAAAAGCAGATTTTGCTTTTTCAACCTCTGATAAAAGAGTGTTGTATTCATCACGTGTCATCACATTTAAATTATTCTGTTTTTTCTGAAACAATAGTAATTGTTCAAGAAATCTATTTTTCCACTTTTTAGTGAAAAAAGCATTAATATTTTCTTCATTCACCGTAAATGAATCAACCAGCACAAACATGTTCCAAAAAGTATAAAAGTGGACAACTGCACTTTCTTTTGGATATTTCACGAACAAGAAATCTAGA
This sequence comes from Argiope bruennichi, assembly GCF_947563725.1. NCBI lineage: Eukaryota > Metazoa > Arthropoda > Arachnida > Araneae > Araneidae > Argiope > Argiope bruennichi. The sequence continues at coordinate 103,478,666 of NC_079160.1, read as the reverse complement.
TTTAACTGTGCAAAACGGAAATAAACAGAGAAAACCAGTTCTCCTTAGTGCTCTTCTCCTTGGCGCTGTAATTCGGGTTTTCCCTAGCCCTGCCAGTTAGAACCGTTTTCCCCAGTGAACCGTTTTTTTTCCTCCCTTTGAATTTTAAACATGTATATATATATATATATATATATATATATATATATATATATATATATATATATATATATATATATATAAGTAACCAATCTAATGTAAGAATAGTTTGAAAACGAAACTAAAATGAAAACAAAACAAAACAGCTTCGAAATCGCAATTAAAAATTATTACCTATTCAAACTAAAACCGGAAACGGAAAGAAACTTCATAGTATTTAGAGAGCTCAACTGCAGCTACTTCTAAAACACAGATGAATTGATACAAAAGTATTAAAATCAAGTTAATAGGAAAATCAAAAACCAAATAAAAATTAAACCAAATAGAAAAAAATCCGGCCTGAAGACTTTTTCAAGGGTCACCCTCAGGCAGGGATTCAAAGAAAGGGATTTTTTCTGTGAGGAAATCCAGACAAAGGTCTAATAATGATTCCTCGTGACCCGAAAATCCCCTGAAGTAAGTTCTTGCCTTTTCGTTTTCCCGTTAGTGCTATTTTATGATATTTTTGTTTATATTGTTATTTTTGTTATTGTATTTTTACTTTGTAGTGGTTATTTTCTTCTAATTTGTTGTTTTGTATTTTCCTTTCTGTTAAAATGGTATATCTCTTGGGCGTAATTTCAGGGGATTTTCGGGTCACGAGGAATCATTATTAGACCTTTGTCTGGATTTCCTAACAGAAAAAATCCCTTTCTTTGAATCCCCGCCTGAGGGTGACCCTTGAAAAAGTCTTCAGGCCGGATTCTTTTCTATTTGGTTTAGTTTTTATTTGGTTTTTGATTTTCCTATTAACTTGATTTTAATACTTTTGTATATATATATATATGATGGAAGTATTCCTAAAAACCTCAATAAGGCAAACAGTTGCACAATTATCGAAGTCTTCACCTAATGACTTCTTTTTAATTGGTGATCAGGTACGAAGTATTATCGCAGCATTTAAATTTAATTTTAATCAAAATTTTAATGAGTTTTTTTCATTTTTTTCGGAGCATATTAATGCACAATACTTAATTCTTAATCACTTTAAAATATGAAAAGAAAGCATTTCAATGTCAGTTTTATTTCAGAATAATTTCTTTTATAATTTTTAGAAATTTTGTTCTTATTTAAAAATATATTTTAAAATTATAATCATTATTATTTTATAAACTGGACTTATTACTCGCAAGTTTTGCGATAGAATTAAATATGTGCAATGCTGGTACACAAGATATTATTAAATTTGTGTTGTGCATAGTTTCATCAAATAAAAGTAAGAGCAAATTTTACAATAAAATTACGATATGCAAAGCAGGCATAAAGTGTTATCCTTCTGTTATGCGTCGAACTAGAGGTTAATATATCCTTTAATTTTTTTTTTTATTCTCAGAAATATTTTTTCTCCTTCAATTTCTAATTAAACGAATCACCTTCAGTGGTAGAAAATGTTTCATCCCTTTTATTTGATTCATTTAAGAGTTGACAGACTGCTGGCATGGATTCTACAGAATCATAACATTCATCTTTCACTTTTAAATATAATTAAGATTGAGATAATTAATTTTGACATAAGATATGCTAGAGATAATATTCTCCCTTCGACTTTGTGGATTACATCTACAAAATGAAACACTGTTATGTGAAACCCTTTTGAACACACTGTTTCATCTTATACTTAGGTGATATGAAACGAACTAATGAAATATGCATTTTAGACTTTTTTTAATGGAGAATTTGACCTCAAATTTTGATGTTGATCTACAGTTCTGATGTCTTCTTTATGTATCAGATTTCGTTCATCTCTTTCGAACATTTCTAATTTTTTATACTTATATCCAGCTGAAGGCAGTAAATGTACAGAAAAGATTACAAGTATGGACTGAATCTATTTATCCTTTGCTCAAAGCTACAACCTAATAAATGTAAAGTGAACATTTTCTGTTTGAGTCGTCCTATTTTAGATGTGTGTTTGTGTATGTGTTTTTTAAATTAACTGTATCTGAGTTATTGAAGCTGGCATGATTTTTTACAGTGAACAGTTTCGTACCTTTTGGAAAGCATAGACTTCTATAAGTCATATTTTTATTTTACTTCTAGATTTATAAATTTTTTGGACTGCTGGGACACATTTTTAATTTTATATTTAAAACGCCATGCCACTTCTAACAAGAGTAATTTGGTTTGGATTTGTACCAACAAGGAACATGTTGTAGCGAGAGTGATTTTTTAGAGCGAGTTCGAAGATGTGTCATCGGTATGAAAGAAGATTACATAATAAACTTAAAGTATTAGACATTAAAATTAGTTATAAAGATTAAATAATAAACTTCTCTTTCTTCTCCGATCAAATCCATTAGATTTATAAAATTTAGAATATTAGTATATTAGGACTACCAATAACTCATAATTTTAGGATGATCAGTCTCAACGTTGTATTCTTGTGGGTTAAATATAATTAGAACATTAGTGTATCTGAAGGCGGATTTTATATTTAAAACATGACTATTGTCATCGAAATGAAAAAAAAAAAAATAGAGATAAAAGCCAATTCCCCTGTGTAGCTAAGTCGTACTCTTGGTCTTATATTAGACTACTGAAAAACAAGAGACGTGCCCTTGGCTTAAAATCACTGACTTCTAAAGTCAGAGGGCTTGTCTATGACAAGTGCCTTTAGAAACAACAACAATATACAAATTACTGGATATGCATGTAAGAAATACACCAAAGCATTATATTTTATGTAGTTTTATTGCAAGCTTGCGCTTATCTAAAGCCATTAGCGCATTGATGAAATCGGATACAAGGGGCTGAGAAAAAAAGATTCACATTTAAGATGACAATTAGCGACTTCCTATCTCCTAATAAGTAGATGATTTCTGTGGTTCCCTATAAATGCTGTGATTTAATGGTAAAAAAGTCAAATTTTTAAATACTGAACAAAAATATAGTTGACATCTAGGCATAAGATATCACATGGAATAGTTAAAATTCTAAAAATTTCTATTTAATACTAAAAACGAAAACAACGTATGATAAACTAAAGATAATTATAAACAACAACATTCGTTCTTCGAAATATCGTGAAATAAAAATAAGTAGGCTAGGGTAAATCACTAAGTAAAGAAACTTTAAAAATTCCTATTCATATTAAAGAAAAGGAAAACATTCTTTGTAATTATATGACTTGGTAAAGTTTGAAGTACTTCTCACGGACATGGTTTCTTATTTATTTGGATAAAAGGTTTTGAATCAGCCAACCGAAAGGGAACTTTGTTCAGGGTAGATGATATTTTATTTACGGTGGATTCCTATTGTTCAACAACAAGAGGTTCCTCCAGTGATTCTGATTCCTTTTCAATTATTATCCCGAATAAAACAAGAGTAATAATCTCTTGTTTTATTTGGGATGGTAATAATAGTACCTTCAACTGCAAATTACTCAATTTCATTGTTAGTTTTATTCCTAAGGATAAAACTAGAGATAAACTGGTATAATTTCAAAGTTAGCATGTGTCGAATTAGTGACATGATAATATGATGGAATTTCTTTGACTCTTTAGATTGCAATCTTCATTGTATTGCTTATTTTCAGAAGTCAAAATCATTAGATTGATTACTTATCAGTTATAGAGTTATGCAGTTGTTTTTTTTTTAAATTTCATTTCATAATTAATCATTTAATAAGAAAAAGACAATTCAAAGTTTTCTTGTTTAAAATTTTTACATCAAATTACGGTGCTGTTTCTAGAAGAAAATCCCCAATATACTATTCTAGTTTCTTTTTATTAATGTAACTTATATTAAAAAAACGATTTACCAAGAGGAGCAAATGTTAAGTATGTGTGCATGAAAGTTTGAAACAAATATTAAAGTGATCAAAAAACAAAACAAAACAAAGTTTCTATTTAAGTACGCGTTCTTTTTCATTTGGAACTTCTTTTTGACGTTCTTCTTTTATGTTTAGTCTATCTCGTGTTAATATTCAATAGTAGTCGGCGAGTATGTTCTTGTTCCCTCTTCTGTGATATTTGCACTTCACATCTTTGATGTCTCGGTGGAACCTATCAATTTGTTCTTCGCTAATTGCTCTTAAATTGCCGGGAAAAAGTCCATATGTGTGGGAAGGAAATATATTTGGACACTCATGGACCAAACCTAACGTTTCAGCATTTCCATAACAATTGCTTTATAGTCATGGTCCTTGTAATTACCCAGATAATTTATTGACGACATCTTTGAAGACAGCCCAAGTTACTTTTTCCTTTGTTGTCCTGCTAGTCTCAGATTCTTTAACCTTCATGACCTTGAAGGTCCGGATCATTAAAGAGTCCCTCTTTCAACTTGCCTTCGGATAAACCAGGAAACTTTTCGCACGGTCCATCTTTTGGAACAACCTTGATAAACTGCTTCATCACACCTAATTCTGACTATTATTTTTTAATCTCACGTTGAGTCTTATCACGGCTTTCCTACTCACAAATAAAACATGGGAACTTTGTATATTCGTTTTGTTGACCAAGAAGCATGGTGATAACTTTCAAATCACCGCAAATCGTCCAACTGCCCGGAATATTTTATTTTGTTGAGGACGAGAGCCAAGTTTTCATAGCGTTTTTTTTTAAATGTACCAAGTGTCCAAGTAGTACAGAGGCATACTGTCTTCCTTGATGAAGGAGGAAAGCTTTAAGGCTCTTTTTAGATGAATCTATAAACAGCCACCATTAATATTTATCATAGGTGATATTAAATTTGCTCACCAATCCGGGAATATAAAAATAATAGTAAAATAGAACGAAATAAATGTTCATAAAAATCCAAGTAAAGATGAATTTTTCAAGAAAACATGACGTGATAAAAATATTATTATATTAAATGCAGATTAATCCTTTCCACTTTAATTTAAAGGATACTTTCTACGGGAGCTAACAGAAAATTAGAGAGATACATATTACGTTATGACTGAAGGTCTGTATAATATTATGAGCCTTTATAATATATGACTATCAAAATTTGAAGTTTTAAAATATTTTGATGAAGACGCTATTCAAGTAGAAATTACATAAAATATTTAATTATTAAAATTTTAACGAGCGTTAAGATTGGCGAACCGGCTGGTCGCCAAAGGCGGCTAGTTAATGATAAATTAAAGGCTGGAAAGTGGAAACTGATATTTTTTTATATCACAGTAATAAATTGAGGTTAATTTCTGCAAATTAGCATTAATATTATTGCAACTTGAATTAAAAATCGGTTTTTATCAAATTTGTTCTAATTAATAATATTCACTTTCTGTTTAAAAAATATAATTAATCTATTAGTTCATATGCACATTTATTTATTTTTTTATTTCATCTTCCAAATAAAAATAATTTTTTCAACAACTTTCTATACAAAAAAAAGGACATCTTCTCTTTTCAGTTTACCAAATAATTTTAAATTCATTCTTCCTAAAAAACAAATTGTAAAAATACAGCTTAATGATACATTCTGCATTCTTTCACTTCAACACATAAAAGACATTTCGAAAATATTGTTGAATTATTCTAGGGTTGGAACAGAGCAGATGCTACAGAATGTATTCTCTGTAAAAATGTCGATTTTATACAAATTCATCTTAATTCACTTCTTTGTTATAAAATATAATTTGAATTGATATTTTATAAAATGGGTGAATTAATGTGAATTATTTTTTTCATTCTAATCAGTCTTGTCGATTGGAGAAGTGTGTACTCTTTAACAATTGGATGGCTGCCTGGAGGTGCTACAATCCGTCACTCAGAGCAATGACCTGCCGTTCGTGATGACAAGGGCCGAGCTTCTAGCACTTTGCAGGCGAGATATTTTCTACATACAATTGTTCTAAATCCTTCTAAAATTTGCAGTGGTTTGAATTTAGATACCAGTCTTTAAATATCTTTAGGAGAAAAAAGCCACGGTGGTCTGGTGATAAGATCTGGTCTTTGAGACCGAAGAGCTCCAGATTCGACATCCGATTCGACCGAAGAACCGTCTTGTATGTAGGTGTGGTATACATTAAATCCGTTGGGGCCGAATGCCCTCCCGCTGGTGAGGTGTGGAAATTCGGAAAGGGTGTGTCAGCTCGGGTGCCCTCGTCGTCATCCGGCCATTGACCAAAGTTATAAGGTCCGTCCCAAAATATCTAATGTTGCTTTAAAATGGAACGTTAATCTAATTAAACCAAACTAAAATCTCTAGGAGAAGAGCATAGGAGATCATAGAATATTTGAATATGGAACTAAAATACACATAATAAGAAAGGAACATATTTAAATACAAAGAAAAATCAGAGATCATATGAACGCAATATCTTTGAATGAAAGAAAAATAAAACTCACTAGAAGCTACATTTTTTAACATATAGAAAAACAAAAACTTAAAATATTAAATGTCATATTATCTTATATAGGGAAAACATAATAGCCATAAGAAGAATATCGATAAAATCATTTTTTTATCGATTGAATATCGATAAAAAAAAAAGAACTCACACGAAAGTAACCTTATTGAATATAGGAAATAAAATGAAAGTCATACGACCAGGAAAGTTTTGAACATAGGAAAGAAATGAAGCTAAATACAGAGTGTTTATAGAAATTTAGCGGACTTCTACCAGTTACAGCAAATTCGAAAGAACTTCAAGAAAAACAATTATGGTGGCGATAATATAAAGATGCAATCTGAAAGATTAAAATGTGTGTTGATAAGGTTGTGGTCACAGTAAAATATACTAGAAAAAATTCAACAACAATACATTTTTATGCATTGTCAATACATGAGAACCGTCATATAGCATGATATTCGTAATACTTGAAATAATATTTATAGTAAGGATAATTAGAGTTAATTTTCTATACTGTGTAACTAATTACTATATCAGATACATTCTGGAAGCAGATACAAATGTTAACTGAAATATATAGGTGCTTTTAATATATTACAACTAAATGACCAATTACTCAATTCCACCAGTGTTGTTGATGATTGGTCGAAATAAGTCAGAGGGTTTTAATTTCCAAAGTAATAAATCAAGGGTATTTTACTATATAGTATGGAATCATACACTATTAACTGAAATATATAGGTGCTTACAATTTATTACTACTGAATGACAAATTACTCAATTATATATCAGTGCTGATGATGATTGGATGAAATAATAACATAAATCTTAATTTTGAAAGGAATTAAAAAAAATTATTATATAGTAATATTTTATTATATATTGGGCATAGTATTTTATGCATTATTGTATTGTAAATTAAAATATGAAATAAATTAAATTACAACAAAGACTAGTCCTTCTAATATGAAGCTTTAAAAAAATAAAAGAAAATTTCAGTATCTATTGATGGAAATATTTTTACTTTTGCATAATATATTTGTAAAATTTTAATGTACTAAATTAAATCATGAACCAGTGGATTTTTAAAGTAATATTTTACTTTTGAATTCATAAGCAGAATTATCTATTTCAAAACATATTCAAATATGAATGTCATAGTAGAAATCCCACAGGTAGTAGGACATTTGAAATAGACGCAATATTTTCAAACATGATTGACATCGTATAATAATATGTTTTAACTGACAGATGATTTTCTCCAAAATAAACAAAGAGAAGCACTCACTTTTGAATTCATAAGCAGAATTATTTATTTCAAAACATATTCAAACATGAATGTCATAGTAGAAATCCCACATGTTGTAGGACCTTTGAAATAGACGCAATATTTTCCAATATGATTGACATCGTATAATAATATGTTTTAACTGATAGATGATTTTCTTCAAAATAAACAAAGAGAAGCACTCACTTTTGAATTCATAAGCAGAATTATTTATTTCAAAACATATTCAAATATGAATATCATAGTAGAAACCCCACATGCTGTAAGACATTTGAAATAGACGCAATATTTTCAAATATGATTGACATCGTATAATAATATGTTTTTACTGACAGATGATGTTCTCCAAAATAAACAAAGATAAGCAATTTTTCTGAATTAAATTTATTTCATGTCATCACCAAACAAACAACAAACCATCTCCAATCATTTGCGGAAACATGCTGGCGCAGACTTTTAGCTCCAATTGATGGACAGTTTTCCTGGCTTAATCCCCTCTTCTAAACTGTCAAAATAAATAAGGTTTCTATAGAAGTTGGCAGAAAATAGCCAAGGAACAAGACGTAATTTTAAAGCAGCACCAAAAATACAAAAAAGTCGCCAATTCCCGTTGATCAGAAGGTAAACGAGCCGTCATTGGCCGATGACAGTCCCCGGAATGATGTCATCCATCATAGCCACACGGCTGCTGTCTTCTTCGCCGTTGAAATATGCGTTGCCACTAAATGGGAAAATAAAATGAAAAATAGAGAACACATCTTTTCTATCGATTGTTGAGATTGTCTCATAAATCACGTGATGATAGGATGCATCGAAACGAATTGATTTATTGTTGGCCCTGGAGGGTTATTACAAAGCGGAGGATGGCGTTTTTGAGTTTCGTTATCATCCTTATCACATCCTATTTCTTTTGTCACAAAACACTATCCCTTTTTTTGTTGCTTTTGGCATTTTTTTTCCTCTCCGATGCCTTGTCTCCATCATTTGCTTGTAAAGACGTCACGGATCAAAACAAAGGAAGGGACCACCTATGAAAATAAATGATGGAACCTTTCTCTTTGGTCGAACCGTACCTTATCTTGTTAACGAAAATTTATGACTTATTGTCCTCTTTTGTTATTAAATAGACTCCATCACGAGACAATGTTGACTGGGTGCAGATTAAGGTTGTGCCTTATCAGTTAGCATTGTCTTGTTATTACTGTCTTTGTATGATACTGATTTGGGAAAATATGTTCTTAATTTGGCTTTTTGAAGTTGATATAAAGAATTATACAATTATAAATAAAATAAAATAAATCTAATTACGATATATAGCATGCTGTTCTGCATCAGAATGGAATTTATTCGATTTTCTATGATTCTAATACACTCCTTGTATTCACATATTTAATTATCCTGTAAAGTAATATTGTAAAACTTGTAAAATACTCAAATGCTTTGAATTTTATAACTGACAGCCACATGCAACATCAATAAAAAAATGTCAAATATCTTATATTCAGTGTCCAGTTAGCTGCAATATCTAAATTACAAGGATAATTTTAAAGGTATGAATTTAAATCGAAAACTTAGCCTCTGCAATTTAAAAATATATGCAAGAGAGTTATGAAACGGGAAGTGTAAGCTTCGGGATGAGGGTGTATAACCAATCCTCTTCCCTACCTCAAACTTTTTTGAGAATAATAAATTGATATCAAACATGTTATGAATGGAGAGATGCAAAGAGGCCAGAGATGATAAAGATCACTTGTATATAATAAGATTACATACCTTGGTTATCATACCTGTATTCGCCCCATCAACAGATCTCTTAAAATATGTGTATCAATACATAAATATGCATAACAGTATTAATTTTAAAGAAAAAAATACTCAGAATGAGCGTAATACTTCATAATAATATATACAGATACATTTAATGCATTTTCTAGGAACAAAGACAAAACATCAGAAAGATTCAAGCAAAGGCCTCGCATTCGTTATTCAAATTATTTAGAAATTCGGCATTTGTTTTTTATTGCAATGATTGGCTTTAGAATAAAAATGTTTTCGCAAATTTTTTCGAATGAAATAAGATTAAGTGCATTGATTAGTGATTAATCTAAAGATTTAATGCAAATGCATAAATAATAATAAAAAAAACACTTTTCGTTGCCCCCCAATCACCCATCCATCCACTTTGTTAGATAAGCTGAAAAAGTAATTCCAGTAAGAAATGTGTCATTGAAATGTAATAAAAAAAAAATAATTTCGATGGAAACTTTAAAAAAGGGGTTCTATTAACAAAGGAATACGCAATTTTGCCTTTACAATCATTAGATAGAAAAAAAATAAAAGGATTCATTAATCCTTTACAATCATTAGATAGAAAAAAAAATAAAAGGATTAATTAAACTTTATATACTAAAATTTATGCAATTTATTTGGAGGAAATGATTCGATTTTGCATATTTCAGCTTAACGAATTATGTTAATTAAATCAATTTCTTTTTGTTGAATTTTGACTAAATTGTTTCTTCCAGACTTAATTCCAACTTTTATGAAAATTATTTGTAGATAACTACAATAGCAAAATAATAACAAGGGCTCTGATGTACTTAATATTTAGAGAATAATGTATATCAGAACCCTACATACTAAAATATAAGAGAATAATATTATTAATTGCAAAAGTGTTAATAATCGTATCTTAAGCCAGGGTGGCCTGGTGGTAAAGTCGTGGCTGTGGAGCAGGAGAGTTTCAGGTTCGAGACCCGTTTCTTCTAAGAACCGTCGTTTAAACGGTTCTGGTGCATGCTAAATCCGTCGGGGCGAAACCTATTCTTTCTCGTGTGGAATGGAAACTTCGAGACGGAAGGTCAGTTCATGTGTAGTACTCGCCGTCTGGCCGCGTTTCAAAAATACGGGATCCTTTCCAAAAGAGCTTTAATATTACTGTAGAATGGGACGTTAATGAAACGAAACTCATACCTTGACGGCTGAAGATGCGTTAATTTCGTAGATATTTGTGAAATAATGTACCTATTGTTCGAAAGGTGGTATCTACTCAAAGAAAGCAGCAGCAGGGATCTCCTGGAAACTTACTCATAAAATAAATTTTTTCTTCAAAAACGTACTCTGTACGTAAAACGTAAAATAAAGAACTTACCCTTCTTCTTCTGCGTTAAATTGTGGACAAGTGTCAAGAATAACTTACATGGCATTGGTGACTTTTAATTTTAATATATACATTTCAATGTGAATTTAATATTTTTATTGAATTTTCTTGAGAATATTTATTTAGGACACAGTTTTACCGACCGACTGACATCAAATGTGGAGAAGCTGTAGTTTTAATCACTAGATAATAGAGTATATAATATATTTTATTGACTTAGATTTTTAGGTTTATGGTTACTTCGTTTACATGCATGCTAAAAAACAAACCGAGAGACTGTCACCATTTGATTGATTTTTTAAAAAATTTGAAATAGTTTAGAAGTGAAATCTATGTATGAAATATTATTTATTTAACTTTCCACCATATATAATTATTGAGTTAATTGTACTTGAACAACTGAACATACATACTTTCTACTGGTGTCTTTCTATAGATGTCATTTAAAGTTCCATGGAAATCCAGAAATTTATTCTTAATTTCATATGCCAAATTTCAGCAGTCTAATTTAAAACTCTTTGAGTTATCCGGCCTAAATATAGAATATAGATAGGCATAACGTTGAATACTTGTTTTTCGGATTCAGGAAACCGTGAAATGTGGAGATTCCTCAAAATGTGGATGTCGAATTTTTTGTCGATTATAACCTCTATATTTCGCATATATTTCCTCTGTATTTCGTTTAGCCCCTCGGAGGTTCTCTAAAAGTTTAATGGCAAAATAATGAATCCCGTTGAGAAACTTATTAAAAAATAGAAATCTATTTTTCTATATTTCTATCTATCAAAATAGAAATCTATTTTTCTATATTTCTACATTTCTATCTATCAAAATAGAAATCTATTTTTCTATATTTCTACATTTCTATCTATCAAAATAGAAATCTATTTTTCTATATTTCTATCTATCATAATCGAAATCTATTTTTCTATATTTCTATCTATCAAAATAGAAATCTATTTTTCTATATTTCTACATTTCTATCAATCAAAATAGAAATCTATTTTTCTATATTTCTACATTTCTATCTATCAAAATATAAATCTATTTTTCTATATTTCTATCTATCAAAATAGAAATCTATTTAATATTGTATTCGATTTCGTATTATTATTCGATTTCGTATCTTTCATATGTGAATAGTGTGAACTGGAAGCATAATGTAACAATAAAACATTATACAATTTTACGATAGAAGAGCAAAGTGTGTAAACCATTTAATAGAATTACATTTAAACAGAAAAATAAGAAAAAAAATATTGTCTAATTGTTTACCACTTATCTTCACATAAATTTTAGCTCTTGATCATTTTCAGTACTGATTTTATAATGCTATTACATAATGTTGATTACAGTAAGATTCTGGACTTTTTCATTGCATAAGCTTGTTCAATAGATGTTAGTATCTTTAAACATTATATTTTTTTAACATTTAAGATTAAACATTCAAGGAAACTTTTTATTCAATTCAGTTCAATTTAAGAACTTCCACTTGTTTTACAAGAAAAAAAGAAATCGTCTGTAAATACTCACAGGGAACTGAAAATTCTTTGTTTATCAAAAAATGTTTATCTTAAATCTATCATAGGAAAACATGTCTAAATAAGAAAATAAATGCATGAAAGTTTTTTTTAAAGCTGAAGTTTAAACAAAAGATACTTTTCTTTATACCTTTTTCATTGCTTTTTCAGCAATAAAAGGAAAACATTTCCATTTCTTCTTTTATTTTTATTTGTTTCTAACTAGAAGCGAGATCCCTTCATTTGTACCATGGGTGATTGTTAAATTTTTATTCCCGATTGAAATTCGTAAGCAAACAGTTGATGGATTCAAGCAGAAATGTACTTGCTACTGAGACTTCCATTTGTTGCTTCTATGTTTTGAAACAAAAACTTATTTGTATTCAGTGAAAGAGTTTCTTTTTCTGCCATTCAGTATCAGTTTCATAACAAAGATTTCCAGGTGACATTTTTTTCATTTTTAAAACTTGTGATAAATGAATACAGTTTGCAAAAAAATGATACTATATAATATATATATATATATAAAGGGCAATGATCTTTTAATTCAAAATAAATTTGCACATGTCATATTTATGATAAACAAATTTTAATTAAAAAAATATAAAAAAAACGCAAACTCTTTGAATTAGACTATTGTTTATAAATTGGATAAAAAAACCCAGTCATATTGCTTTTTAGAAATTCATTTCAGAATATTAATACAATAATTTCAGAAAGGATCCTTTCTTTCCTAGAATCTCAAGCAATACAATTTCAACATATTTTGAAACGATCATAAACTGAAATATAAAAGTTTTAAGCAGAACAATCGTAATGTTAAAAAAATAAAATCACTTGAAACTATTCTTTATATTGCACAGTGTAAAGTCAGCAATTACAAATATACAGTCTAAAGAATAAATTTAATTTTTTTTTCCTCTAAATGGAAAATCAGGATTTTATTTTAAACTATTGGTTCAACAGACAAAATAATTTTTATTATATGCTATATTTAGACTAATTACATGGAAGCAAAACAAACAGAGATCAAAGAAATGCTTATCTTTGTCCATACTAAACTAGTGTTTTTTAATCATATCCTGTGAGTTTTATTCAACTTTTAAATTAAAAGAATTTAACGAAAAAATTATGTCGCAAGTAATTTTATTCCCAATGATTTTTTTAAATTTCTTTATAATCAAGCATTATCTTCTCCTCATGTACAACACATTTCAACCAGAAGTAACAAAATTCAAAAATTGTACAAAACTTTCTTAGAGATAAGGATAACGAATACCGATGGCTCATAAAAAAATGATGAATTTGGCTTTCCATATTTATCTATATTAAACTCTGACACTATATGCAAAAATCATAATTCCCAAAGAAAATTATTAAATGTATTTTCGTTCTCCCCATTGCTCAGAAAGAAGATATTAATTTAAAACTTTCAACAATACTTTTTTTTTATGCTTTAGGCAATTCTTTTTTCTATTTTCGTAAATATAGTATATGTTTTTGGGAAAAAATAGGCTCGTTTTAAAAATTTCAAATATTTTTACAAGTTATTTACTATTCAGTTTTTCAATTTTCAACTAATCAATACAAAATATTATTAAAATATACAGAATTTAAATTTATTTCCTAAAAATGATAATACTTTATTGTATATTCTATGAATTTTTTAATCTGTTGTATAAAATTCTATATTTTAGCAGCAAGAAGCTTAGGGAGAGGAGCTTAGCAACAAAAAGCTTTATAGCTTAGTATTCTTTTTAAAATGACATACATACTTACTCTAATATCGACAACGCTTGAAGATATTGCTTAATGTAAAGAAAATCTCTATATAAAAAAAACACATTTAGCCATTCATTCCGAAGAATTTACATCCTAATTCCAGTTGCCAGAGTGGAAGTAAACGTAAGCTACGATAGTTTTTAAAAAATCGGATCCTTATTTCGGCATTTACCCCAACTATTCGCTTATCGTGGTGAAAAACAAAAGCAAATATTCTAGCATTTTTACTGGCATATTTTGAGGGGTTTTCCGCTTATCACATGATTTTGTACGTTTTAGAAAAACTATGAAAAAAAATTATAAATGAGCTATACTCTCGAAAAACGTCCTGACTATAAAAGAAACGAATTCTTACTAAGAATGAAGTCAATATTTTTACTTAATGAAACTCTTCCCACAAAATGAAACAAATAGAACTCAATTCAAAAACAAAGCAAAAAAAAATATCGTAATAAGAGCTGCATTTGCAGAGAGATCATAGTGAAATATAAATTGGTTCAAACAATTAAGAGAGCATCTTACTTTTACTTCATAAATCAACTTTCAATATAAATAACACATTACTAAGAAATGCAAACACGTTTTTATTTTTACACATAGCAAATGGTTTGATTTAAAGTAAAAATAAAGAAAAATCAAAGAAAAACTTCTAAACTGAAAGGTTTCAGAAGCGTTTTAAATAAACATATGCAGATTTTCGCCTCAAATAATTTGAGAATACACCAATGGTGTAAATATTTAATTAAATGTCCATTGGCTTTTATAATGGCCTCTAAACATTATGGTACTGATTCCATCAACTTTATGGTAGTATCTGAAGATATTTTATCATATTCGTTTTGCACCATTTGTGTTAAATGGGTTTTGTTTCTAATTTTCTGTTTTTGGACCACTGTTTCGAGTGTGGCTCACAAATTTTCAATAACACTGATACCGGGGGACTGTGGTTGTATGTATAACTGCTGCTTACAATGAAAAAGACACCGCATTTTGATGTTACGCGCTGTGTGTTTGGGTTTCTTGTCCTTCTAGAAAATGAAATTGCCCTATAAATCCACATTTTTAATACTTTCCTTTAGATTATTGAGACGTATATCCAAGTAAACAATATGGTTCGTAATGACTTCAATAAAAATTAAATTTCCAACCCCGTATGAAGCCACCCGGGGTTGGAAACCTAAACCATAATGGAGTCCCCACCATGTAGTGACTCTGTAGCACTTAATTTTTTTTTTATCCCAAGTGGTAATGGGCTTTCTCCATACGATGCAACGGTTGTCAACGCCAAAAATGTTGAGTTTACTTTCGTCATTAAATATAACTTTCTTCCAAAACTTATTGGTCTTCAACTGATGAGTTTGCTCTTTCTGATTTTGCAAGCTGATGAACGGTTTCTCGGATGAACAACTCGACTTTTATATTCAGCTTGTCTAATTACATTTCACACAGTTTCATCATTTAACACTTTATTACGTATGATTTTAGATGTTATTGCAGCATGTTTGACTGTACTTTAGAATCAATCTTGATTTGTTTCAAAATTTTCCTTTTTTCATCACTCAGAATACCTTTCCTTCCTCTTCCACGTTTTTTTCAATCAATCCATCGTTTTTAAATTTTACAGATATTTTCTTGACACAAGTATGCTTTAACAACAATTTCAGCTATTTCACGATAAGACTTTCCTTTTTAAAATAATCTTAATGCGAATTTCCTTACATCAAAACTGGTTTCTCCTCGACGAATCATTTTCCACTTAAAAGTTTGGCCTTAAGTTTATCTAACAAACTTAATCTTACAAAAATGATCGTTGAAACGTTTTAATATAAACATAAGATTATTGAAAATTATATTAAACTAGCAGTCGAGTAGAAAATATTTAGTGGTAGTTAAACATATTTTTAATAAGTTCAAACGTTTTTTTAGATAATTTTATTTCGCTGTAAGAAAAAATCGTCTGTAGGGAAAGTTTTATTTTCACAACAGTTATATATTTGGAAGTTTTATTTATCGTCTGATATTTAGAATTTTTATTTACAAGCAAAATGGCGCTTTTAAAAAGGTAATAAATTAAAGGATACATTTCTGTTCTTCCCAAAGAAGGTTATTTTTATTTAGTAATTCAGAAACGCTTTGAAAGTCTTGGTGGAATATCATATCATGGAAATTACATTATAGAAGGATAGTTAAAAACAAGGACATCAAATTGAACATTTAAAACACAAAATATGAATATGATTTTTTCTGTATACTTCATCAAAATCCTCTAAAATATATGTGAACACTCTCTGTATTCTCAAATATTTAAGGCAGAAATATGCATATGCTTATTTAAAATGTTTCTGAAGCTTTTAAATTTAGATTGTTCTTTATTTTTACTTTAAATTTAAAAAAAAAAATGTTATGAGTAAAATAAAAACAGGGTTGCACTTCTCGATAATGTGTTATTAATACTGAAAATTATGGATTTTAATGCCTCAGTCCACTTTTATTAGCTTAATCCTTTTATTTCTTGATTAACGATGGTGATTATGATGATTTTTACAAGTTAGAATTTAATGGTGAAGAAATTTATATTATATGAAGGACGGTGAAATGACCTTTTCCTCCTACATGTGGTACATTGGGCGTTTATAGATGAATTCTTCTACGCAAGAATTCCAGTTTCGGTCTTTTCAGAGGATTATATCTTTTCGAGCTCCTGCCCCACCCTTCTCGGCTGACGTCCTTCTCTCAATTCTGATCTTTGGCTGCAAGCTATCATTGGAAGAATGCAGAGCGCCCTCTCGTGGAATTAACTGATAATGTTTTATCCACAATTGAAAGCCACTTTTATTATTTGAATTTAAAACTTTTCTGTTGAAAATTATAATATTTCATGAATAAGTATTCAACGTAAATACAACTATCAGGCAGTTGACAACTTATTAAGTACTAATTGTGTAGGCCGCTTTATAAACATTTCAATTGAATGGAACTTCTGTAGAGTTTTTTTTTTTTTTAACTGATCTTGAATTTTCAGTAGGAATGCTTTCAGATCTACATTCAAAGGGTGTTTGAGAACGAAGAATTGAATTTCCAGTAGGATTAAGTACCTCCAAATTATTGTTTTGACATGGCGGCTTATCTTGTTGAATTTCCTGTAACCACAACCTCAAGCCAAAGGAGTAACACTGCGCTTATTAATTATTTTTTCAATGAAATTATTTCAGTAGATATACTCAAAATGTAATTAATGTTTAGAATGAATTCCTCTCTATGAATTAAATAGGTTCTATGAGAAATAATAGCTAAAATGCCAATATCTAATTAGTGTCTTTTCAAAATCCCTTTTTTGGCTTTATCAGAAACAATGACCTCTAAACAATGACGATCAATGAACTATTACAAGATTCTTCACTGAATTGATTAATAAATTTGAAATATGAATTTTTGATGAATGATATTAATTGCTTATTTAATGATTATTCAAAATAAATATTTCAAAATACTTTATTTGTTTCAAGAAATATTTTATTTTAAAATGTTGTGAAGTACTAAGGATTAAATGAGCATACAAAGCGTGTACTTGCCTTTGGTCATATATATATGTTCATTGTATTGCTTTTGAAGTTACTATATTCAAGTTATATCTTGCTTGATAAAACTTCGCTCAAGGCAAAAATATTTGTTTTCATGTAGATTGATGTGTATTCTAAAATCATATTTTGTTTCTCTTTAGTTTTTATTCAGTCATAGTTTTCCTCTACGATGATAAATAAGTGAAATTTAAAAAAAAGTTCATTTCCTTGAGCCAAGCAGCATGAGCAATCGGAATATATTACTGACTGAAATTATTGATTGTATTATTTTTAGTTTAAATAATTATTTATGTCTTTGAACAACTGAATCAATTTTAAACTGAACACAATATAGATTTAACGGCAGTAGAATTTTAGTTGGTCTGTTTTTAATATGCTTCTAAAAATTGAGTGTTAAATTGTAACATAAATAATTAATAAAGATGAAACAAAAGCAGTGTCCTTCACTCCTGTTCGAGAAAGTTCTTCGAGAAAGCACATGCCGGGAGGCATTACCAATGTGTCGGATATGTCACTCAACTACTTTCAACTCTGTGTTTTTCCTTTCCTTTAGTTTCCATGAATTCCAGTTATATTAATAATGTTAGTTCTTTTGCTTTAACAATAAGGGAATAGAGATATTCAGTTATGCTTCTTATCCCCTTTTGTAACTTTCTGACAAATAGTAAAATATTTTTGCTTGCTTCTGCTCTTAATCTATAATTAGGACATTCTAATCGTTTCTAGGCTTTATTTTGGAAAGTTGGATCGGAAAGCAATGCATAGCTCACTTTAGCTCGATGTACAAGTAAGCTTCAGAGTAGAGAAGTTTTCTAAGGAGACATGCTGGACTTTTGTTCTTTTATATTCTCCTTATTATATCCAATATTTTCCATCTCTCTTGGTAAGGCATTATGGATCATTATTCTCTTCAACCATATCGTCAACATAAACGAATTACTTTCATCACAAACATATAGATACTAAATTCAGTATTTTTTCAGTAAAAAAAAAAAAAAAAAAAAGGAATGATGTAGCAAGTCATGAAAAAAAAATAAGAATGACTCGCAAAATATATCAGTAAATAGATGACGATATTCAGGTAGGCGGTTTTTCAACGACTTTAAGGAATTCGAAACTGCCATTACCAAAATTCAATGCTGTTTTGGGCAAGTTGTAGCATATTGTTACGAAATTTCCGGGTTCGTTTGGATAGTGGAAGTTATATGGTGAGGAGAACTCTCAATCAGCAGGCGGCAGTAGAAAATAAAACAACGACGTTTATTTATACGAAGGACACACAGGACAGCACAAAGACGACAACTATATACAGCTTAGAGAAGACAATTATCTTCAGCCGATTCGTGCATACAACAAGATTCTACTGCAGACAGTAACGCACAGCTTAGTTCAGCACTAGCTTCACTCCGTCGCTGCTCTGCTAATCTCTGGAAGCCTCATTCTTCCCGTCGATTCCGACTTCTCTACTCTGGCAGCTGCAGACTGCCTCCTTTTATAGGTCTCAGAAGGCGGGTCTAGAAGCCTCTCAACCCATCAGGAACGTTCGAAGCGTATCTCGGTTCCTAATGGACGAATCGAGAAAATTCTCGATGTTTCGGGTAAACTCTATATTGGTGCCAGAGTCGCCAAATTCGTCGCCAAATCACCAAATGGTCGCCAAGTTTGTTGCCAAGTTCTGGGACCTCCAATGCGACACTCGGACTCCGTCCAATACAGATGACTGTAAAACGGTCTTTCTGATGATGGAACCAACTATGCTGGGAAGCAGCATTACAGATTCGTAACAATATTTAAAGAGAAAAAGGAGGCAAAAATTACACTCAATAAATATGTAACTGCATCACGATAATATAAAAGCTGAATTATGTTGGTCAATTGAAATAGCATATAAGTACTTCGCAATTCAAACAGATGTCATTGATTTCTATTTATCTGAAAGAATAAAAGATTATATGCTTGGTAAGCAGTCCAGAGTTGACAAGGAATTCGTAGCCTGTAATTGGATGCTTTACTCGAAAAAGTGCATGACAACCCATAAGGCATTTACAAACATCTATTTTTGTCATAGAAAAAAAGATCTATTCAATGAAATAAAATAAATGTATCATGGATTAAATATCATTTTCAAAGAAACACTTGACCAGTGCCTCTTTAAAAAATTATTTTTCTTATACTTACAAATACCCACTTATAATGGATTATGTATTATTTTCTTATTAACAATTTCATTTTCAAAACACTACATTTGAAGTAATATTTTAAATTTGTAGCATCTTGCTGAAATTTTTATAATATAGAATGTAATCATAAAAGACCTAAAAAAATGAAGTGTTAAAATTCCATTCCAAAATTAATGAAGTGATATAAAATTTTGATGGTACAACAGATTTAAACTTTTAACTTATAGCCTAAACTATTATGCAAAAATTGGAAGATGAAAGAAAAAAATGCAGAGAAACAAATGGTCAAAACACAAAAGTGCCATTTGCATATAACTATCACAAAAGTCTATAGTATAAAATTTCCTGACATTTTAACACAAAATTTGTGCATTTTATTCTTTGTCTTTTAGTAGGTAGGTTGGTTCTTGAAAAAATCGGATTAAAAAATGAATGAAAAGATTTGATATTATAATAAAAAAAATTCCCATAAATTTTCGAAAAAAAATTTGCAATCAGTTTACTAATTAATAAAAATACCATAAAATGTCCACGTATATTCGAATTGTTTTCCTTTTTTGCTTTTAAAATATTGTCCATTTAGTTTTTAACTAAGCGAAACTGAAAAAGTCGTGACATCATACATTAGGCGTGTTCTTAATAAAATGAGTAAATCAAAAGTAAGGAGACATAAACATTTAATATTTACATGGCATTAAATATAACGATCAAAGATTAACAGAAATAACGATAATGCGTATGTCGTGTCTCTCGAACAAAAGTAAATCAACAAAGCAAAGTTGAGTTGTCATGGAACTTCTAAGTTTATTAACTAAATGTTAAATTGCGCGTCAGTTTATTTTTGCTTCTTCTTTGCACCACGTAAGTACTGAAAAAATCATTAGAAAAATGTTATAGAAGAAATTGGACGCAAAAATATAGATTTTTTCATAATCTAAATCACCTCCTTTTATTTTACCAAGACAATTTAATTTGTAAAATTGATGCATTTTTGCCTTATTTCAACTGCATATGAGTTTTATTAAACTAATGCATTAAAACCTTATAGTTAAGGTAAAAAAAAAAAATATCCGACGAAAATTTTCGAGGGAAAATAATTCAAGCTATCGTTTGACGTTTTTTCCCAAAGTTAATATTTTTTTTTTTCATACACACACAGAAAAAAGCTATTCAGTCTTTGAAAAATAGCAGATAATTCATCGACACAATGAACCATATTTTTCATAATTTGCCTTAAAATACAGTCATTACAATGGAAGTACAAAATATGATGCAATGTTACTTGATAAACTTTTATCCGATTCATTTCTGGATTCGTGATACGCCACGAGAAAGTTTCCTACGAGTTTTTGTTCAGGAAATTTCGATTTGGAGTTTGTCTTTTTTCTCGTTATTTGTTCACTTTAGTATTACCAGAAGGAAGCACAATGAATTGTGCTGTCAAGAAACGCAGAGTCAATGGAAAAATCGAATTCTTGCAGCGAATGAAGAATAACTCTTTTTAAAACGATACAATCGAAGATATATTTCAGAAGAAAAACCAACTAAATAAAAGGGCGGCTTATCGGAGCGAAAGCAAAAAAATGTAGGATTTTTATTTATTTATTCTATTCTAAGCTATAAGATTGAACTCAGTAATGTTTACAATGATTGAAATAATGAAATTAATTCAAATTAAACGTTCATTAATGAAATTAATTGCACGTTGTTCACATTTCAAGTTCATATGCTGATAAAATCTTTGATCATAACTTTTGCCTCTTCCTTTCAGGCCGCGGGGTACTGTTGGTAAGTTGTTGGCTTCGGATCTTGTTGGTTGCAAGTTCGGGACCCGATTTTACTTAAGAACCGTCGTGTAAGCTGATTAGGTGCACGTTAAATTCGTTGAGACTGGCGTTCTTCCACTCTTGTGCATGGGAAGTTTGAGTAAAGGGTGCTAGCTCAGGTGTCGTCTTCGTCATCTGACCTTTCTTAAAATTATGAGGTCAGTCCCAAAATAGCCCTAGTGTTTTTTTAAAACGGGACGTTAATATTTAACTGAACTATCTATTCTTTTTAAGAACAAAGAATAAGACTAAATAAAACAGAGTTCGTAAACTCAAATCAGCATTTTGATACTTTTTTATATATATTCTAAACATTATCACTTATAATTTTATTTATTATAAGGGGATTTTACACTTGTTTATTATCGCTCTTCTTGACAGAGTTTTCCGCTAACGAGTAATCAAATGTCTAACTGACATATTTTAGAGACATACAATAAAAAATATATTTTAATATTTTCTAAAAAGGACGTAAGTTATATATTAAAAGAAATTTTGGCGGTTTATTAATATAATTTTAGGCTTTATTGTCATAGATAGATAATTTTCTGTTCCATTCTAGAATTAAAGCATTATATTTTAGAAGATCCGTATTGAACCCTGTTGCAATTATTTATCAGTAGTTTAATTTTTTAAATAAATTGTAATGATTATTTGTGAAATTACTTTTAATTTTCTTAAAATATTCCTCAATATTTCCTATAATACTTTCTCTGTCACATTTTCTCAGACAATCATAGATTCAAAGCTCAAATCCGCCAGGTTCATTTTTTTTTTTTTCCATTTCATCGGACGTTAAAAGTATCAACTTTCGTTAAAAGGTTTGATGTTACGCTGGCGTAAAAATATAGATTTTGTATACGATTAAAATGAGGAAGTTTTAATAATTTATTTTACGCATGATTATTAAAATTTATTAAATACTGTCAGGGATAGATAACAATAACAAAAAATGTTATAATCAAAATTGGTGCTTGTATAAATATTTTAAAAGTTTGGGATTGATATACCTAAAATGCCCATTCTAAATAACAGCGATTAATGGCAAAAATATTTCTTGATTCTCAACCAGCCACATTTGGCAATGAATATAGTTACAAAAATTTGATTTGTATATCATATTATTAAATAGAGTTAGATATACTATTCGTAATTGAATAAAACTATTATTAAACATTTATTGCAAATGAATAAATCAACTAAATGCGTTGGAATAGGAGATTAACTATTGCTAATAGGATTGATAAGCACTTTTCCTAGACTAAATATCATTACATATTTTCGGCAAAAATAATTCATTTTCCAATACAGATGAGCAGTAATATTTTAATTGTTCAAAGACTTACTATTATTTTATGCAATTGAATTTATAAAATATTCAAGTTAAATCAAAGTAATGCAATAGCTGTCGGTTAGAATATTAAAACTGATTCCATAATGTTTCGAAGAAAATAAATAAAGCTGCTGTTCTAATTCTTTCCAAAAATTTTACTATTTTATTCCTTACTAAAACTTTCATTCCCATCCAGGATAAAAAAAAAATGTTTATTTACTCAACATTCTGACTCATTCATTCCGATTAATTTGTACTCGAATTTTTCTGCCAAAGTGGAAGGAAAAAAATGTTACAGTATTTTTTTAAAGACTAAGTCTACCTCTCCATTTTCATCCGGATTTCTTTTGTATTTTTTAATAAAAATAACTTTAAGATTAAAAAAAACTTTTTTGGAAGAAGTTTATTCGATGAAAGACAATAGGTAGATCATTAATTGGAAATAAGACAAACTAAAAAAAGAGTCAGTTAAAAGTATTAATTCAAGGAGAATGGTCCCGATACAGTTTCTTCTGCCAGAGTAATCAACATCATCTTATGAGAAAAGAAATTAAACTTAATTAATTTTTATTAAAATTTAAAAATGAATTGACAAAATTGTATTAGACGAATTAAGATAGGTAATTCATTTGTACAAATTTTTATTGTGAAAATAATCATTACTAATATTTTTAAAACAGTTATTTTAGTGTGTTTGTAATTTTGGATACCCTGCATCATTTCAGATTGCTAGGATCACTTGTTCATAAATCTATTGTTGTATATTCAGGGTCTTATAAGAATTTTATTATCATTATTAATAAAAACTTAAATTTTCATATTCCTTTCTTGTCACTACCAAGGTATTTCCTTAATTTTTGAAATACTTAGATGTTTTGTTAATAACTTGAATAAAATTAATACTATATATGATTTTTATGCATCAGATTTTTTTTTATATTTTATAATAAGTTTAAATATATGATTGAAAACATCTGGAAAAAATTTTTTAATTAATACATTATAACTGATAAGAATATTCACAGAGAGCAAATGCACACACATTATGTTTTATTATGATATATCATTCGTTCGTGACAGCTAAGAAAAATTTTAAACATTAATATAGGAAATGCTGCATAGAAAATTTTGTAAAGAGAAGTTAAAGTAATTTTATACTTCATTTCGTCCTTTTCCATACAGTCATTCTAAAAACATATTAACATTCTACATTTTAATTAAATATAAGAAAAACGCATCCAACCTGATATTAGAATTTCTTTAAATCTTAGATTAAATTGATTAAATTAAGATCTCAATTAATTTATCTAAGTTATATTCATGATGTTTTGAAAAATATTTTCAAAGTAAATTCATTTACTCAAGTAAAAATGGCAGACAAAAGCGTTCTAGAATTATTAATTTTTTATACAGAGCTAGCATAAAAGAATGGTGATAGAAAATTTGACAAAACCTTTTTAGAAAGGAAGATTTTAAAAAGAATTTCAATAAAATTTCAGAATTTTGGAGCATGTCATAATTAGTGACACATGAGCAAAAATAAATAATTAATAAATAAAAGTGACAGTGACAGAAAAAAAAATCTTGAAAGACATTTCAAGGTTCCCCCCCCCCATTAATTTGTGATGCAGAAATTTAATATACAAACCTTCATTACATTTTCAGAGATTCAGAGAGTCCTTTTTTATTAAATATTCACTCATCAAAGAATTGAGAATTAAAAGGAAAAATGAAATATTTTTCTTCATTTTTTCATGTATTTTCTATTATACTTATTAATTGTGCAAATATATATTCATTTAAGTTAACAAATTATAGAACTTTATTTACCATTTAGTCAATTTGTTATGCTATAAGTCGGAAAAAAATATGTTTACGTAAGTGTTTAAACTATTTTTACTTTCAAAACCTGTGATAAATTTTCATAGATCTATTGAAATACCTTCTGTGATCCCTTATTTCTGCAGTTTTCAAACACATCATAAACAATTTTGTTCCATTCAAAAGAATTTAAAAAAATACGATCATTACAAATTAACTTTCAATTTGGTAAGTATCGCCTACATTATAAAAAAAAGTAAGAAGAAATAGAACTAAAATTTCTGAGATTGCCATAAGTAAAACTATCCTGTGTTTATCTTGAACTTCTTTCTTCAATCGTAGAAAACGGTTTCAAAAGCAAAAAGACTAAGAGATTTCAAAGAAAAAATACTAAGTTCAAAAGAAAATATTTGCTTCTATATCCCTTTTTTTTTCTTCAACTGCTTTTGAGGAATTCAGCTGAGCAATAAATAAAAAGAAATATCAAAATAAGTATGGATTCTTTTATTTTTACTGCCTCGTTCATCTTCTCACCAGAGACAGACACGATATTAAAGCGAAATATCTTCATTTGTACTTCGTATCACTGTTAAATAATTATTATTCATTGAAAATGGTTGATAATACATTAAAACAAGTATTGAATGCGGTGACTGCTGATATTTTCTTTCATTTCTTTTTGAAATATCTTTGTTTTTGAGACTCAGTATTAATATCTTTATAAAGGGATTTATATGCTTGTCTTGATAAATCTTATAAGAAATTATGAAAGATTACAAAGAAATAGTTTAATTGTAAATACAATGGATGATGTTCTACAATATTCTTTAATGAAATTCTTCGTGATTTAACTGTACTAAAAATGCATATTCTTTATTTATAAGCACTGAGGCTTATAAGGCATAAGGCACTGAACTAAAATGGAAACTTAGTTCCACATATTTAGCAGATATTTTCCTGTAATGCTTTTTTGATTTTTGCGCCACAAACTAATTCATAAATTTCAATTTTTTCTGAAAGATTTGAAACTGAAAAAACTAAATTGAAAGAAAAAAGAATATTTGTCACTTAAAAAATAATTAATAATTACTAAATTACTGATTTAAAGAAATAATTAATTTTGTAATTAATAATTACAATAACTATTATTTATTATATCATTCTGAAGCGTATTCGTGGAATTATACATATTTCTAACTGATTCTTTGTTGTTCTTAAAAAATACTCTTTTCATAAATATAATATTACATTGATTCATGTATTCTGACACATATTTTATATTTTATTCACAAATTATTAGCCTTTCTCAAGCTATTTTTAATGCTTGGTTGTTTGAGAAATATACATTTAATATTTTATTCGTCTGGAATTAGAATTTTCTGAATCATATATAAATTCTTTTTCTACTTATTAAATTAACCTTGACCAAATGACTTAAACATTAATTTTATTTTAGCTTAGATAAGTTAATATTTCTAGTGGACACTGAATAACTTCTGATTTTGATAAGGCATTATCATATCATGAAAAGGATATCTCAACTAGTGCCTAATCTACAGACTTTCATACTATGCAAATTTGAGAATGCCGAGAACTAAAAAGTAGTCGAAATGTGCGATGTACCGACTTGTATGATTATGTTTGGTGGCATAGAGTACCTAACTTCTACATTCCGATATCAAATTTAATAACACACTTGAAATATTAATTTCCTGGTCTTATTAGCATAATATATTGCATGGAATTTTAAATGTTGTACAATAACATTACTGTGTTGATAACATTACTGTTTGGTGATATTGCCGCATTGAAAACCGACAGTCGAATCTCCATAGCCGAATGGTCATAGCACTGGTCTCATAAGCAAGAGACCGTAAGTTCGGATCTCGCTAGGGGCAATGCGATTCATAGTATGTGTAAATATTTAATTCTTTGATTTTATGTTTCCTTTTTTTTTCATGTTCCAGAAGATTTTGGACCTTTCTTTAGTTTACCAGACAAGTGTTCTGGACTTTTCTTACTGTCTCCAGAAAAGTATTCTGGAACTTTCCCTCCTAGTATAAAAACAGAAGATCTGTCAGTCACTGTGTTCTCAGTTCCGAGTTGAGTTAATAAATTGGTTTAGCTCTACTTTTTGTGTGTGGCATTGAGTTCCACACTAAAGAACCTAAGTGACAATATTTTGTACTAATAGGGAAGTATTTTCATGGCAAGTATCTATACTTATAATAAAGCTCAATGTGTGTGTGTGTGTGTGTGTGTTGGCGCTCTACAGGCCAGGTCATTTGACATACAGCTATCGAATTTGGTACATGTATACCTTAGAGGTCGGGAATGTGCACCTGGGGTCCCTTTTTTTGAAATGTTAATTAGAATTTCAATTATTAATTAAAAACTAACTTTCCCGCCAAAAAAATCTTCCATATCCCCCTCCGCCAACTTTTTCGCCAAAAAAAAATCTTCCATTTTCCCCATCGCCAAATGAGTAAGGCTTTAGTTGTTGTTTTTTTCTCACAACAGTAATGAGGCTAGGGTTAACATTTATCGGCGGATTATTTCAAACGATTCATTTTATTTTCTTAGTGTTTGAGGCATTTAAAATTAAACATTGTTAATGAATCGATCTGTTCATGATGAATCTGAGAAAATTTTGTTGACAAATTCTTGAGATATTACATAAATTAAGAAAGATATTCTTTATGGCCATAAAGTTTAAACGCTCAGTGACTCTATTATCAGTAATCATATTATTAAAAAAATGCTTTGTTTCAGTAAAAAATATTATTATATTAATTGTAGATTAATCATTTACACTTTAATTTAAAGCATAAATTCTACGAGGGGTAACAGAAAATTAGAGAAATACATATCAGGCTATGACTGAAGGCCCTTATAATATTATGAATGAATTATATGACTATCAAAATTTGAAGTTTTAAAATATTTTGCTGAAGAATCTATTAAAGTTGGAATTGCGTAAAATATTTAATGGTACGACCGGAGTTTAACCCCCTGCTTTTAAAAATCGCCAACAACGGCCTTGCGAAATGTTCAAAAGCAAAGGAGCAGACGTTTAATCATAGTGCATAATAAAGATTGCCAGCTTTGGCGCGTTATCGCAACTTGGTGAAGAAGGGGGTTAAACTCCGGTTCAAGCTATTTAATTATTAAAATTTAAACGAACATTAAGATTGGCGAACCGGCTGGTCGCCAAAGGCGGCTAGTATTATATAAAGCAAATCAAAAGTTATATTATCAGTCAGAATAAATAAAAACAATATTGTAAAAAATATGAAGATAATGCGACTAAAAATCTATTAGTAATGTGAATCGTAAACATCGTGTCTAAAATATGGCTTTATTTAGAGGTTATAAAAATCCGTAATGTAAAGACTCGATATTTGAAGCCTTTATCAGATATCGAAATTATAAATAGTCTTAAAGCGGCACTAGCCATTTAGCATATACTTTATGATACAATTTGAAGCAGCTCCTCCTCGAAAATAAACAAATCGTAAACTAAACGGTTCATTAATCGACATTAAACAATGAATTGTCGACTCTGACAAGGGACATTTTTAACAACAACTGGAACAAGATAATCTGCAGAAATAACTTTATCCTAATGATAGGAAACTCCTACTCTTTATTGATGCCCTCAGTTATCAGTTTTACGACTAGTCAGATTGTTATTGACATATACCTTGGTAAACATAGTGGGGATTCTTTGACTAAATTCGTTATCATGAATGTGAGATTTCATTTAGAAAACTCACTTTAAAATGGGTGATTTGAATTTTTAGCTTAAGTCAGGAGAACGCACGCGGGAGGGTTTCAAACCCCGTGATATTTAAAAATGATAAAAAAAAAGGAACATTCTCTTTTTTTTAGATTGAAAAGCATGAAATCTCCCTTATTACTTCTAGAGATAGAAATAAAAAAATTCTTTATCTTTTATTTAAATTCATCTTAAATTGTTCGAAATAACATTTTTCTCTCATCTAACGATCAAATTTCAAAACAGAAATCTTATGGTAAATACAGTTGTTTTTTTTAAACTTTTTAACCCAACCCTTATTAATCGATGATCATTTTACACTTCGGAAAACGGAAAATAATCAATAAAAAAGACTAACCGCACAAGTAATTCAATGATTTCTTAAGAAAAAATAAAGATTGCTGAAGATTATAATAAAAGTCCAAGAAATTATTCGAACAAATATGATAAACATACAAATTCTATCATATAATATTCATGCAAATTATTTATATAAATATATATTTGTGTGCTTGCAGATATAGAACGAATGAAAAATATTTTCTAAAAAATTGTATTTAAGACACATAATTTCCCTATATGTTCAAAATTCTTTAAATAACATCATGCAAACTTTCCAAAAAAAAAAGCGCTCGAGTAACAAGAATTATTTGTATGAGTCATTTAGATCTCTATTTAAGTTGTTGTTAAATTTCTATGAATGATGGGACAATGTTTCGAGCTACGAGACACTCCGTTGCACTTACTTTTCCTCTGCTGGTCATTTTTTTTTTAGTTAAGAATGCATAAATATCACACATGAGATGCATATGACTTTTCTTTTACAAAAAGGATTTACATTCGAAACCAGAAAACAAGAGTTCCTGTAGTTGTTCGCATCTATTATGAACCAGTCATTTTGAATAATTCGGGACTTATTGCATTGTTAGTAGCGATATACAAAGTTCATAAAAATTATTTTATATTCTTGATTGTTTCTTGAAATCTGTAACGAATTTTCAAAAATGCCATGTTTTTAAATCAATATTTGTTATAAAAGGTCATTGAGTTGTTGTAAATTAATTTATGTAAATTACAATGATACGGCAACTAAAATAAGATCTAGCTTAGAATTTACGAATATTACCGATTTCGGATATTAAGTCATATCACTGACTCACCGACCGCCCGAAGGCATAAGGATAAAAAAAAATTATTGAATTACCGGATTGCTGCAACAGCAATACTGGCGGGAACTATGGTTTAGTTCTCTGGTCATCACCAGCAACGGTACAACCTTCCCTAAGGAAGTAGGTCCCATCATCGATGAGAGGAGTCAGATCCCTACCTTATCGTGCACCCTCCAGAGTGGCGAGATCCAACTACCATACCAGAAACATTTCATCCTCATTTCGAGGTGGTCCCCTCCCCCCAAGGGGATGCGATTTTCGATAAGAATACACCCTGCATTCTTTGATAACTCTAAATATACTTTACATAAAATTCTATGGAATTCAATCACCTTCTTAACTATATCACAAAAAAAAGGGGAGAAAGAAAATATTTCAATGTGCTTACTATGCATATTTTGATAGCATGTTTTCGTAATGAGAAGTAATTCAAAAATATTATTACACCCAATTTTTCTCTTAAAAATTTATGGTTATTGCGATGTAAATAAACAGAAAAAAAAAGATTAACATATGTTCCTGTCTTTATCTCTTCTTTGAGCTATCAGATTCAAATTCCTCAGTTGACCTCATGTAAGAAAAGAAAAGAAATAAAGGATGAACATATTTCAATACATAATTTGCTCATAAATAGCAATAGTAATTATAATAGCTGACAAATTGATGAATATTGTAGAAAAATATTTTTGATTCTTTATACTCTTATAAAGAACTTAATACACAAGAACAATATTGTTTACCTACTTTATTTTCTTTAAAAAATTTATTCTCAACAAATATAATCTAAATTTGAATCGACAAATAATAAAATCTTTAAATATCTTAAAAAAATCATAACTTTAAAAAAATATGTTAGCTTATCCATAATTAAAATACTTCTATACTCTTATGTTAAAAATCTTTTAAATTTTTCCTGGAGGTAAAATCACGACTTCGCGACAAGGCATTTGAAAATATAACCAGGCCCACCGAAGCATTTAAGCAAAGACCATTTTATTCCGACCCACCGCTTCTTTGTTCATCCTCTGTGCACACAAACCGAATAACTCACCTTGAAGGGATTTCAGCCAAACTTTTTCTCTCCTTTTACGATCTTGCCGGATATAAAGGATTTGAAAGAAAAGTGGAACGAGTTCATACTGCCGATGATCCGTTCAGGATACTCAGAAAACTCACTTAGAGGAAAATGATTTGATTTGACATCGGTATTTGGCACTGATCTCAAAATATTTACTTTAAGAGAAAAAGCAATATTTTTTTTCTTGGTTTAATGAGTAGTTTATTTCTTATTAGGGAAGAGAAATTTCTTGCATTTCCTTTTATTATTTTAGTACTAAGGAAGACTCATTAGAATTCCAATTCAATGCCAAAAGAGCACGATAAAAGCGTATATTATTTTCAAAATACATTTTTTATTGATTTTATTCATATTTATGTATTAATTTCGTATCAAATATATAGTGTAGCATTCCTTTTTTTTAAAAATAAAACGTAATTAAAATCATATTAATTATTTTTTTTCGAAATTCAAACATGTGAAATGGTTATCAAGAGAAATGTAATTTTTATAATTATTACACTGAAAATTTGTAAGTTTTTCACAGTAGCTGAAATCGGTATTTTTTTATGTAAAAACATACATGTGGACTATTATGCCAATGATTTTTCAAAACTAAAGATGTTCACATTTTCTAAACTTGTGAGCAAATTTATTTCATTATATAAATAATACAAAAAGAGATATTAGATTAAGATTTATTTCCTTAATTTACGAAAATTGAAACAAATTGTTCAAAGTAATTAAGGCTAGTTAAGCATTCCTTATTTTTTACCCTAGGGAAAGTTTCAAAGTACAAATTAGGTAATTAATTTAACTGTTTCGAATAAAGGATTCAGTCATTCAATAGATAGTCAAAGAGAAGTGTTATCAAGCAGCGATTAAGTTGAATGCTTCTCTTTAACAATTCCTAACAGATTCAAAAATTCTAAAGTTCAAAATATTACCACCATTCTTGCAGTTGAAATGGCCATTTATTAGAAATGAGACCACTTAAAAGTTTTGTGCTGCTTTAAAAAAAAAAGAAAATTAAGTGCCAGTAGATTAAAATCTTACCTTTTGTTTGCATTGATTTAAAAATCTTTCAGTTTCCTTATTTAAATTTTTGCATTCAGAAAAAAAAATTACATTTTCTTCTCAGATAAGAACCTTTTTTCATATTCCCTACTGAGTTTCATAGTAACGAAAGCTCATAATTCATTATTTTAGGAAATTTTCCGTAAAAACTTGTGTTGTTCTCTAGAGGTAAATATTTCAGATATTCCTTCGTTTCTTTTGGACATGTAAAAGGATTCATTTATCCAATTTTAGAGAAAATAATTGCAAATGTCATTTTTTCATATAACATATATTGTTCTCTAGAGACAATTACTTCAGATATTCTATCGTTTCTTTTGGATATGTAAAAAGATTCATTTATCTTATTTTGGAGATAGTAATTTCAGTAATCAGTTTTTCCGTATAACATACGTCGCTCTTTACAGGCAATAATTTTAGATACTTTTTCGTTTCTTTTGGACTTGTAAAAGGTTTTATTTATCCAATTTTCGAGAAAGTAATTTCAAAGATCATTTTTTCCGTATAACACTTGTTACTCTCTAGAGACAGTAGTACGGTATTGTTATGGCAGCTAGATATTATTACAAAATTGATTCTGAAGTGCTGTTTCCGTTATAATGTATGTCGTTCTCTAGTGGCAAATATTTCAGATATTTTTTCGTCTCTTTTGAACTTGTTAGAGAATTTATTTATCCAATTTTAGAGATCATTTTCCCATATAACATAATAGCCGCCTTTGGCGACCAGCCGGTTCGCCAATCTTAATGTTCGTTAAAATTTTAATAATTAAATATTTTATGCAATTCCTACTTTAATAGCTTCTTCATCAAAATATTTTAAAACTTCAAATTTTGATAGTCATATAATTCTCTCATAATATTATAAACGCCTTCAGTCATAACGTAATATGTATCTCTCTAATTTTCTTTTAGTTCCCGTAGAATTTATACTATAAATTAAAGTGGAAAGGATTAATCTGCAATTAATATAATAATATTTTTTTACTGAAACAAAGTATTTTTTGTAATATGATTATTGAAAACAATCATTGAGCGTTTAAAATTTATGAGCACTATAGAATATCCTTCCTAATTTATGTAATATTTCAAGAATTTGTCAACAAAATATTCTCAGATTCATCATGAACAGATCGATTAAATAACAATGTTTAATTTTAAATGCATCAAACACTAAGAAAATAAAACGAATCGTTTCAAATAATCAGCCGAAAAATCTTAAGCCTAGCCTCATGACTGTCGGGAAAAAAAACTGAAGCCGTACTCATTTGGCGGTGGGGAAAATGAAAATATTTTTTGGCGGGAAAGTTAGTTTTTAATTAATAATTAAAATTCTAATTAAAAATTAAAAAAAGGGCTATCCTATCTTTTAAGTTAGATCAAACTGCACACGGTGTGCAAATTTGATTAAGTGTAGTTTCTCGTCAATTTTTAGTTTTTAATCTATTGAGATGAAAGAGTTTAAAACGCAAATGTGATTTTCTGTACTTTCAAACGCATGCCATGGACTAATTGCCAAGGATCACGCGATAGATTCAGTAAAAATGTTAAATTCACGCCAGTGATTTCAATATTTCGTAACTATTGTACACCAGTGCCACGCAAGGCGTTCCCAGGGAAACCTTTTATTACAGAGTATGCGAAATTTTTTTAGGAAGATCTATCACCTTAATGTATTGCAGAAAAAGTTTCATTTTAAGAAATTCTTTCACCAATTCGTAAGTTAATGAGAATCCATAGGATCCCTAGTAGAAAATAGAAAAAGAAATTTAATTAATGCATTCCACGTGATATTTTATTTAATAATAATTATCTATCACACTAGCAAATTAGAAACAAACAACAATTATTTCAGACTGCTCAAGAAATCGTAAAAACAAACTTTTTTCAAAAAATACCTTAAATTAATTTTTTGCTTTTATTGCAAATGTATTTCAACAATAGAAGACTGATTAATAATGTTAGTCTTTGAAACAAATTATAGAATGTTTTGGTCTGTAATAACTGTTCATTATCATTGAAATGTTTTATTTTATTTTTTCAACAGTTCATTTAAATTACAACATTTAACCATTTTAATAATGTCTTACATTTCTTTT
This sequence comes from Argiope bruennichi, assembly GCF_947563725.1. Classification (NCBI taxonomy): domain Eukaryota; kingdom Metazoa; phylum Arthropoda; class Arachnida; order Araneae; family Araneidae; genus Argiope; species Argiope bruennichi. The sequence goes on along the minus strand of NC_079160.1, from coordinate 103,444,515 downwards.
CTACATATTGCGTTCGGCGCTATGAATTAAATTGCCAGTAATACTTTTCTGCACGTTTATACTTTTTCAGTCAATAAATTTATATAAAAATTTCAATTTATAGCAGTAAACTTAGTATAAATTTGTATATATAATTATTTTCACATTTGGTTTCAGAATTTATATATTTTTTAAATAATTCACTGTCATTTATAATTCTATAGCATTGCAAGTTTACATATTAATCTATGTAGATTTCGAATACTTGTTTCATACATTTTGTACATTGTTTATACTTAAAATCTTTCAATTCATGTATTTTTAGTAATATATTTGCTTATAATATTCAATTATTATGAAAATCATAATTATTATATCACCCTTTTATTATCGTTTGAAATAAATTGACTTTCTATACCCTATATTCAATATTTAAACGAAACAACATTTCCTTTAGATAATAACAAATAATAATGATTTTACAGAGTATATCGCTGTCTTTTTTTGTATAACAGAGAAAATTTGTTTTTTTTTCCTCGTATATAAAATAAGCGTAATTATTCCTATACAGCATATTCTGTTTTATTTTACGTCTAATATGCATAATATATTCTTTCGTATAATTTGCGAAATCATCATATGAAAATAATATTTCTCTTCCTTAAATTCCAGCCTTGAATGAAGCAACGGTACCATGATAAAAATGGAAGCAAGCATAATATCACTGAAAGTAAGCAAGCTCTGTTTTGAATTACAGATTTCATCCGATTAATTCTGTCTCGAAAAGAATAAATTTTTATTTTTCTACACCACGTAAAAGAACGTGTTAGTTAAATATTCACTATTCTCATGCTACTTCGTAAGTCCATCAGCATAAAAGGCGGTGGTAGTAAGGTACTTGTAAAAGGTGGTGTAAAGTTGGGTATAGTTTAATTTAGAAACATATGTTAGTCCCAGGTTTAATATTATGCAATAAACTAATTACCCTCCTGGAATATGAATGACAAATTTGAACTGAGATATGTTAGTGTTTACAAAATAAAATTATGACAGGAAAGGAAAATATTGACGGTGTGGAGAAATTTTAAAAGAAACATATAAGATATCATAGTTTTATAAAATATTGCTTTATAAATGAATAGCTTATTAGAAAGTTAATTATTATAGCTTTTTTGAATCGAAGGTTAATATTATTATCTTTGTAATTTTAGAAACAGAATGTTTATTATTAGTTGCTTAACGTTTGAGACACTTTAATCGGCTTATATTTAAGAAAGGACTTTCGAATTTCAGACGAATAAATATCTAACATTTTATACTAACATACAAATACAACAGTTTTAATAAAACAAATATTACTTAATATATACAGAGTAGTACATAAATATTTAACTTTTATTTTTTGAATCAATTTTTTTAAGTGTATTCTACTTAAATTAATTCTGCCACATTCTGCAGAGTCACTTTATGTAGGGTTTGAAAATATGTATGCCAGTGACTGCTGTCAAAAAAAGAAACGGAAAGGCATAAGCGTTATTGGCAATGTACATGAAAACTTCAAATAGAATATTATAAGAGCATTATTTTGGAACTTTGTTGAATTTTGTTTTGCACTTCGTCTTGAAGATTATTATTATTATTATCATTTTTTTTTCAGATTCAAAATTTTTTCACCAATTAATAGGTAAGTAAAACATATTCTTTTTACACGTTAGAGTTCAAACAATAACTTACACAATTTATAAAATTGTTTGAATGCAATATATATTACTGAAAAAGAATATTTTTCACATGTTAATTTTTTCTTCATTTATTCATTTTTTTAAGTAAATATTATTGAAGGAAATACAGCATACCTAAATAACTCAGTAGAAACCCTTTGAAGAATTAACAAAGAAATGAGTGAAATTTTAGGATTTACGCTTTTTTTACATATCAAGCAATGATGTTTAATTATTCTTACATGTCTTTTTATATTGAATGTTATAATCGGGAAAAAATATTATCTTCAGATTTTTATCAGATTATTTCTTGTTTGCTTAAAAATGTTTGTTTTGAAATTATATCTCCTCGTCTTTGTGAATGTGAATAAATAAATAAATAACCACAAAAAACCCCAAAAGGTAACAATCAATAAACCAAAAAATAAAAAATAACCAATAAACCAAAATGTAACGAATAACTAATAATGCAAATAAAAAACAGATAACTAATAAACCTGTTGCGGCATAAATCGTAAATATTTTATTTAAAAGTAGCTAACGATTATTTTAATAATTATAAATTTTATTTTGTAAATAGTTGTAAAATTCAGATTGGCAACAGTGATACTTTTGGAACTTGTTGTTTAAAAATGATGCTAGAATGTTGAATGAAAATAAGTTGATGTAAATTTGATAATATTATCAATATGTAATATTTAGTTTTATAGTACGTTTGTCTGCATTTTATTTTTGTTGATGCACGAACACAACAATTGGTGACCCGGACGTGATATGAACACGCAACCTTCTGATCAGACATTAGGGAGGCAAGAAGAAGCACACCCTGGAGTTGCAATTGCCTAAAAGTCCTTGTAAAGCCTAATTTGGTATTGGTTATTATGATTGCTACTTTGTACTTAAAATTGGTATTAGCTACATTGTACTGGTGTGAAGAAATAGGCTTTCAAATATGCAGTAATTTAATATTTAAACTTATTCGACAATTTTTGATTGAGCAGTGTTCCAAAGAGTATAATCAATACTTATTATCACACACTACACTTACAAATTTCCAAAGAGAAAAAATCGAGTCTGCCCTTGTCAGCTCTTGATAACTTTGTTAGTGTGCTAGAAGCTCAGAATTACAGTAATTAAGAAAAATGACCAGCCATAATTGAAAAAAAAAACTGGTTCTGATTCAAATAATAAATAAAAGCTCCTAATTATCATCTGTTTCCATGAGTCCCAAAACTTAGGTGCAGTTTTGTATAATAAGTAAATTTGACTTATACAAATACCATGACAAAATTCAACATGTAGTTTGAATTTTATCATTTTGAAGATCAGAACCTATTTTCAGCAAGAATATATCTGTACCGCGATGGAATTTTGTTTATGAAGACCCAAATACATTTATCTGTAACATCTGCTATACTTTAAAAATCTTCTTCAGAAAAATCAATATTTATTGTCACACTTGTTGATCCATACTTAGTTCTATGTATATATATTATTTAACTGCATTTGTTAAAGACTTGCTACTGTTTCTTCTAAACAATTAAGATATTTTTCTTTTCGTTTATTTGCTTGTATCAGAATATGATACTATATGATACATCTATTTGCGTACTTTATAACTGTCTTCTAATCTGTTTTGCTTTTGCTGCTTCTCAACATATCCATTATATTCATTTGAGGTGATCTAAAATTTTTTCATAATTTTTCTTTCAAAATTACAACTTAAATTATTATTAATTTTCGTTTGTATAGTTCCTTAGATTCTATTTATGGTGGGAATTTCATTTTGTCTGGCATTTCTTTATACTTATAGCAAACTTATTTTTCAAATTGTAGTTTATTATGTATCAAATACTGCATATTTATCATATAATAAGTACATATTGATTTATAAATTTATAGTTTATTACCAGTGAAAGCTCAGCAATTGTTTAAAATATTTACTTGATATATGTATTGTTGGTATAATATTTCTGTATCATTTTCGGTCAATGATGTAGGTTTTCTCCATTATTTCAAAAACAATTTTCTTTATAGCCAGGAATCATTTACAACTGAATTACAGAATTTGATTTTGTTTTTATATGTTTGTTTTCATTGGAAAGCTAACAAAATATTTGAAGAAATTTAGATAAATATTAAAGAATAAAGAAGTGAATGTAACTATAGACAGATTAAAGCCAGCGTATCTACTACCACAAGAAAATCCTGAAGAGCAGCTTGCAACTCCAACTTGTGTGAAGATTACACCTGCGTCCCAACCAGCTAAGATTCAAACCAAGGAAACTGTATTTCAACCTGATCTTAAACCAGCCTTAAGACAATCTCGAACTGGTAGAATCATTAAGACGCCATTGAGATTCAAAATTTAAATGTTGACTTTTTTTTTTTTCCTCCTTTATGCTACTACTAAAATATTTACTTCCTACTTTCTAACGTAACGTTCGTTACTGGTAGGGGAGTATATGTTGCGGCATAAATCGTAAATATTTTATTTAAAAGTAGCTAACGATTATTTTAATAATTATAAATTTTATTTTGTAAATCGTTGTAAAATTCAGATTGGCAACAGTGATACTTTTAGAACTTGTTGTTTAAAAACGATGCTAGAATGTTGAATGAAAATAAGTTGATGTAAATTTGATAATATTTCTATATGTAATATTTAGTTTTATAGTACGTTTGTCTGCATTTTATTTTTTTGATGCACGAACACAACAAACCAAAAAGTATCGAACAATTAATAAAGCATAGAAACAACAAATAACTAATAAACCTTAAAATAACTAATAACTAATGAATCAAAAGATGATAAATAACTAATAAACCAAAAATAACAAATAACTAATCAATCAAAAAATAACTAACATTTAATGAAACAAAAAATAAAAATAACTAATAAACTAAAAAATAACTAATAACTAATGAGACAAAAAATAAAAAATAACTAATAAACCAAAAATAAAAAAACTAATAAACAAAAATAACAAATACCTAATAAACTGAAAATAACAAATAACGAATAAACCAAAAAATAACAAATAACTAAAAATATAAAAAAATATTAACAAATAACTAAAAATCAAAAAAAAATATTAACAAATAACTAATAAACTAAAAATAGCAAATAACTAATAAACGAGATATAACTAATAACTGATAAACCCAAAGCTAGATTATATTGCCTATGCAATACCAGTGTTCCATAACATCATAAAATTTTTAAGTACATACATTAAAGTAAAGACTATTTTTTGGATGTATTTATGCGTACTTGACACAGAATGCACTTAGAGTATAGATGTTAAACTTTTCTTTACTCAAAAATGTAAAAATAGTATCAAAATTTTGATACTATTGAAATTAGAAATTTATGTTAGAGGAAAAGAAGATGAGATTTTGAAATCCAACTCTCTGACACTCTTACTTTTCCCTTTTCTTTACCAACTCTTTCATAGTAATAAGGTTCAATAATGACGTGTATTTGTTTATGGCATCGTTGATTAATTAATTTAAACAAATTCGAAGATTATGTTTTGAAAACATAAGATAAGTACGCAAAAATCGAATATAAAGATGTGAAGCGAATGAAAACAGATTATAGAAGCTGCCTTTAAAAATAGCATATCATGTTCGTGATTTCTTTGATAACAAAATAAATTTTAAAAATATAAATTTCATTTTTAAGAAAAGTCATTTCGTTTACTTTTTCGTGTGTGTGTTTCATGGAGAAATACGCTGTATACATATGAAAGTAAGTTATAAAAATGAAACACATGCACTTCATTAATATTCGGCTGGGTTATAAATTACAATGCTAAAAGCTAGTGAAGTTAAAAAACAAACTGGTGAAAATTCCAGTTGAAATTGATTGTTTCAAGCTGATAAGTTTATTTTATCGTAAAATGCTTTTAGGATCACGTTTATATGTTTGATTTAAAGACAGAATGAAAGAATTTAATCAAACCTTGCTTACAATATTCTTCATAAGAACTCATTTCCTTTTAACTCAAAAATTCGTCAAACTTGATTAGAAAGGGAAAAAAAAAATATATATATTTATCAAAAATTACTTTTTTTTCCCATCAGCATTTGTAAATTTCAAAAACCAAAAGACACTATGATACGGAATGAAATTGTACTTACTTTAAGCCACTTCTTCTAAATCACGATATGGTAGAAAAAGTAGATTTGCCTTGGAGGAAGCAATAACAACTTGAAAGGAAATGAAAAAATATCAAGAAAATCTTTAACTTTGAATGAGTTAAAATTTTCATTCGAGTCATTTTATACTCGAGCAAGAATTATAGGTTGAGGAAATACTTTTACTTCAGCTGTGTACGTTTCTTCAGGCATATTCAGAGATTTTTCAGCATTGCATTATTTTATTTTTTTCAAGTGTGTAAGAATTTATACTTTCTGTTTTTTATTTGTTATATTTTTTATTTTGAAAAAAAATATTGTAAATAAAGAGGGTACAAAGAGATATGTCGAACAGAATAGTGAAACTGAATGAATATATACCGCCCTAGGTATAATTTTCCGATAAGGCATTACTGAAAATATAAATGTTTTATAATTTCTTCATTTCAGTTCAGCCGTTTCTTCAAAGTTTATTTTTAATTTTTAATTAATTTTGAATCCAGTTTAAGCTTCTTCACATCCAGATAGTTGTACAAAGCTTAGTTTTTCTCCGTTTTCCGAACTGCACTTATTTGCACTTTTTTACTTACTAATTTTGTTTAATCTAAATTTAGATTTTGACTAATGCTAGTATCTTAATAGCAAAAGCCTCAACCCCCTAAATGATATCATTGTAGGGCAATTAAATCATACGGATTCTAAGAAATATATCAACTAATTATTGTTTTGCACGATTGAATTAAATCCCATGCAACAATAAAAATAAACTGAACCAAAACGTATTTAAATTTCAAACAGTAGATATAATAGCAGTAGCAGGGGGGTCATCTTAGTAAATACATGTTAATTTCCTAAAGGATCAAAAATTTTGAGACGGTAAAATATGTTACTAAATATTTACAAGTCAATAGGCCAAGAGAAATACAAATCATTTAATTAGCACTCAAAGAAATAAAGTACAGCATTATAAGCAATGGATCATATGATAAAAATAATAACGAAAAAATAAAATATCAGCTCATTTATCACCAAACGATAATCCTTTTTTTAATAATAGATTAGAGATTCAATATGCTTATTTTATTACAAAAAAACATTTGCGAGAGTGGTTAATAAACGCACTATTTTAAGATTAAATAATCAGTACAAGAAATTTGAAAATTGTTTTATTCCTTTTGCATAATTTACTTTTCAACAAAACATTTTTTGCTGAACCGTAATTAAATTCTGAATCGTAAATTAAAACTGATTTTCAATTATTTTTTTTAATTACTACCGTCAATGGAATAATTTTAGAATCGTAAAGTCAAATAGTTTTCATTCTATTTAAGACAACATATTTTCTCTTCATTTTTAATTAATTGAAACTATAATTGATCTTTCAGAAAAAGTATATTACAATTTCACATCATCACCTCTCAAAAATTAGTAGTTATTTAATGCAGCAGTCTGTTCAATCAACAGACAAAAACTCACGAACCGTTTCTGTTATAGTTTTATCAAAATGTATTCGTACTTACAAAAAATGCATAAAGTTATTTGAATTCTTTAGATAATGGATTTGTTATCCAAATCTTGCCACTGTTTATTTACATCTGGATAGCGGATCAGATATGGATGGATACAGATTTTACATTTTTAATTTAAAAAATGTTATTATGCGATGAAATATTGAAGGTAAAATGATATTGGATCATATAATATATAAAAATTAATTAGGTCAGGTAAAAATTTAAAAAATATATATTAAAAAAAAACATATCTTTGATTATATTTTAATGTGTCCGCAGTTATGTTATTTCATTGAACTGTGTATAATAAAAAGTTAATTTTCAGCAAAATTTCTGCTCGACACCAGAATTATTTTCTGAATATATATATATGCTTTTACTGAACGTTCTATGCTTTTACTGAACAAAGTTCTTCGTCCCATCGGAGGAATAAATTGGCTCTTAAAAAAAGAAAAAAGTGTAAGTTGAAGCAATATTTGCCCTAATTAATAAAGAAAACTTTTTGTCAAATCTTTCATTTTCGGGAAATATCTCCGCGTATTTTTTTTTCAAAGTAACAACAAAGCAAGCAAGGTTTGCAGATAAATTTTAATTACCGAAGGACTTTTTAAGTAGTGAAATGAATGCTCGAAAAGGTAGGAAAAGTAATAGCGTTCTCTTTTTGAGTGCATTCTTCCATGACATCTTCCTTTTATTTTTATGGATAGTGACTCAGTGCGTTAATTATATTTTTAACAGGTTCTAAGAGTAGAATACAACGAAAGGTAGAAAAATTATCTTTCATTCAAAAGAAGTAATGAATATCTTTTGTAACGGCAAAAGAATGAAAAGATTAATAATACAACAAAAACTCTTGAATGAATTAGGCTGGGACAAAATACATGCGTTGGAAAGATCCATGGACCACTTCCTTGAACTTTTCCCATTTACTTGCACATAATAAAGCATTTTTTTGATACATGGTCATAAAATCCATCATACTCTTATTTAAGAAAATGATTATATTGAATTAACTGAAATTCCCTTGATTTCCTTGTACATTTGATATCAGTATACAAGTGTTTCACTGTCACTTATTTATTTATCAGTTAAAAATGATGTCGCAACAGTTGCAGTCAGTTTACTAATTTATCTCAAATAATTAAGATTCATTTAAAATATTATGCTATTTTTTATTTTAATATTGACATAAATTCATTTCTGTTTATTAGGAAGTATATCAAAATTGGATATCGGGAAATAATAATTAATAAACTTTATATTAGTTAAACTAAACTTTACTACTTTATCTCAAATAAATTAAATTCTTTTAAAATATTATGCTATTTTTTATTTTAATATCGCAATTATTATGGCATTCCTTATTCGTCATCATAGAAACAATGTTAACCAATAGAATACAATTATAATTTTTTGCTATTCATTATTTTTTTACTTTCTTATATACGTAGTATAAAAAAAGTGTAATGGTAAAAAAAAAAAAAAAAGCTGGAACTTGAAATTTTGATTCATTTTTATATTTTAGAACTTCCTTGAGTTCGACATGCATATTTTTGAAAAACGTCCATCTATCTGTCTAGTAAATTCAGGATATCTTTTAAACGGATATAAATTCAATTAATATAACATTAATTGAACTGATATTTATATTTCAACTAGTTGGTACCCTGGGCGTTGCCACCACGGAAGAAATAATTTTGGAAATATCGTTTGAAATTTAAAATAACTGTCTTTTATAATTAGGAATAATAGAAAGAATGATATTTATTTTCTTATCGTCAGTGAATACATTCATTGAAAATTAATGATATGTAAAGGAGAAGTACAAATAATATTTATTCTATTTATTTTTTTACTTTAGTATTCAAGTGCCTTAGGGTAGATAATATTTTTTTTTTGTTCGTTTTCAGCAAAAAATACATAAATTTTTTGGCTGTTCGACTCGTAAGCCACCAGTAAACAATTAGCCATGTGATAACATGGGTTTTGGTTCAATCCGCACTCGTGAAGTGATTGACCTTTCACCTTGTTGATGGTCATCGAGAATGGAAGTCGAATGGGGAACTGCAGTCGTTTGAAATCAAAAGGCATGTCAGTAGGAATAATGGGAATGCGTGGTATGAGCATATATTTTCCAATGGACTTTCCATTAAGAATAGTTTATTCGCTTCTTGCCACATACTGGTTTTTTTATTTGATGCGCATGATCAGGTAGCATACAAACGTTGTCCTTCTATTCTTGCCGCATTTTGTTCTTGTGACTCTGACGCACGTGAATTTGCAATTAGTAAAAGATCTGCTTTATTGTTAGTTTGTCGTTCCTCGTTCGTTTACGTACCTCGAATAGGCTCATTTCTACGTGCTGCGCTGGTAGATCTATTAAGCAACGAACTCTTGGGGACATATTCTTTATTGAAGCAATCGAAACGGTATGCTCATTTATAACCGAAATCTCGTTTGTCGATTCACTGAATAAATAGAAAAATTACTGTTTGCACAGAAAAATTTTCCATAATATATAACTTAATTGATCGGCATTGATACTAATAGTATTTTGTATGTGTGAGATAAACTAGAATAATATGTGTGGTTTGCCGCAGGCAAAATATTTTGCATGCTGAATGACAACATCCAGTGTAGACATTAATGAATAGTACATTAATGAATAGTCAATGAACATTAATGAATAGTCAATGAACATCCAGTGTGGACACTGGATGTTCTTGACTATTCATTAATGAGAAAAAAAAAATCAGCGCTTACACTAAAAAATTTCTATTTCATTTCACTCACATTAATTGGCATCAAACATAATAATTTTATTTTGTTTGATATATGTGCGAACTCCGAATTACATACATCGATTGCCTTTTACTGTTTGTCTAATTGTCAACTATCAATTTCAAAATATAATCTTCGAACAAGTGTAAGCAATAAGTTGACCAAGTTGCATCAGAATCGGTTGAATGGTACAGCAGCGCATAAGATGCGAACAAACAACATTTCATTTTTATATATTAGATATGATAACTGCACTGTGCTTATAATGCTGACATTCAAATGTGTTTTAGCATAGAAAGAGAGGAACAATTTTATTGAACTCATGACAATAACATGAAAATATTACTGAGTATGATTAATAGGATAATGATAATTTATCGGGATATGATTAATAGGACATAACAATTTTTCGGAATATGATTAATAGGACATGATAACTTATCGGAATATGATTAATAGGACTAATTTTTCGGAATATGATTAATAAGGCATGATAATTTATCGGAATTTGATTAATAGGACATGATAATTTATCGGAATATGATTAATAGAATATGATAATTTTTCGGAATATGATTAGTAGGGCATGCTAATTTATCGGAATATGATTAATAGGATATGATAATTTTTCGGAATATGATTAGTAGGACATGCTAATTTATCGGAATATGATTAATAGGATATGATAATTTATCGGAATATGATTAATAGGATATGATAATTTTTCAGAATATGATTAATAGGACATGATAATTTATCGGAATATGATTAATAGGATATGATAATTTTTCAGAATATGATTAATAGGACATGATAATTTATCGGAATATGATTAATAGGATATGACAATTTATCGGAATATGATTAGTAGGACATGCTAATTTATCGGAATATGATTAATAGGATATGATAATTTATCGGAATATGATTAATAGGATATGATAATTTTTCAGAATATGATTAATAGGACATGATAATTTATCGGAATATGATTAATAGGATATGATAATTTTTCAGAATATGATTAATAGGACATGATAATTTATCGGAATATGATTAATAGGATATGATAATTTTTCAGAATATGATTAATAGGACATGATAATTTATCGGAATATGATTAATAGGATATGATAATTTTTCGGAATATGATTAATAGGATATGATAATTTTTCGGAATATGATTAATAGGATATGATAATTTTTCAGAATATGATTAATAGGACATGATAATTTATCGGAATATGATTAATAGGACATGATAATTTTTCGGAATATGATTAATAGGATATGATAATTTTTCAGAATATGATTAATAGGACATGATAATTTATCGGAATATGATTAATAGGACATGATAATTTATCGGAATATGATTAATAGGATATGATAATTTTTCAGAATATGATTAATAGGACATGATAATTTATCGGAATATGATTAATAGGATATGATAATTTTTCGGAATATGATTAATAGGATATGATAATTTTTCAGAATATGATTAATAGGACATGATAATTTATCGGAATATGATTAATAGGATATGATAATTTTTCAGAATATGATTAATAGGATATGATAATTTTTCGGAATATGATTAATAGGATATGATAATTTTTCAGAATATGATTAATAGGACATGATAATTTATCGGAATATGATTAATAGGACATGATAATTTATCGGAATATGATTAATAGGATATGATAATTTTTCAGAATATGATTAATAGGACATGATAATTTATCGGAATATGATTAATAGGATATGATAATTTTTCGGAATATGATTAATAAGAAAACAATGCTGTATAAAATAGGCTTAATTTTTTTAAACAATTTTCTTTTGAAACCCTACTTATCACACTAACGGTTTAGAAACTGACTGTTTAATAATAATTAGAGTAGGTGCCTTGCGAACTGAGAAAAAATATTTTACACCTAATAAATATTAACACCTTTGAAAAATTATGGTAAAAATAAAACTTTCCTAAGTCAAATAAAAAAGGATAGCTCATAAAACAAAATAAATTCCAGTAAGAAACAAGATGAAATGGGTAGATACAGACATATATAAAAGCAAATAAAATTTTTAATGACGAAGGAAGGATAGAAATAAAATATTTGAGAATATGCATGCAGAAATTACTGTCTAATTACTGTATGGGAAAATATTCAAAATGATTTGTTCTAAATACAAGAGAAAAGGAAACTAAGACTTATTAATGTTAAAAATTAGAGAAACGATTTATTAATTCACCGCTCCCAAAACTTTCCATTCAATTTTATTTTTCCCTTCAGCCCGCACTTAAATTATAAAAAAAGTGTTGAAAAGGCACTGTAAAAAAATGAATACAAATTGCAGAGCATAAATGATGGTGTTAAAATTCTTCATATAAATTAATAAACGCAACATGCAAAAATCACATAAATAATAATCAACATTGGAAGGAATATAAATTGATATAATTATAGTTTATAGTGTCATGTCAAAATGCTGTGATTTTTAATTCACTTGTAATATGTGATCCTGCATGTTTTCAAATTTCAGTAAAAATAATATTTCACACTAATGTTTTTTTCTGTATAATACTCCTTTCAGATTTAAAACAAATAAAATTATAGAAATTATTGCGATAAAATTCCGAGTGAATCAAAAATAAACCTTTTTTTAAAAATATTTAGCGAAACAATGTAATCGATAAAATACATTTTGAAAAATGAGAAAAAAAAATTATGAATGGAATTCCTTTGAAAAAATGTGTGTAATTTTTTTTTAATTGAAGCGTTTTGAATTATGTCTTAATTTAATAATTATCTTTTTAGAAAGGGGATTTTTTTAATGCGCCTATATTATAATTTCGTTAAAAGAAATGCATAAAATGAATAAATACTCCAACAAATCAATTCTCGGAATAAATAAGCTTTTTTAGATATGTGTTCGTTTCACTCATAGAAAAAGAAACTTCTTATGTGGGAAAAAAAAAAAAAAAAAAAAACTGAGAAATTATCATAGTAAAAAAAAAAATAAAAAAAAATTTAAAGATATATTTTTTATAAAAGGTTTTTTTTTTCAATTTTTAATTTAATGGAAAAAAATTCTTATCCCATTATTTTCATTTAAAAAATGCGAGATAAATTAACAAGTAATTATATCTTATTTGTATGTTTAAATTAAAATGCCGAAAAAATGAAAACGATTATTAGCAAACGATAAATGTATAAAAGGCAAAATTATAAACTCAGAAATTTTAATTGACTCTTTTTTTTATTAAGCAAAATATTATGGGCAAGCGTTTCAATAAATGCTCTAAAAAGATGGAATAAAACAACTGAAATGGTCTCCATCAAAATTTTCTAAAGTTATTTTCTCATCTCCTTTTACACAGCGAAAATTTATGAACGTTGGAAAATGGTGTAAATGCAAAGAGTACTTAGACATTTATTTTCAAAGTTCCATATATAAGCGTTGTGTACTTTGTAGGATAAAGAAAGAAAAACTTGTATTATGTAATCTTTACAAGACAATCAAGAACAGTAGTTAGACAATAGAGAACTATTATTGAATGTAGTATACGATTTTTTTTTTAAATTATCCATTGTCTGTCAAAGGTCCTGAGATTCACACGAAAGAGCATGCGTTTACCTAAATTCGATTTAGGCTTCTTTTTTCCAATCAAATGAAAGCAAAATTTGATATAGGAATATAATTGTTTCTTTAAAATCATATACCGAAAATTATCTCTTTTTTTTCTTTCTAACATTTAATTTTCTCAGTTGTATTCATAGATATTTTTCATTAATATTTATTTATCTTCATAAATTCGTGTGTGTATTTATTAAATATTATAAATTTCTTTGCAATCCTCGAATCAACCAAATTATCTTCAAATCAAATTTTAAGAGTACAATATTCTTATGTGTTTTTTCTATATTTAATTTATTTCCATAGTTTTCATGTTACTTGTGGGAAACAAAATTAACGTATTTGAGAACTTCTCAGAAATTTATCATTCGTATGCATCTAGATTCATAAGCAATAAAAAATAAATAAAGTAATTAAAAAATTTTATTATATCCAATAGGAGACATCAATCATCTAAAAAAAGTGCTATTTTTAAACGATAATATAACTTGTTTTAAAGTAGTTACAATCGAGATAACCGAAATTCAACAAAATTTGTAACTCAAATTTGGTTTCAAGAGTGAAGAGATTAACATTCCTACTTAACATTGTGTTTTCTTCTTTTTTGAGATTTTGAATTTATCCGATGAAAATAATTTACCTTCTAAAACCAGCCGTTAAAACCATCTTTATTTCATTAATTACTTTTTGAGCGGTCCATTACTTGTGAGTATTCGCCTTCCTATCATATCTCCTTACTTTAATACTCTCCTATTTAATAGGAAGATCTCTTTATAATATAATAACTCTATAATTTTATTTCTAACTTTTTCATTTTTTAAATAATTTTTTGATTTTGCGATGGAAAAAAGAGATACGGGAATAAAACGATTTTGAATTTACTTGGTGATTATGAAAAATAAATATACACTTCGTTCAAATGGGATATCCTGTCTTCTATGAAGAAGAACTTCGATCGATAATTTTTTAAGATGTTCGGAAGAATACATCATGCATTTTTCAAATGAAATGAGAATAGAATTGAGCAATGGAGTGATGACTTGACTATTATCGGAAATACTTCCGTGATTTGGAATTTAAATACGATTCTGTTTTCATCGTACTCTTCAGGGTATCAAACGTTAAAACTATTCAAACGTCATTAAATATCTGCCAACATCAATATCAATCAATTTATATAAAATGAAGCAAAATAGACTTTTTTATTAAACGATATTATTAATACTTTTCAAATTGCCTGTGTAAATTTTGTTCAGTTGTTTGCAAGGTTATTTCTAATCTAATTGCAGTTGTATTTCTAACTATAATTTATTTCATTTAAATGCATTTCAAGTAAATATAGTGCAACCTTTAATTTACATGAAATCTAAACTAAATAAATAATTATTATTTTTTCAGTGACTAATAAATTAGTGTAATTTTTTTTCTTGCATTTAAAGCAGTGTAAGATTTTATTCCAAATGCAATCAACTATGTATGCGCATCGGTTAATTGTAAATCAATAAATTTTAATATGTAATACGACTTATTTATTTATTTTCCTTCATTTTAATACTTATACATTACTTTAATTTGATTTTTTTTCTGAAAATAATACTTAAATAAATTTAATGTTAGACAGATTTAAGTACAACAAAGCATTTTTTTTAATTTTAGCTTGTGATAATATAAATAATTTAAATCGGTGTAAATATGTAGTATATCTTCGACACAAAATGAATTTATTTTATATCCCGCTAATGAACTGTTTAATTTATATTCCACTTGTTATTTATATTCTTTTATATATAGAATTATTTTAAAATTTCAATAAAGAAAATCTTGTTTTGAATTGCAAACGAAAAAAAAAATTACACAATAGATATTTTACGTTTATTTATCTGCGTTTATCTATAATCTCTTTAAATAAAATATAATTCTATCTCATACTTCGACTTGTACTCAAAATTTATAAGCTACCGTTTCCACAAGGAAAATAGGTCTTGTTTCAAACTTGAAATGTAGCAGTGAATTCAGGCAAGAAAAAACAAGAAAAAGGGTTTCTATAAACGACAAATACTTTTCACAAACTGATATCATAGAAAATATTCTGTTTATTCCGAAATAAATCATCTGAGAAAAAGAGCAAAATGAAATCTTGTAATCAAATCATTTCAGACTACGTGAGCGATTTCCTGATTGTTAACGGAATTCCTGCGGTAGAAACTCTTTTCACTTTCCTTGAAATCTCCTTTTCTTAACGCGATTAAAAAGGGAAAAAGAGGTTGGAAAAAATCCCTTCCGGGTGTTTTTGTTCAGGTTGCTTTTGCAGACGCCAAACAACAACGTAGTCGATCGGAATAAAGCGATCCTTTTCTTGAATGTTTCCTTGCAACTGAATTTATTCCCGGATGTGATATAGCAAGTAAAAGAATTTGGGCTCTGACAAATACTGAAAAGACAGAAAGAAATAATGATTGGAGAGAATATTTTAATTTTAGACCAACTAATTTTTCAGAATAACATTATGGTTTTATTTATTTTCCAAAGGATTTCAGAAATGATTTGATAATTTATGGCATCAGAAAATTTAACGATAAGCATAATGAGTAATAAAATCATTACAAATAAGTTTGCCGGCGTCCTGGCATAGGGGTAGCACGTCTTCCCCGTGATCTGGGCGTCCCGGGTTCGAGTTCCGGTTTGGGCATGGTTGTTCTTCTGTTGTTCTATCTGTGAGATGTGTGAATGTGCCCTCCTGTAAAAAGGGGTTGTGCAAGCGAATGAATGATGCGTGAGTGGCAAAGTCGTACTCTTGGCCCTAGTTGGCGCTGCTATAAAAAATAAGAGACGTTCCCCCTCAGGCTTAAATCGCTGTCTTCGTAACAGCGGGCTTGTCAGTGGCAAGTGCCATAAGAAACAAACAAACAAATAAGTTTTAATAAATGATAAATACTTCAAACAGATATTAACCACAAACGTTCTGACTATTAACTTTGTATCAATAAATATTTCCATAATGTGAATAAAATGTTTAACTGGTTAATACAAAATTGTTTTTCATTGTAAATATTTTGAATAACACCGTAATTAATCTGGACAAATCTCACTAATTTGCATTTAAGGACAAAATGAAAAGAATATGTTTAAAAACTCGGTTAATAAAAAAGCAGCTTCTTCATTCATATTTAATAAAATTTCCTCTTTTTTTCCTGGAATAAATCATTTGATACAAAAGAAAAGTACAACCTCCTAAACGAATCATTTCTACCTACGTCCACATTTTTATAGATTGCAAGCGACCATTCCTGGCGTAAGTAATCTTTCCAACTTATGATCCACTTTTTTTATTATAAACTTTTTCAAACTGAAGCACCCTTATCTTTAAGAATCTTTCCCAAGGATCAGCTCAGAAATGAAATGAGAAACTTCCGATATGGTGATTGGTTCTTCCCACCTGGGCAGATAGAGAAATGGTGCAGGTCAACAACCTCCTGTAAATGACGGAATGTGTTTCCTACGGGAAGAGTTGTACTGTGGCCGGTGATTGCTCTTAGAACCATAGCTCCCGCCAGTTTTCTGTCGTGGCGGTCCAGACATTCAGATTTTTCCGATTTGGTTGGTTCTCACCACCTGGGTGGGTGCAGAAATGGTAGGAGTCAACTATCTCCTATCAATGACTATCTCCTATCAATGACGTGATTACTTCCCACGGAAAGGTGTGCGTGACCGGTGATGACCCTGTGAACTCAACTATAGTAAGTGCTGATGTAGCGTCGTTTCGGTAAATGAGATTTATCCATTTTTCTTAATGGCAGATCGGAGTGACCTTAAGTGCCTAAGGAAATGCCAAGAGACAGTTAGGGATATATGAAAGTAATTATGTCAATGGTAAGAAACACTAAACATAAGGAATTAAAATATAGGGAGATGAATTTTTTTCATTAAGTTCATACAGAAAGTGAATGTTGTGAATCCGAATGCTTATTCAATAAATAAAAGATATACAGAATTAGTTACTGTTTATTACCAGATCCACCAACCGCCAGATTGCACTACAGTTGAACCTCATTTAACGAGCATAGTTGCATTTCCTTACAAAAGCAAGAAGAACTTTTCTGCTGAAATCATGTATGTAAACATATTTAACATGCTTTCAGATATACATCATATGCTTTAAAAATAAATGTTTTGGTAAAAAGATTTTAAAAAAAAAGAGGGTTTTTTTTTTTTTTTTTAAATCACTCTAAAGGTAGAACCGTCTAATTCGTTAGATGAAAGAAATGCATTTTTTATAGTATAAAACAAGTTGAAGAAGCTTATTTTAATTCCATTGATACATGAACTTAATGCATTCTTAAGAATATAGACATTATATTTTCTAAAGTACAATTTTCTCAAGAATCGAAATATTGTCTTTTTTTAGAAACAGCTAACAGATTACCAAAATTTTGTTACTGTATTAATATAAACAAAGCTGCATAGATAAGCAGGTTCTCGCTTTTCTAGAATGTTCAACAACAATGGTGTGGTCACGATGCAACATCCCGATGAAGTGCTATACCTGCATACAATAATATAGAAGGGTTTGGTCATGACAGAGATATCTATTTTGTATCTAACCACAATACCATTTTGCTATTTTCAGGAGCACCATATGACTTATTATCTGAATGGGGTGATTTTCGCGATTTCATTGGGTTTTGATTTTTTATTTCAAACTCATAAAAAAAACAATTTTCTGATATTTCATTGCTTCTGTTATTCAGCATAATTTATCTGATAGAATTCTGGTTTAATATATTTTTCATAGATTTCTATGTTTAAGAAACATTTGTATAGGAGATTCTTTCACAAAATTAAATATATCGAACAAATGTCAAATAAAAATTTAAATTACCATGAACTATCAATGAAATCTTATATGCTTCTCTAGCTAGTTCCAGTTTGTTCGCTTAATGTAAATTGATTGCCAAAAGCAAATCTTTTCTGTCTACAAAGGCACAGACATGCTTTAGGCGAAACTTTGTTTAAAATCAATAAATAAAATATGACTTCACTTTATAATAAAGGTGTTCATACACATCTGTAGTAGTTAGCATTATGAATGCGTAAGACTCGTTTAAAAGCCGTTAATAATTAAGAGTTACTTTCTCATTTGAATTATCTATCGAAAATTATAGTGACGTAATGTATAATAGTTACTTGCTAAAACATGAATAAAATATACATAAGTTCGGTTAATGTTAATTTTGAATTAAAAAAATGTTAAGCATGTTTTAAAAACATTTTTACTCTTGAAATGTTGTTTAAACTCTATAATTTGCAAATGATTTCCCTCAGTGGTAGTCAATCTCTTATTAAAATGTACTTTAGATTTCAGATTATACTTGCATCTTATTTACTTTCATCGATTAATTTTTATTTTCTTTTTAAAAATATTCCGGTAGAAATAAGTAGGTAAATGATATATTATTTATTGAATTTTTCCGTAACTGTACTACTTTGATGATATTGATGATGAACGATTTATTAAGGATATACAGGTGTTTATCAAAATAATGGAAACATCTTAGATTTATAAAGAATCTTTTATTTGTATGGTGTAAAACTGCTTTTGGTATGTAATACAGCTTGGATTCGCCTCGGAATCAATTCATGTAAGTGTTGAATAGTGTTTAGAGGAATATTCTACCATTCTTCCTGGAGATATTGTGAAAGCTCTGGGAGAGATACCGTTGGAGGATATTGATTCCGTATTGAACGCTCTTAAATAGACCATAACGGAACAAATATATTGATGTCGGTGCCGACCAAGGCAAATGTTTAACTTCACCCTCGTGTTCATCAAACCATGATTGGACAAATCTTGCTTCGTGGATAGGTGCATTATCATCCTGAAAAATTCCATCTCTTGCAGGAAACCAAGTTGCGTCATAGGATGGACCTAGTCAGCTGAAATTTCTCTATACATCTCTCCAGTGATCCTTCCTTTCAGGCTTACATAGGTCCATCAGAAAAACAAGACATGGCTGCCCATATAATGACAGATCCACATCCATGCTTGACAGTTGGAAGGAGACAATCTCGATCATACGCTTGAGCAGATATCCTCCAAATATGCCCCAGTCCTGTTGTAGGGAAAACTGTGAAACACGATTTGTTAAACCATATTACTTTTTTCCACTCATCAATCGAACAGGTTTTGTGAGTGTGATACCAATGCAGACGACATTTGCCATTAACATCTCTGACAAGTGGCTTGGAAATTGCTGTTCTGTCATAAATGTTCTGTTTAACTCGTTAACGCCCAACTTAATTTAAAATTGAAATTTTGTTAAAAACATTTAAAATTATGTTCTAAACACTTAAATTAAATATAATATGCAATTAAACTCCACACCATTAATTTAGGATCCGAGATAATTACTGTCCTATAAATAGGACGCTGGGCGAATATAGAAGTTTTTGAACTCTGCTTTGTTTTTAGTTACTTGATTATGTTTCTGTTCCCAAACAATTGAACTTTAATATTTAATGAAAAATAAAATGAAACACAAATAAATTTGATATTTTTTATTAATTTTAAACATATTCACACTATTTATGGTAATTTGGAAAACATTTGGTACATAGTTACATTACATTTCATTCAAAATGTAAGAGGTTTTCCCTAACAATTTTGCATGTGACATCGTCTTTGTTTTTCTCTTTTACCAATTATATGGCCAACTCCATCACGTCTAATAGTGTCTATTTCCTTCACTCGAGATAAAATTGTATAACTTGGTTTGCCGATTTGTTTTTGTCCTGTGTTGCCTTTTTTTAGATAGGCTAGTGCAATATGCCTCCTTATGCCTCCTCCGGCACCTTTTTCTATGCATTTACCATGTTGTAAATAACGCAGGTATTTACAACAGCCATGTCTACAATTCGGGTAGAAATTTGCCGATACCATTTTTTTTTCACGGATCTTTATGGCATGTTTCTATAAAAGCCAATCATGAGAATCAACACCACCCATGTTTTTGTTATAATTATTTACGAGACAAGGCTGTTCGATTTTATTTTTTTCAGTTATTCCTTTTACACGCCTTGAAACAGATGTTAGTGGCTCAGTTATGCCAAAATTTGTCGCAAGTGTAACGCATTTATTATCATTCCATTTTACCTCAGTAATCTTATTTTTCACATCAAAGTAGAAATCATGTGAACCACGGCTAGTCTTTTTGAAAGTAGAATCAATTTCAAGGGGACAATGCTGTATTCTGTCACTTCTTATTGTACCTGTTGCTCAAAATCCACTCTTCCTTAGGTCAACTAACAAATTTTACGAATTAAAAAAAATTATCAAAATAAAGTATATGACTCTTGGGATCAGTAACTGGCTGAAGAATTTTTTTTACAACTCGAGTTCCCAAGGACTCTTTTGAAAGAACCACGGTAGAAGCAGCACCGACAACTTCCTTGCCGCAATACAAATCAAAATTATAGCAGTAACCATTGTTCCCACATAATGTCCACATCTTATACCCGAGTTTCAGTATCATCAAAACCTTTTTCATCTGTTAATTCATCTACTTCGGGTGTTAAAGCAATCATTTCGGACTCTAATTCCTCCGAAAATAGATATTCTACAACTTCCTCGGCAGTTTAAAAAAAAAAAAATCCGCGACATCTTGAGCACCTATGAAATAAACTACATATCAGAAAATTTAACGAATCCGCCCAGCGTCCTATTTTTAGGACAGTAGTTTAAATTTGTAATTAAAACTAATAAAAGTAAAAATAATTTTAAAACGTTATAAGATATCTGATAATAGAATATCTGAAATATAAATTCTGAAAAAATATTTAAATTTTCCTTTAAAACCTTTTCGTACGATTACAATGAAATTCAGCAAAAAAAAAAAAAAAAAAAAAAAATCATGAAAATGGCGAAGTTTACGTGTCTGCAGCTGGCTGAAAAATACTTCCATCCGGTCCAAATCGGTTTAAGTAAGTAGGGTGAAACCCTTACTCTTTAGGGCGCAGAAAAAGAATAGATGAAACGTAGAATAGCTTTATTTATAATGGTGAAAATGAACTGTCCTATAAATACGATGCTGGGCGGAAACGGGTTAAGAAGGTGCCTTCTAACTGCAATTACCGACACTGGACAATACAGATGGGCATTGAGCTCTGTGGTCACTTTTGCTACAGTTTTTTCGCTTTTTAGACATTATAATCCGCTTCAATATCCGTCGATCTCTTTCACTGAGCGTCTCTTTCCACCGACTATTTTGCTTTGCCCATCTTGTCTTGCTAAGCTGTATGTATGCTGTCATGACTGTAGACACCGTAATTCTAGAAACGCTTAAAACTTAGAATGTTTCGGTCACACTTGCTTCAGTTGTATGGGATCTTACAATTTAGCGTCTTTGAAAATCTGAGAGTTCCGACATTTTACGCTTTTGTAAAAAAATGCAAGAATTACAGAACTTCAATAAAGCTAACAATATTAACCCATTAACCGCTGGTGTTGCGTTGACGCAACGGTCAATATAAATAAAGATAAAAAAAAATAACGATTAAGCAAATTTTGGAATAAATTACAGTTTTATGTTAAAGAATAGCACTACTATCAAATCAGTGAAAAAATTGACCTAAATAAATTATTTTACACCTAATAATCGATGTTTTACTTGAAGCATTTTTTTGTTGAAATTTCCAAAATTCATTTTTTCTTAGAAAAAATAAAAATTAAAAACAAATTGGGGTTTGGCTGTGAAATACATTAGCCAAGGTCACTCTTTGTCAGTACATTCCACAAAGCAGGTATTTCTGTGGGGGAAGAGGGAAAAGTAAAAACAGGTGTTGCGTTCGCACAACGTCAGAGGAAAAGGGGTAGACTGTTATCCTTCTTGAAAGATTTCATTTCAGTGCTGTGCGTCTTATTGGTTTTATCCTCTGTGGTTTAAAATGCGTAGAACAAGATATCTTACGTTAGAAGAAGCTTTGGAAAAATTTTTCGAGCGAAATTCCGATGACGAAGATGCAGATGAGACCGATATTGTTGTCGTACCTCCAGAAACAGCAGATGCTAGTGATGAAGAAGGCAATGAAAATATTTTAAATAGCGATAATGAAATTTTTCCTAGAGATACTGCAGGGGAAGTTGAAGTTCAGGTAAAGAAGAAATTAGACCCCCCCCCAAAAAAAAGAAAGAAAGGGAAAAAAACGGAAAAAGGAAGAATTACGATGGACAAAATTGCTTGGCCTCAACCAAAAAATAAAGCAAAAGCTTCAATTAATAGTATCAAACAAATAATAGAAGACAAAACTAGTGCAGATATTTTTAATTTTTCTTTTTTTTTCTGTATGAAGAAAGCTAAGATACTTGTTGTTCGGTGGAACGACAACTCTGTTGTGACAATAGGGTCAACGTTTGGAAAAATTGAAACACTAAAAAAGGTTTTCCGATACTCTAAAAATCAGAAGAAGAAAATATTAATAGCCCAACCTCACTGCATTGAGCAATATAATCAGAAAATTGGTGATGTAGATTTGTGTGACAATTTTGTTTCCAATTACAGAATTAGGGTCCCTGGCAAAAGATGATAGTTGCCGATATTTTCAAATTTCATCGATGTTGCACTAACAAATGCTTGGAGAATATCAAGATTTTCTGAAGAAGGAAGTAAAAAGTCACTGTTGGATTTTAGACGAGAGGTTTTGCTTCATCTGTTACAGACGCCCTTGGATAGTGAGATATTGTTTGTTCACCAGAAGTTGGCACTTGGCTCCGCCCTCATCACGCCGGATCAGACGATACTATTTCGATGATTTCGGAAGGAGAAAGTGATAAGTGTCAAGAAAGGTTGCCAACTGGCGATCGTTAGCGTTTTTCCTTTTTTATATTATCATTTCAGTGAGACAATTGACGAATTCCATGAGTTATTGACTAACATTCAACATACCACACAAAATGTACATCTTTTAAGAGATTTTAGTTTTAATGTGTTGTTATTTTCTTGTTGAAAACAATGCTGAATAAAATCTTTGTTTTCAGCTGATCAAAATAAATAAATAAAATCTAGCCATAAGGATATTTATTTTATACTAGCCGCCTTTGGCGACCAGCCGGTTCGGTTCGCCAATCTTAATGTTCGTTAAAATTTTAATAATTAAATATTTTATGCAATTTCTACTTTAATAGCTTCTTCATCAAAATATTTTAAAACTTCAAATTTTGATTATCATATAATTCATTCATAATATTATAAAGGCCTTCAGTCATAACGTAATATGTATCTCTCTCATTTTCTGTTAGCACCCGTAGAATTTATGCTTTAAATTGAAGTGGAAAGAATTTATCTTCAATTAATATAATAATATTTTTTACTGAAACAAAGCATTTTTTTATAATCTGATTACTGAAAATAGAGTCACTCAGCGTTTAAACTTTATGGGCACTAAAGAAAATCTTTTTAAATTTATGTAATATCTCAAGAGTTGGTCAACAAAATTTTCTTAGATTCATTATGAGCAGATCGACTCATTAACAATGTTTAAATTTAAATGCATCAAACACTAAGAAAATAAAACAAATCGTTTAAAATAAAGGGTTGAAAACGGTAGAATTTATGCTTTAAATTAAAGTGAAAAGAATTTATCTTCAATTAATATAATAATATTTTTTACTGAAACAAAGCATTTTTTTATAATCTGATTACTGAAAATAGAGTCATTCAGCGTTTAAACTTTATGGGCACTAAAGAATATCTTTTTTAATTTATGTAATATCTCAAGAGTTGGTCAACAAAATTTTCTTAGATTCATTATGAGCAGATCGATTCATTAACAATGTTTAAATTTAAATACATCAAACACTAAGAAAATAAAACGAATCGTTTAAAATAAACGGTTGAAAACAGCTTTTAAAAAAACTACTTAAAAAACGATGTACTTAAAACTATAAGCATATACAAAAAATATATAACTAACATAAATACAATTTACTTACAAAAGCATGCAACTAACCCAAAAATAATTTAAATCATCCATTGATAACGTTGTCATGGCAACAATCAGAACAAAATGCGCATGCGTGAATTTTCTTCGCCGGTTACGTAACGCAAATACGTGATTTTTTCTACGCCAGTTGGGGTAACGCTATGCGGATTAGAAATTTTTAATTTCCTTTATTCTGTTTTATTTTAATTCAAAAGTACTTCAGAATGAATCTGAAAGATTGATTCATTAACAATGTTTAATTTTAAATGCATCAAACATTAAGAAAATAAACAGAACCGATTGAAATAATCCGCCGAAAAATTTTAACCCTAGCCTCATTAGTGTTGGGAGAAAACAAAACAAAACTGAAGCCTTTCTCGTTTGGCGCTGGGGATAAGGGAAGATTTTTTTGGCGGAAAAGTTGGCTGTGGGGAAAATGGAAGATTTTTTTGGCGGGAAAATTAGTTTTTAATTAATAATTAAAATTCTAATTAAAAATTCGAAAAAAGAAACCCCAGGTGCACATTCCCAACCTCCAAGGTATACATGTACCAAATTTGGTAGCTGTATGTCAAACGGTCTGGCCTGTAGAGCACCAACACACACACACACACACACACATTGAGCTTTATTATAAGTATAGATTAGCATGGCATATGCTGTCTGTAATGTAAATAGCAATAACACTAACCACTTCTTTTAAAATTGGAAAATATTTTAAAATTTTTTTCATTACTGCATACCAAATTATCAAGGAAAATTTCTAAAAAGAGATAGACATCAATTTTATCAATGCTGCTATATTTTATAAAATAATTTATTATTTCATGTTTAATCTGTGCACTATTAAAAATAGATAGTTCTAATTTAAAAATAATATACAATACTTAGTATTTTCAACACTGAAATTTTGTTGCTGAAGTTGACATTTCCATTTATAAAATTTATTAAAAGTTGCAAAACATATAAATTTGGTTTAAAATATATTTTTCTTAAATTTGATAAATAAGTTACAGTTATTTTTTGTAATGAGACATAATTCAGAATCTAGTTATAATGAAGAATCCTGATTTAAATTATTTCATGAATAAAAGTAGAATTTAAAAAAATTGCATTACCTTTGTAATATTAGAACTTGTATTTATTAGAACTTACTAATAAATAAAACATCAACTAGGCATTTATTCATACTGCTTGAACTGATTAAATTTTATTCAAATGTTTCTAATTAAAAATAACCAAGACATTCTTAAAAAAGGAAATGAAAACTGTAGGAATTAGAATTAATGTCCATCATCATAACTATCATCAGTGTCATCATCACTAAAATTGCTCTCGCTATCAGAATCCGAATTGATGTTGAAAGAAATGTTTTCAACGACTTCTTCGACAATGCCGTCAGTTTTCCAATACTTTTTTTAATGTGTTCTATATGTTTGCAATGTTTTTCCCATCTCAGATTTCCAATATTTATCATGGCTTCCGAAGCAAGACTTTCAAGGCGTAGAAAACTCATGTCGGCAGTCGCATTTCTCTCTCGCACTTAACGTTTAACATCCGCCCAAATTAATTCTATTGGGTTTAAGTCACAGTGGTATGGGGGAAGTCTCAAAACATCATGACCTTGTTCTTTTAGAATTTCGTCCATGAAATATTTTTTTCGCCACTTGCATTTGCAGCAATCAGTTCAAGTAACTGAACTTTTCGCATTTTTTTATCATACGGTATTTGCTTTTTTTCCAACCAGGCACACATTTTATCCTTTTTTGAGCTTTTTGTGGGTACGGGATCCATCACTTTTGTGTGATAAGCTGCATTATCCATAACTATTATCGAATTCATTGGAATATTAGGTAGAAGCTTCTCAACTATCCATTTTTTTAAATTATCAGAGTTCATCTGCCCGTGATAATCTCCAGTTCCAGATCCAGCTTTAAATATTAATTCGGCATTTGGAACGAAACCAGATTCTGATCCAGCATGAACCACAATCAGACGATGACCTGAGCTATCTTTGATGGCAGCGCCAATTTTTTCATCTCTCCAACATTTCCAGAATGAAAGATTGCTGTCCAACCACGTTTCATCTATATAAACTATGTTTCTCTTTGCTTCTCGGAATTTTTTCATTTCCCTAAGAAAACGAAATCTCCAGGCTACAATGTGCGATCTTTCAATTAAGATCTGTCTCTGGTTTCTGCAACGTTTGTACTGAAAACCTGCAGTGTGGAGGTATTTCCATAGAGTTCCTCTTTTCCAAGGAAAATTTATTCTTCCCTTCACCACGGGAAGCAATCGAGATAAAGACGGAATTTTGTTGTTTGCATAAAACTCATTCACAATATTTCGAAGAACACACAGATCAAAATTGTCCAATATTGCATTCCGAGTCTCGGGACGCTTTAGATGTTTCCCCGGCGTAGATAATTGTCCATTTGTAGAAATATCTTCATTTTTAATTTGCTTAATTGTTCTAAGTGAAACACCAGTCGCTGAAGCAGCACGTTTTTGGGCATGGGAAAGGGGAAACAAAAGTGTTCCAGCTCTAGCCTCATCTTCACAAAATTTAGTAACGTTATTTATTATATTTCTCTCTTTCGAATGAATAGTTCGCCCTTTTAAAGGCATTTTGCAGTTGTTTGCTTTGAAAAAAGCAGTTTTGAAATTAAATATATACTATTTATTAATAATTAGCTAGAAGAACGAAAAGTACGACAGGAGACGATAAAACAAAGTAAGTGATAAAGCGTAAACATTCGTTGT
Organism: Argiope bruennichi; assembly: GCF_947563725.1. NCBI lineage: Eukaryota > Metazoa > Arthropoda > Arachnida > Araneae > Araneidae > Argiope > Argiope bruennichi. Next base: position 103,416,995 of record NC_079160.1, on the reverse strand, counting down.
TTGGGGTTGCGCATTTAGGGTTGTCTCATTAACATGAGTGGGGGAGTTTACACGTCTTCCCCGCGCTGAAATGAACTCTACCTCCAAGCAGGCGGACCGAAGTGCCTTCTCCTGGTGAACATAGAATAAATAAGAAAAGATTAGCTACAGGACGTCCGAGCAAATTCAATCTTACAAAACCAATATCCGGAGGGAATTTTATTGTTAAGTCTACAGACAGTAGAAGAATACGTTGCAAGTATTGCCACAACTAAACTATTTATCGCTGCAATGTTTGTGAAGTTGCTTTACACCACAATTGTAGTGAAGCATATCATACTTGAAATTTATATCACCTTATTCTTACATAATAAGCTTGTCAACTACATTTATTTGTTAGTTTTTAATAAATTAAAATTTTTAAAGAAGTGTTTTGACTATTTTACACCTTTTAATAAGCTCACAAAAATTTCTGATTTTTAAAAAACGAAGAAAATGCGGCGTAGTGATCGGTGATAACGATCAACATTCGTACTTCTTTTCAACATTCGTACTGCTATAAAGTCCATCCGCATTTTTATGTGAGATTTCATTAACATTTAATTATGAATGAAATAATCAAGATCAGTTTCTTTATCAAAATTAAAATCAATATATTTATATATGAAACGAGTAGCGATTTCAGAAATCAACGTATAAATATCCATGCTATTTTGCTTCCAAAAATAAATGATTTTCTGATTTTTTTTTGTTCGTCATTCTACAGTATTTTTAAACTTTAAAAAATGAATTAAATACCAAAATTTAATTTTTTGAAATTACAAAATTGATGACATTAATGAGTGTTCATTATGAAGGTTATAACCTATCAATATTTATCTTTGTCTCGTCTTAGATGAGAGCTTCATTGTCAATCTGATTAAAATTCTTTTTTTTCTTTATAATTTTAAATGCCATTATTATTTGTTAATGCATTATAATAATAATAATAATAAAATAAAAACACCTTAAACTTTGCTCTTTCTCAATGCATCATTAACTATTGATTTTTTTAGCCAAGAGGGTTATCGAGCGCTGGAGAGAGGCTGAAACCCATCTAAGTCTCCTCTTCTTCAGATAACATTATAAAAGCTAATTAGGTAATGGCCTGCTGACAGCTCCAGAGAAAAGTGGATTCAAATTAGCGTCATTGTGATAGGCAGTTTTTAATTCCTTGGGCACTGGCTGTCAATGAACAGGACAAAATTTAATGATATTGAATAGAGATGAACGATTAAGAGGTGGCAAGTTTTAATTTAGGCTTCAGTATGATAAGATCCTTTTTAAAAGAACTTTGTTCTTACGTTGATTAACAGACTTTACGTAATGAAATTTCCCTATTATCAGTATGTAATAAAATGATAATTCTAATCAATAATTTATTGGGTAATCGTTACTATTTGCAATGAGCAATTAAGTAAATTAAATGAAATTCAATTATATTCTCGAAAATTAAATATTAACTTACGAAAATCATATGAAGAATTATTTATTTAACCATTATTTATATTTAATAGTTTCACTTGTCCATTAACTTGAAGTGGCAGTAAGTTTTAATTTAGGCTTCAGTATGATAAGATCCTTTTTAAAAGAACTAAGTTCTTACGTTGATTAACAGACTTTACATAATGAAATTTCCCTATTATCAGTATGTAATAAAATGATAATTCTAATCAATAATTTATTGGGTAATCGTTACTATTTGCAATGAGCAATTAAATAAATTAAATGAAATTCAATTATATTCTAGAAAATTGAATATTAACTTACGAAAATCATATGAAGAATTATTTATTTAACTATTATTTATATTTAATAGTTTTACTTGTGCCTTAACTTGAAGTGGCAGTAAGTTTTAATTTAGGCTTCAGTATAATAAGATTATTTTTAAAAGAAATTTGTTCTTACATTGATTAACAGACTTTACATAATGAAATTTCCCTATTATCAGTAAGTAATGAAGTAATAATTCTAATCAATAATTTATTGGGTAATTCTTGCTATTTGCAATAAGCAATTAAGTAAATGAAATGAAATTCAATTATATTCTCGAAAATTGAATATTAACTTACGAAAAACGTATGAAGAATTATTTATTTAACTATTATTTATATTTAATAGTTTTACTTGTGCCTTAACTTGAAGATTAAAATGTTAAATACACATTAAATAATTTAATATAGTGAATGTTTGATGGTAACAAATGTTAGAAAATGATAAAAAGAAAATTAAGCGAATAGTATATAATTTTAAATAAATATTTATATTCTTTCAGAAATATATTTATTTCGTATTTATACATGAATTATTTTTTTTCTTCTTGATAATGAGACTGATGCAATAGACTAAAACGTACTTGACTGACATATATTTGAAATTAATATATGCTGCATAATTAACAACTATAGTGACCGAATGTTTGTAATTCGGATATTTATGTATTGTATTGGATTAATATTTATAACTGTATTGAACAGATTTAGCAGTTTTATTGATATTATTGACTATGTTTTGTTTATTTGAATTAATTAATGTTTTAGTGGTTAAATATTTTCTTGGATTTTGAGTTCTTTATTACACGAAAAAATACTGTAATTTTAACCTAATCATGTCTGTTGAATTCAAATTTAACAATGGAATAGATATACTGAAATGAATCTTTTTAGTTGATTATAATTATAACTTTTCTTTAATGTTGAAAAAGTAACTTTTATTAATTAATTTTAATCACTCATTTTGAAACAAATGTTGAAAGTTATTTGCTCTCCATTACTTACATACCTCAACTAACAAACTATAATAAATCGTAGAATGTTCTTTTGGACGATTGTGTAATTAATATAGGCAACGGTAAGACGGCATTGTGAGCTTGTCAGATTGCACATTATGAATTCAACTATGTAATCATTGACGGGATGTATTTTAATTTAAAAAAATGAATACAGCTTCAAATTTTCAAACAGTATTCCATCCAATATTCTCTCCATGATATCATAGATATCATACTGCATAAAGAAATCACAGTAACAAACATTCATGGTAAAAAAAAAAGAGAGAATTACGAAAGTGGAAAAATTTATCTCTGATGGTACAATAGGTAATATTGTTGTATATAGTCCAGCTTGTATTGATAGTCCAAATTTACTCAGTAATTAACTCATTTCTGTAATGTAAAATTCCCCTTTTTCCACACATGGTAAATGGCATTCCGACCAGATGTAATGTTTCACCACACATAGTTAAATGCATACGGGCCACCAGATGAATACACTCTTCACCAGTAGAAGCATTGTGTATGGTCATTTGTTGTGTCCAGATAAAGGACCATAGATGAGTCTTTCGTAGTTTCAAATATATCCATCATATCTTCAAGGAAGAAGAACGTCAAAACATCCAAATGTTAACCTTTTTTTCCTTCCATTATGAATGGACCCCTTAAATCTTCAAGAAACAATCAACAACCAGCAATCATTGGTATTAAGCATCAAAGTCGCTTTGCCTTTAGCTGGTGTTAGCTGTGAATTGATTATAATTAACATTTGTTCGGAAGGGGGCAGCTACAAAGATGGATCATTAAGTAGAGGCATTATGTATGGTCATTTGTTGTATCCAGATAAAGGACCACAGATGAGTCGGTCGTCGTTTCAAATAGACCCATCATATCTTCAAGGAAGAAGAACGTCAAAACATCCAGATGTTAAACTTTTTTCCCTTCCATTATGAATGGACCCCTTAAATCTTCAAGAAACAATCTACAACCAGCAATCATTGGTATTAAGTGTCAAAGTCACTTTGCCTTTAACCGGTGTTAGTTGTGAATTGATTATAATTAACATGTGTTCCGAAGGAGTCAGCTACAAAGATGGATCATTAACGGACATTCCCACGATCGACTGGAGACCATTGAAGAAGCACTGCTGTGCAGCTGTTGGATAATAGTGAACTCAAGTTCACCAATGAGAAAATGATAGTCGTTGATCTGACGGAAATAAAATGCGGATTTTTTTTTTTGTTTGGAGAAAAAGAGAGGACGTCGAAGGAGGAATCGGAGAGACGTCGGTGTTGGAAGAAGGTGTTCCTGATTTTGTGGGAAGCTCCGTGTGATTCGGGTTTCTGTGTTAGGATGCACGTGATAAGGATCGGTGGATTTCTAGAGCTGCCCCTGGAGTAGTCGTTTGAGTTAACAGCCTGTTAGCGTCTTTTTGGTGTCTATTCGCCGAATTGATAGAGGAACTATTTCATAATTAAACTTTCAACTGTTGTATGATTTTTTAAAATAATATTAACCTAGATGAAAACAAGTTGCTTTTATATACATATATAAATGTGTCTTATTTTAACAAGCCGAAATATAATTCGAGAGTTTCTTTCGAAAATCAATTAGTTTTTCTATAATTAACTGAAAACTGGCAAAAGATATTGCTTTAGTAATTGCTTCTCTGTATGAACTACAATTGCTAAATTGTATAAATTAAAATGGAATTTAAAGATATTCAATGCAGAAAATCATTAAATTATTTATTTTATGGCATTCAATGGATGAAACAAACAATACGATTCTGAAAGCTTTGGCTTCTTTCTGAACGTGAAATTTGTCTTTATTCCATTTATTAGCTTTATCTACAGATTTTCTCAAGCAGCGAAAGTTATTTTAAAAAGACTTTCCATTATTTATTTCACACTGTGTCGGGTAATCATAGATTTAAAAAAAAATCCTTGCATCGATTTATCCTTCGTCTTCAAATAAAAACAATGACGACATGCTGTTTTACATTCCGGAATTATCTTACAGCGTTCGATTATAGATGTTTTCTTCACAGTCTAAGAGGACATACAAAACAGAAACATTCTGTATTTGTTCTTCCAATACCGCTCTCGCCAGGTTCTTTGCTTCACTTTCCGGATTCTTCATCGGAATCCGTTCTTAACTCAATTAAGCAGTTATCTTGGAGAAACGGAACTTGTTCACTTCCTTGCTTAGAACCATTCCCTAAGGACATCAGTTAGTCATGTCAGGTGTAAAGCGAAAAGTTACAACATATCAAATGAGAAGAAAAAAAGTGCATAAAGGTCTTTTCTAAGATTTATATCTAAATGTTAATTTTTCTTTCAGGATCATGAAAATATTAGATATACATAAAATTGAATCACCAACTGCTTTCATGTCCAAAAGAAACCTAAGCAGAATATGTTTTTTTCTCAAATTTTACACACAAGTTATCAAGAAGCTTCTGGAATATTTTAATGAATGGTTCTTAACTATTAACTCAGTAGTTAACATTTTATTAATCAAAAATATTTTGTTCCTATCACATGTGTTGAATATTGTAAACAAACAAAAATTAAATGTACGAAATTATTTTAATTAATTGGATTTTAAAAAGACAGTACATGGAAAAAAGAGCTAAAATTTATTTCAAGATATTGCATTGAAAAAGTATTTTTTAAAAATTTTAACTAGGAAATTAGCTTCATCTTTTTGGTTACATAAAAATTATTTCAAAACTTGATTACTTGATTTTAATGATCGATGAAAATAAAAATGCATCAGTGAATTAATCTCATAATCCCAATTGTAAATCTATAAAAATAAATTTACTCATAACGTGAAAACGATTTTGCTCCATTCTCTGAAAATTATAGATAGTTTGTTCAAAAATGACTCTTTGTGATCTTTAAATCCATTTTGGAGAGTCTAGATTTTTCCAAAAAAATGCAAAGTATTAAAACGTCTAGGAACAACACATTTCTCCATTTTAAATAAAACTACAGTTGTGGATAGTAGACAAATTTTCTGAAATGCGAAATGTTATATAAAAGATTTTTATAAAAAACTGCTTTTTATAATATCTGGTTTTCTATTAAAAAACAAAATTAAAAACTGAAAGAGGATTTTTCTGCATGGTGTGTATTATAATATATTATTTAGAAAATAATTTACTTTAAAAATGCTAAACATATTTAATTCTTTAAGAAATCATTGGAAGGCCGACATATGCTAGAAACACAATTTTATTTCCTTTTAAAAAGTTTATACCATTTTACTTTTACTACTTCATTTCATATGAAATAACAGTGATCTTTAAAATAAATGTTTTTTATCAGATGAATACTCTAAATTCATAATCCCTCTTAAAGATATTTAACTTATTTTTTTATTAATTTTTCTTTATTTTAAGAAATGAAATCAAGCTTTAATAAAACTATTTCAGTTCAGTCTGCAAATAAAAAGAACTAGGATGCGTTTGTAAACCATAATACTTACTATTTCTTATTATTGTAACTATTTGGTATCTATTGATGAATTATTAACAATCACATTCAACTAGTGAAACTATTTTCCATCATTTTTCCGATTTTATGAATACATGTCATCTTTAGTCACATTGTTAAGACATTCTGAACAACGACCTTTTCTACTGTTGAATTTCAATCAAATATGTTCTGCAGCTTCTCAAATAAATTCATGCTGATTATTGATGTACAACTCCTGTTATTTTCTCTTGATATGTTAAAAATTGAACTTGCCGAGTGAATTCTATTGATTAAAATTGTTAGTGAATTGAATAAATAGATGATAATACAGACATAAAAAAAAGGCTGATTCAAAACTCTATACAAATAAAGTATATAAATAGCTGGCCGATTACAAACGAAATTTCAAAAATGGGTGATGTTTCAGAAGATTAATTAAGGAGAGTATAATACTTGGAGTTTCTGTAGGATGCATTCATAAATATCATTGAGATCCTTCTCAAGTTTCGATTCACAAAGGTTTTTATATGGATCATGATAGGTAAGAAAAATAAATTAAAAGATTAATAACAATTAAATACTTCTTTCTTACGCATTTCGTGGTTTTGTATTGTTCTTAATGCAGCAAGCTACAAATTAGATTTTCTCATATAGGCAATGTATCCTTTCATATTATAATTCTCTACAATTTACAAATGACCGCTTTTTCTATTTTATATTCTTTTCGAAATAGAAACAGTAGTTCTTAATTCTAAAATCTGCTTTGAGCCTTGTATTACCATTTTACTAGTCCTAATAACTGTAGCTGCCGCCATTCTAATCTTAAAAATAATACTATGAATAATTTGTACTACAAGTAATAAATAATAATGCAAATATTGTAGTAAAACAAATATTTATTGAATGCATTTTAAAAGATTTTTTAAGCATTTCTTTGCTTAGAAACATGTTTTTAAATAAATGATTCAAGTAGAAATTAAAAAAAAATAATTAAACAGAAAGTAGCACATTTCCATAGCTGAAACAACTTTCGAACTTTCCTTAGACAAATCGGCGAGAAACAATTCCCTCTGTATTACACATTCCATTTCAATTTACTTCCTTTCATGTGTTCTACAAGAGAAAACAAGGAATAAGAAAGAATCCATACTTTCTCCAAATAAGAAAGCGAGCAAACAATTCCCGCGTTCTTACCTATGCTTCGATCCACAAGGAAAACATTATCGCACGGTCCAATTGAATTGCACGTTGGATTGAATTCTGACCGAGAAAGGTATTCGAAGTTACTTCTTCCTTTCCGAATTTTCCTTAAACTGTTCACTTCTATGTCTTTTTCTGGAGCGATATATTCTCAGAAAAACTTGGAAGCAGTCTCGCTACTAAAAATGTGAATAAAAATAAAAGTTCCACTCTTTTTCCAATTCTGTTCAGTCATTTCATTTATTTTATTTTCAAAGAGTCAGACAAGAATTTTTTGTTTGGATTAAAGTTCACTCTTAAATATTTCATTTGGAGAATTTTGTAAATACAGAAATGAATCTTTTATCAGCTGCCAAGTAAAGGTTAGTTGGAATTTTTAAGATTGTTAATTTATCTCTTTATAGTTCTCTGGTATACATTCTTAGCGCCTACAAAAGATATTTTTATGACAAGCTCAAAAAGGTATTTTAAAATAATAAATAATAAAATCAGATGATTAACATTCGACTGAGTTACCTTAAGACATGCATTATGTCAATAATTAAATATTATTTCAATAAAAATTGATAAACATGCTTACCACTGCCTATACAAGATGTAAAGGTTTTCGTAACGACATTAAGTTCCAGCGTTTGTCATTAAATTTTAAATCATAAAAAAGTTTTCAGAAATAAAACATCACTGTGTTTTGTTCTTTATATCTAAGATATTCATATGTAATTATAATTTCTTATTGAATTTATTTACTTTAAATTCAATATCACTTTTTAAAAATGAGCAAAATCTATTGATACAATAGGAATTTTTTAAAATTCTGAATCTTCCTGTTAATGACTTTATGCATATTTTGACTTCTTTTTTATTTTATTGACTAATTAAATACTTTAAGACATTTTAGCTTATTTCTTAACAAAAAAACGTGGCTAAGATGTTATTAATAAACCTGAATCAGATTGAAATAGTTTTATTTTTATGCAATGTAGCGATCCATCTAGCCTAACAAATGTAAAATAAATTTCAAACTTTAATGTAAGACATTACTGAGCTTGCATTTCGAGAATTTCTTTGATTTCTAACTTTAAAAAATGTATTAAGTTATTTTAAATTACCTAAAATTGTGTGGTAAGTTTATTTACCAAATGAACATTCGATGGTATTTATCACTTTCAGTTTCCTCTGAATAATCTCTAATAAGTATATTTACCATTCCTTATTTCATAAATTAAATGGCAAATCAACGAACTTTTGATGTTTTAATATATTTATATTATCAGTTTATCATTATATAACCCTACAAAAATTTATTTGTCAATACCCCAGAATAATGCTCTATAAAGGGTTATTATACATAAGCAAGCAAAATGTATTATAATATTAGGATAAAATAAATTTATCTGGCTTTTATCTCTATTAACAGAAAAATACCAACAGGCGTCAATAATATGTCTACAATATTTGAATATTTCATCTAGTATATAATGAATAGCCATTTATCACGTAACAGGATTTTGTTTAAAAACATTTGAAAATTGCTATTTATTCGACTATAAAATCGTTTGATTTTTTTATTCATTTATGAGAAGTATTTTTGTTATTTCCAAGTAGCATTATGTGGCATTTAAAAAATACATATTTTAAACAGGCTTTATTTTTTTTACTTGATGACAGTTTCTAGTTTTTTGCCAATTACATTTGACACTTTTTTTTACTTCATTGATATTATCCGTCAGGTATGTACGTCTAGCGAATTCGCACCTATATTGTGTTTACGTCAATATGTAATATTCCACTGTATTCTTGTACAATATTGTTCATTCTCTGCATGTTTATAAGACGTCATATATATATATATATATATATATTATTATTATTGTTATTATTTTTTTTGCTAAAACATTAGTTATAAAAGGTGGTAATGTTCTTCACACACGTATTTTTTATATAATTCCTAATATAATTATAATTTATAAGACGTTCAAATGAAATGTTTGGTCCATGTATTAGAAATCATAATATTTTCAATTTACATTGATAAAAACATCTGAATAAGCATCAAGAATTGCTTTTCCCATTAACGGTTTATCATTGTTGATTTTCGATTTCGTAATTTTGATATTTTTGTCAGCTTAAAGATTTGTGGAGAAAAAATAAAACATTTAATTAAAAACATTTAAAAAAACACACACACACTTCTATTGCTGAAATAAATATATATATATATATATATATATATAGTTTTCGATTTATTAATGTTGGTCAAATATTTAAAAAAAATATTCTACCAGCTGATGTCATTAGTGAAGAATCAAAATATAATTTAATAAATGATTCACTAGCAACTTTCTAAAATTATTTCTATATCCTTTACCAAAATTTTAATTACAGCGATAACATTTTGGTACTTTAATTTATATTTAACAAAAAAGTAGCCAAATAATACAGAATTGTACAATAAAGCATTCCAATTCTCTTTTCGATGATAATTTTAATTATATAAGTAAACAATTCTTTATAATTTAAGATGACACATATTATATTTGGCGTATTGAATTGAGAGAATTTAAAATTAAATGAAAAGGTATTAACAAATATCTGAAGCAAAAATTTATATTCAGTAAAGATAGATTAAATTCACGCTATTATACTTTGTAGTTATATAAACATTTACTATAGTTATGAAAGAAAGTTTAGAAATCATGAGATTCATTCCACATCTAAATAAAATATAATACACATATTCGTTCATCAACTAAAATAACTATTTTTCACAGTTATAAGTAATCCTGTACTATGGATTCATGTTCATTACGCTTACAGAAATGATTATGAAATCAGTTGTTCCTCTTACAAACCGGTTAAAACAACTTGATTTTGAACAATATAAATTCCAGTGTTTAGTTTATAACCATATCGAATCATTAAAATGAATCCTATGGATAGCATGATTCAGAGAAAATATGCAACAATGATGGACCTATTGTGATCACCACTAGAGCCGATGTAATGAAACCTTTCATTTCCAATTAAATTTGCAGTCTATTTTAATTATTTCGAACGTATTTTTTCTAACCCAGTTTTATTATTAGTGAGAGCTAAAGACATTGTTTTGCTACTTTATTCTAATTGTATTTTTCTGAATTCTGTATATGTGCATTACTCTTTCTTGTGAAGTTTCTGCAGAACATAGTGATTCCTTTTTTTATTTTTTTATTGTATTGATAATAATAGAAAAATTAACCAAGGAAATACTAGTGAACTTACAAATGAAATAAGGTGCACTTAAAAATAAAAGGTATTTAGCACCTTCAGTTCGAAATACCGTAGGGGATTTACTGTTTTGGGATTTATTTATTTATTTTTAATCTCCGAAATGCGTCAGAAAGCTCCAGATCTTGCATCCTGTATGGAAGGATTTTTATATCAAAATTAAAAGGAAGAGTGTATTTGTAGAGGTAATGTGCTATATTTTTATAATTTTGGTGCCTAGTGAAAGACATAAAGAACGTATGAACATTTTATTGGAGCAAAAGCAAAATATTATTCATACAAATCAGATTCTAAATGCTTGCAGTTACCATCATAAGCATTTACATATAGAGGATGGAACTATAATTCAAAAATAACTACAAAAAAAATAGTAAAAACTAAAGTAAACTGAGACTGGATTCGAATATGGCTCAAACAGTTTGCTACAGCTTACTCTAAATAGTACTAATCCCTTTCCAATTTTCTTCTAGTAACGATTTTCGTATCATGAAGTACACTGAGTATTGTGTAATATGATAGCGTAAAATATCATTAAGTAAAAACAGTGGAGAGAGTGTAAATATTTTTTCAATGAAATAAATAAAACCAATTTCATTGACTTTTTAATTGGAAAATAAGGTTAGATTAGTTACATTTAATTACATAATACCTAGTTTACATGCTTAATATAATATTATCCTATATAATGGTATTTGAAGAAATAATATATAACACCAAGCGCTTCTGGAAACATTGACACTTCTTGATGGAACTTCTGGATATTGATTGATACTTTTGTTTAATGCATGTAAAATATCTAAATAGAACACAAAAGTAGCTTATTGAGATGCATAATTACTTCAATCAATAAAGCATTGATGAAAATTATGAAAATATAATATGAAGTAAACTTTAAACACTGATGATTACAGACAACATATTTTTTTTTCACTGAATATATCATGTTTAGAAACTGTTCCATCGTTTTCTGAATTTCTAAATGTATTCATGCTTTTAAAACTCTGGTGTATATTTCGAGATTTATTCCAAAAAGGTATTAGAAAATATTTTTTTTTATTATTTCATATAGTCAATTAAAAAAAAATAATAAAATAAAAAAAGAATACATAATTTTTGCGTACAATTATTTCAACAATAGCAAAAACTATTTGCTATAGAGCCGTTTTTGTACGGAAATTGAATTTCATATATGACTGGGATCAAGATGTTTTAGAAGTAGGGTCTTCAAAGCATTTATAATTTATTTTATGTTCCTCAAGGTTACATCAATAAGTAGTCAAATATAAGAATATTTGAATGTTAGTTAATATTTTCATAACACTAAATTCTAAAATTTGTTAATTTCAGTGTTTCTTTGTGTACCTTTATTTAGTTTGTTTATGAATATGTAACTCAAAGTAAAATTTTCATATCCTAACTACCCAAAACTGCAGGAAATGTTGGCTTTTATCCTTTGACTGGAAGAGATATATTCCCGAATTTGCTCACAGTTGCTATCATTGAAGTCAGAAATTGCGAGAGCAAAATTTTCAAACATTCTTTTAACAAGCGAGTTTCCATTCATGTAAAGAAAATGGGCTTTCACTTATTACATTTATTTTAATTAAAACATGAAACAAAATTTGAATATCCCAGTAACATTAAACAATTTTGCACATAAAGCATCTGGAACTAAGTGATTGCACTTTTCACTAAATACGCGAATCATGCCATAAGAAATCTTCCTTGGTATTTCTTTTACAGTAGTCATGGAATAAAATGTTAAGTTAAGATGCAAGCAATTAAGATTATCGCTAATTACACCAAATAACTTTGAAGCTCAGATTATCTTATTCAAATCGCTGATTTAAGCGAAGAATCCTCATTTCAACGAGTACTTCTAAAGAATTTTCTTACATGAGAGAAATAATTAAATTAAATACTTCTCTTTCAAGCTCATGCGTAAAGCAGAAGAATTCCCTAGATCAAAAGGTTAAAGCAGTAATTACTGTTAAACACAGTTGTTTGGTAGCATGAATTAAAGTTCAGGGATTAATATTAATTTTTGAAAAATTTGACAAAAATCTTGCTTAATAAAGTTTTTAAAAGTAATGATTCGAATAAAGATGAAGAACTTTTAATCAACATAAAATGTAGCTTCCAGAATACAAAAGCATTCACAATCGCTTTTCAATTTTTATGCTAATTTTTAAGAACTTTTTTTGCAAAAATGGAATTTTTGTAGATTTTTTTTTAAATCTACATTTTTTTGATTTTTTAGCTTTTTAAAAATGTAGCAAAACATTTCTCAAAAAAGCAAAATGACTGCTTTCAATGCAGAAATATATTGTTAAAAATTTTGAGCAGCTTTTCTTACGTCCTTAGAATTTACTTATTTCTATGTAAATAAGATTAACACAAGAATTTAAAAATTATCTTCTCAGTTTCAATTTTCAAATATTTAAAAATTTTGAAGATAGATAAAGTTTATCAAAGTAATAACAGTATTCTTTTGATATTCAATTGTAGACAATGTTTCAGTTGGAATATTGGGCTCAAAGTTTGTTTTTGATGGAAGAATTTACTTTATGAAAGCGAAATTCAAATGCAAGTTAAGAAATTAAGTTACGCAAATGCTTTAACATTCACAAAATGCTTTTACATATAAGAAAACATACAGATATTTTCTTTTACGGAAATTTCTATTTTCTATTTCAAGAATAATTATCAAAATGGGAAAAGTTTAAACGGTTCTTCGTATTCGATTCTTAGCTCGGTTTATGACAGAGTTCATTCAATCATCATTAACAAAAAAATTATAGATGATTTCTTTAGTTTTTCATGATGGAAAAAGTTAAAAAAAATGTTTTAAGTTTTTAATTGTTCAAAATTATTTATAATTTTTATGGCATCTAATTTTTAATATCAATAATTTTCGATAAATTTCTTATTTGAAACTATCGAATAATCAAATTATAATCTATAATTCAAATCTGTTAGATTTATCGGAAAATGCATAAGATTACTATTTCCATTTCCAAAAAGAAAATAAGAAACTCACTTTCTTATATATGGATATAAAAAGGATAATAGAATTGGAGAGAAATGTGGTTTACACGAATTAAAAATAAATAAAGAAAAAAAAAAAGATTTCTTGATGAAAACATAATCAAAAAAAAAATGTGAATTTCATTCAAAATTATTTTATTCGTTTAATCAAATGAATTAATATATAAGGAATTCTCTGTTTAAAATGAAATGAAGAAATGCATTTTTAGAGAAGAAACTTTTTTTTATCTTCATCTGTACAAGATTCAATTCAGTGTACAAGAAAAAAAATCCTCAGTAATTTTTTGCCGGATATCCTTTTCACATTAAAGCATATCATTGCAAAGTAAAAACGGATAGACTTTCTCAATGGGATTAAAATCTCTCTGTGGTTGTCTACGACTTACTTCAATGTCAAAATGTGTCAGATGTTGCAAAAATGTTTTATCCAATCAATGTTTTTTTTTTTATTTCGTAAAAAGAAAAAAAAATCAAATTACTTAGAAATGCAGTTATTTTTTATTTATTTTAATGTCTGTGGTTTAAAGAACATTGATTGCATGTTCTCAAATAAAATTAGACAAAGAAAAGGAATTTTTATCTTCTTCATGATATAATTGATATTTTTTTTGTTCAGATCCAATAGCATGAATTTTTAGAAAATTTTAACCAACTTAAAACGTTTTTTTGAATTAATGAATCTTTGAAATGTTTGTTAATTATTTACTAGAAATTTATTATTATAACATAATTTTTATTTCAATCAGACACCGGTTTCACCTACATACAAAAATTGACGACAAAGGAATAAGAGTAGATTCACAAAACAAAGCATTTATAAAAACGATTAAAATAACTCTTTATGTTTAATTTTTAGTTTGCTAGATGGGAGGTGAACATTTTAAGCAACATTTATATGTTTAATTTAATAAATTATTTATATTTTTTTCTCCTCCATTCATCCAGTATGACTATAAACGGCAACTCCGACATGCCATTGAGGCACACTTATAAATCTGATTGACCGTACCTGGTCACTGACGGGGGCTATAGTTGAATCCTTAGGGCCATCATCGGACATGATACAACCTTCCCCATGGGGAGCACTTCCCGTCATCGGTAGAAGGTAGCGGTTTCCCATCATTTCTGTGTCAATTTGATTGGCGAGAACCAACCACCATCCGGAAGAGTCTCATCCTCATCCAATGGCATCATTCCTCTAGTGTAAAATAAATAGTTGAAATTTCCTTAAAACTTTTAACAATTTATGAATGTCTTCGAGTTGGTTAGCGAAATAAAAGAAATTGACTTTATCAGTAATAACCAAAGCGAGAGAGAGAAGAGAATGATTCAGTTTCATAAAGTTGATTTTTCTTAAGAATTCTA
The DNA here is from genome assembly GCF_947563725.1 of Argiope bruennichi. Lineage (NCBI taxonomy): Eukaryota > Metazoa > Arthropoda > Arachnida > Araneae > Araneidae > Argiope > Argiope bruennichi. Next base: position 103,401,842 of record NC_079160.1, on the reverse strand, counting down.
ATAATAGCCTTCAATGTTTCAAAAGGTCAAAGCTTAATATTTCATCGTTAGCGCCTTTTTTGTTCTTAAAGTGTTAGTCTGTTTAATTCTAAAAAAATTGCGAAAAATACATTGGATTCCATCCATCTGTGTGAATACTCATTGGACACAGCAGCATGTATCATTAAAAAATCTAATCTTATGTTCTTTTCTATACGTGCTATGACGAAGCATATGTTTTTCTCCTCATGATCTACGATGAAATATTAAAAAAAATGAATAAATGATTCTTCACATAACATGAGTATTTCATTGCATAATTCGAATCCATTGAAAGACAATATTTCAAACTATGAGAAGGAAAGCATTGTCCAGAAAAAAAATTAGTTACCAACAATGTTTTAACGGTATGAAGTATCTTTCAAATCGCCGATTTAACGCTAGAAAAGCGGTTGTCTCTCAAAAGAATGTACAGCAGTTTCAAATAATTAAAATTTCAATAGTAACGTTTTCAATGTTTTGTTTGTTAATTTTCTTTTCTTAATAAACAAACACAAAAATATATGTCCACCAAATAGTTTTTTTTTCTTCATGAAGATATGAGGATAGACTAGAATACTTTAACAGCTGTACAATGACTGCAGTTTATGTTGTTCTGTCTATGTTATTCCTAATTCTTTCTTTAGTAATTTTCACAAGGATTTGAATAAAATTTATAGTGAAAATGTATAAATAAAAGGGGAATGTGGGTGAAACATTCTCTGATCATTAAACACTACAGTTCTTTTTTAGCTTGAAAGCATCAGATTTATTTGAATGGCATATTTCTTTCTTTCGATGATCTTCATTTTTTCTGAAATATATTATCTCTTGTGTTGTCTTAAATAATCTTTGGTAAAAGAAAGATGCGGAGAAAAAGAAATTTAACTAACAGAATTAATTTGATTCTAGTTCAGATGAAACATGTGGTTTTATTAAAAACGAATGCATTCCTAATGATGCAAGTGAACCAATTTCAGTGGAAGAATGCTGAATTATTTTCAGCAATTCAGCACTCACTTTTGAATGTGAAAAGTGATAAGAATTCTTTGAACTTAGAAGTACTTCAAGTGAAAATGTGTAATAAGAAGAAGAATGAGCTCAAAGGAGCAAAATACTTTGAAAAGATCAAGAGCAAACATCTCTCTCTCATTAAAGATGATCAAAATTGCAAAATTGAGTAGGAAAAAAAGATGGAAAAAATAGTGATCTCAAGTTTCTTCTAATTTTATTTAGAAAGACGGCAAAGACACATTACATTATAAGAAGTATTTTAACCGAGTTGAACTACTGCTAGACATGCAACTTTTAGAAAAAATTTCGAGTGCGTGGAGACTCTTTGTAGTCTAAAAGATTCCGCATTTCATGCAACAATGCACAGAGACGAAAGTTTGCTGTTATTTCATGGATACATAATGTAAGTGTAAATCTTTATACAGATTAGATATATTTATTTCTTAAAGTATAGGTTCAATGATCATTTTTTAGAATAAGCATGACTCAGGGCAAAAACAGTTGATCGCAGCAGATTCAGAGAAATCCCAAAATATTGACTTTGGATCTGTTGTTGTTGGAAATGTGGCGAAACACAACAAACAGATCAATTTGGAAGCTTCAATATACAAAAATAGATAAATTTATTTGCTTTCAATATGAGTAAACATTAGCGTAGAACAAAAATGGCCTTTTTTTATTATTATTATTTTTAGATTTTAATTTAGTAATAGTGTGAAAAAGTTATCATTTAGGTTCAAAAACAATTTCAATTTTTTTTTTGTAATATTATACTATCTTGGTGTGTCGCAAAAGGCTTGACATTTATAAAAAAAGAGAAATTTTTAATATGGACCATTAAAATTTTTCTTAGATTTTAGTGAAGTAATTATGGGTGAAAGTCAGCTTTTAGGTTCAAAAAGAATTTTTAAAAATTTGGTTACAATACAACAATATCTCGAGGTGTTGCAAAGATCTTAAAGTTTGTAAAAATATTGAAAACTATAAACTTTGATAAAATATTTTTATAAATTTTTGGTTCATATAACGTTACAAAAATGATTTTAAATACAAATATAAGAATTACAACATTAAACAATTATTAATTACAAAGTATAATAGTAAAAAAAAGTATTTTTATACCAAATTTTGCGTTTCTGACTTTTGTATCCTTAATGATTAAAAATGTTGCAACTGTAAAATTTTTGTTTCCACTTCATTAGCACATTAAACTGGTTTTTTTTAAATTAAATTTTGGCATATTCACCTTGAGACAAATTTTGCTCTTGTGTATCCTTCTCTTGCTATTGATCCTCAGATATTTTGAGCCGATTCGGCCACCAGTTTCGCAGCGCTTTCCACTGCTTGCATGAGACAAGGAAGCCGGGGAAAGTCGACAACAGGGCCTCCTATACTATTTGGTTCAGTTTCAGATGCCTTCCGTATAAAGTCAGGAAACATCATTTTAACAAGGGAGGTTCAGTTACGTCATTTTCAAGCCATGAGATGATTTCAATGTAATCATTTGCATCGAAGCTTATCTTTGGAACATTAAACTTCCTGACTCCTTCTTCACTTTCTGTTCTTGCTTTTAAAACACGTCTTAAAACAAGTTCTCTTTTAATTGTACTTTCATCATTCACCATTTAGCATGGACAAAAGGATATTTTCTGACGCAGAAAAGTGCTCATTTCTTTGAATAAACTGGTCTATAACGTTCTTGAGATAGCGTGAATATGAGTTAAGGTTAAAAAGATGTTTGGAACCATAACTTAATATTAAACCACAAAAGCACCTGATAGTTTTATCTCTTCTTGTCTATTTGATGAATCTGGTTGGTTTGCCGCATTTTATAAAAAAAAAAACTGTTGTTCTTCAACTTTGCCATTGTCGCCAGTAATCATTTCTGATACAGAAGTATTTTTTTTGTGTGTTCTGAAATAAAGTTAATTATTCTCTGTAGTTCTTTCTTGCTTCTTTCTTCCTCAAAGTGCTTGTGGCAGCAATATCAATATTACCTATAACCATTTTCCTGTTAGAGCGTTAATCGTTTAGAAACCTTTGGTCTATAGCTGTTTTTTTTTTAATGCAAGTCAGCAATATTAAATAAACGTTTAACTTCTTCTCTAAATTATGTGAGGTTGGAATGAAATTTCTCGTAGCATTTTCTGCTTTTAAACTTTGATACATTCCTGTATTTAGCATGATAATCTTTTATCATTTGTGTAATTATTTTTCTAGAAGCAATGAGAATAGAAGCTCTTGGGTATATTTGTTCTATTTTGAGAATTAAAGTGTCAAATATTTCGCTTATAGAAGGATCCTTCTCTGAAGCAATTTTTGCGGTTATGCTTAATATAACATTAACTATTCATAACAGCGGGGAGCTCACCTTCAAGCAAATCACTAAATTTCTGAAAAATAGAACATGCAGATATTTGTCTTGTATTTGTTATTTCAACTAAGCCATCTTTACTCACAGCAAAGCACATATGCGCACAAACTAACAAATCAGTTATGTCAATCAGTTATACAATAGATGGAGCGGAGGCGCCAACTCAATTGAACTCGACAAAGCTATTGATTTGAAACCAGTCCTGTCTTTGTCACCTGGCGCAGACAAATACCCACCTTACCTAAGTAACACCAATTCCGATGACGATTCCATGCCATAACTGGCAGTCATGTATACTGTTATATAGCACTATATAACAGTTTTACTATATTGTACCGTATACTGTACAATAAAGTAAAACTGATTTTATATTTCTGTTGATATGAAAACGCCCATTTAAAGCTTTATGTTTCATAATAGAAGCACACAAAAATCCTGAAAAAGTTGCAAAAAATGTGTTTTTATGAAAATTTAACCCCCTTGAGGCACCTCAAGATGTACTCCAATATTTATTTTTTTAATTTATGTTATCTATACCAAAAGGTAACGTTTGCACGTTATTACAAATTGAGAATCAGAATCATAAAAAATACTTTAAAATGTATCAAAAATTTCTATTTTTTGGAACTTTAACGTCCTTGCACCTCATGACCTACTTCAATATTTTCATATTTATAATTTATTTTATCTACACCAAAAGGAAGCTTTTCCGCACTATTACAAATTAGAAATCAAAAACGGATTTTTTCATCCCACCCTAGTGAACATATAAATTTTGTTTGTTTTCAATATACATAAATAGGTCAGTTTGCTTTGCTTTCAATATACGTGAATAAGCTATTTTGCTTTGCTTTCAATATACGTGAATAAGCCATTTTGCTTTGCTTTCAAAATACATCCTTCAGAAATCTGAATAAAGTATGTTTAAAATTGTTTATATTATTACATTGGGAGGCAAAATATGATGGAAGATGAATACATTTTCCCAGGAAAAGTAGTTTGTTCATTTAGTGACATATGTCGCAAAGTCCCTATTAATTAGATATTAAATTTTGGATCATTAGTGATGAGCAGACTTTGATTATATAAATATCTATTTATGAAACAGAACTATAATTATTTCAGGACAGACCCTATTAATCTGAATTGGGGTCAAGAATGAGGGAGATCCCTGAGCTTATTCTCTTCCCTCTCCAAGATTTTCAACTAAGCAACTGAGGATATTAGGCCAGCAATTTTGATATGCAGTCACTTAGCAACTCTCACTTTCATGATATTCCTTCTAGAGAATCAGGTTTCGAGCCTGTGATGCTCTGTTTCTGTGACCCTGAATGTAATGTTCGAACGCTATCGTCGATAACATAACGCCAGACCACCACGACCGAGAACATAACACCAGGACACCATAATGTATAAGCATTTAAACAGAAACCCAAAAATGTACAGACTTTTAATTATGATTCTTGTTCTATAACGGATTTTGGATTGAGTTAATCAAAGAAAAAGAAGCCCTAAAAGACTTTTTCGGTACTTATTTATTTGTGCGCCCCCCTCTATAAATCATCAAAAAATGCATACCCCTGATATCCATACTGGCGAATCCGCTATATGATAGGGCTTGATGGTCTTGGCGACATCTAAAAATCGCCAAGTAAACCAGAGAATGTAAATATCTTGACGAAATCTTAATATCTTATGCATAATGAAGCTTGGAAATCTTGAGATAACCAGAAAACTATTATGTGAAATTATTATTATTGCCATCTTGGCGTAATCTGAAGATTCATTTTGGCATCATTTTGACCCAGGGGTTGCAAAAATAAACAAGTATTTTTTTTTCCCTCACCGAATTGCTAAACGGAGCATTATACGCTCCTTGGGTGTGTAAATATAGAAGAAGGATTTACCATTGTTTAAAGGCTTTAATTAATTCATCAAAATTGTGAAATAATGAAAATAAAAATGTTAGAAGAAATAACATTGAGAAATGATATTAAATTGTATTTAGAGTACTAGGGGATTATTTACTATTGGGACAATTGCTGATCCCAATAGTAAATATGTTATTCCGTTTTTCTCACGAACAATCACGTTTTCCCATATGCTATAAGAAGCTATCTTATCTCAAGATAGATTGCAGGATGGTATTGATTTTTATGTGTGATCTTTATAAAACAACATCTGTTTTGATAATATTAAGCCTTTATACGAAAATTTAGGGTGCATTTAAAATTCATTCGAACGTTATATATTTTAATCTTTAAAATTGAATAACATTAATTAAATCTGTTAAAAGTTTTTCTTTTTCTAAATACTATACAGTTCTTTTCACTAAATTTTCTTTAAAAAAAAATATTATAAAATGTTGGCTTGCAGAGTAATTTTACTCGTATTTAATGGGCAATTTATTATTATATGTTGTTGTTATATGTTTTATTTTTATTAATTTATTATTTTATGTCTGGTATTATTTATTTTTTAGTGGTTAAGACGTTTATTTCATTACGTCTAAAAAAAACAAAGCGTCTTATCAAGACAAAGCATGTCATTAATTGCATGCATTGTTTTTATAATATTAAAAAAAGTGGCAATAATATAATTTAAAGCGATGTATTATGTCTTGACAAAAGCTTTTGGAACGTTTTCAAAGAAAAATTAGAAACAAAAAATTATAAAAATAATGGATTTTTCAACCTCACTAAAAAGGAAGAAATATAATATGTATAAAAACAACAGTACATAATTTTTTTAATAAGAATATTCTTTAAAATTTGCCTTTTAAATAATGATGAAATTCCAAAAATGTCTATCTTGTTTATTTTTATTATAATAATTAACCTTCAAAAGAAACGAGTTTTAAAGAGATTTTCGTTATATAAAAGCAAAAATAAATAAAAAATAGAAAGAAAAAAATAGAAAAAAAGGAAAGAAAAAGAAAACCTGATCTTTTATTCACAACATAGAAAAATTCAATCAAAGCTATTTTATCATGGCGATTTTTTTTTCATTCAGAGGAGAGAGAAAGCTAAAAATACTCAATAGAGTGGATTGAATATTTGCAAATATAAAAAAGAAAATAATTAAAGCAGTGTGATTAAAATAACAAAAGAAGAATTATTCGAGAGGCATAAAAAATCTTATCATTTTTCTTATTTATGGATCATTTTGTTTTTTTACACTGTGAATAATGTATGGGAAATAAAATAAAAATATATATATAGTTTATAAATGAAAGAAAAATACTATAAATTTTAAGTGTTCTTTTTATTATTAAATTGCTAATTGACTTAAAATGTTAACTAATTTTAACTAATTTAAAACTAATTTAAAATTATTGTTGAAAACGATTTACTAAAAACGTGAAAACGGAAACGCAAAATGGAATTATATAATGAGACATTTCAAAAATAAGACATAAAATACAGAACTGCCCAAATTTTTAAATGAAGTAAAATTTTTTAAAGAAATTCATGTATTTTCAGGTATAAGTAATACAGAAGTAATTTCTTCCTTATAATGGACTTAATAAAAAAAAGTGCTGCTCTAAATCTTATTTGATAATTAAAATTTTGTTCCTCGAATACTTGTGAATTAGTATCAGATGAATGTTCACTATCGAAAATACCACTGCGATAAATTTCTAGAAATAGAAATTTCAGGAATGATGCTTTCTAAGTAGTTACATAAAAAAATGTCGGAAATTTCAAGAAAATTATAACTTTTTCGTTCGAGAGTTTTGACTCGTTGTTTTCATGCTGATTTTATCTCTACCTAATAACATTAGACTTAGCTCTGTTTTTGAATTTACAGCCACTTTTATAAATAAATTTTACAACGGGAAATCCATTCGGTGAGGGTACAGTGAGATGCCCAACAAAGTTGATAATTATTAACAAAGCATTATTTTTCAAAAAAAAAAAAAAAAAAAAAAAAACCGAAATTTTATTAGCAAAACACACATAAGCGTTCACAAAGAGAGAGATAAGATTTATAAAAGTCAACAACACATTAGTTGAACTGTAGATCATTAATTAAATAGAAGTACAGCACAACACAATTCAGTGTAAAACAACTGGAAATGTATCTCTACGATGAATAGTCTAAAGAGAAATTTCGCTCGATTCACTTACTATAGTGTGAACCTATATCCAGTTGTTTTACACTGAATTGTGTTATGCTGTGCTTCTATTTAATCAATGATCTACAGTTCAACTAATGTGTTGTTGAATTTCATAAGCTCTATCTCTCTTTTTGCGAACGCTTATGTGTGCTTTGCTAATAGTATTTCATTTTTTTTTCTTAACACTATAATTACCTTACAGATAAAAAGATTAGAAATACACCAAAAATATTCAGGTTCAAAGCATTTTTAACTAGGTATAAATAAAAGTAACTATCAAGTCTCGGAGATGAAGGACCATTGAGTCCAGGTGCTCCGGCAGAATATTTATCACGTCTTCTTATAGTAGGCACCTCCTTTCTTATACAATTTCCTTTACAGTGTATGGAAGTTTCTAGAAGGATCTCTATTTATTTTCATCGCATATTCTCCAAATGGTTTCCACGTATGTCGCCAAAGACTGTTGTCACTGAACTGGCTCCCATTTAGGATTTATTATAGTTATTTGTAAAACTCTTTTTCTTGTTATTAAACTAGCTGCAAATGGAAGCAATGTTACAGATATGAATCAATATCGATCCATACACAATATTTTTATGGACTGTGGTTCTCAAATATATGTATGAAATCATTTTATCAGTCATTTTTTTTTTGTTTTACACATCTCTATTTTGCCCTAATCGAAATGTTTTGGTTATTTACTTTATATTTATGAATAAAACAGAGCTACTATTAATAAGTGGGTTTTTTTTTTGTCTTCTCCTTTTTTTTCTTTTTTTTATTTAAAAAGACTTACTAAATAGGAAACAATCTCATATATTTTCATCTTAGAAAATTTAGCTCCTCACTTCTAAAAACGATCATGAGTTTGAGATGCCAAATACAGATCTTCTTTACACATAGTTTAACGTGGATGGTTATATCTGGTTACCTTTTTAAAATCAATTATATTACGAGTAAGCTTTAATTAGAATTCTTCTGTGTTCTTAATTAAAAAATACAATAATGAATGTTCATTCACCAGTTGTATTATGAAAGTCTAGTGAGATAACACTTCGGATTTCCAAGTGCCTTTATTCATTGATAGCTTAAAGCAAAACAATAAATGGAAAAATTCAATGCATCTTTGAACAATAGTTTTCAGACGACTAATGATTAAAATTTAAAGGTGCCAACCAGATGATTGAAACTGAATAAATAGTCATAGAAACTGTTATTTTCATAAAAAAAGTACCCCTTCAATAGCAGATACTTCAGTCAACTATTCAGGAATTGCGAAGCAAAAACTCTTTGATTTTTGGATGTCATATCTGGTAAAAAAATCCATGGCATTATCATCTCTAGATATGTAAAGGGTGATTCAAAATGAATATAGCGATTACAAGCGGCTATAACTATTTAATGAAAAATTATTTATCGATAAGATTATCACGTAATATAGATGGAATATGAAAATTTAGTATACATACATCATAAATATTCTATGTGCCATCAATTGGTAGCATGGACAATCTCTAGGTGGTAATCCATTTCGCGCCATTCATTTTCTGAAGCATGCCTTCAATCTCCGACACAAGCGCATTACAAATGTGTACTTTGAGTTCTTCAATTGTTTTGGGCATGGAAAATTTTGAAGTTCCGTCAAAATTATGTGTTAATCTTACACATGCTTCAGAAAATGGATGGCGCGAAATGGATTACCGCCTAGAGATTGTCCATGCTACCAATTGAAGTCGCATAGAACATTTAAGATGTATGTATACAAAATTTTCATAGTCCGTCTACATTATGTATTAATCTTATAGATAAATTATTTTTCATTAAATAGTTATAGCCGTTTGTAATCGCTATATTCATTTTGAATTACCCTGTATATTATTTAATCCGTTCTGGTTCTTCTCTTTACTCATATTAGGGCATTGTGTATAAAAAATGGAATAGTAGTTCCTCAGACATGCAATACACATACCAAAGTCATTAGCGAAGCACACAGAATGAAAAATATATTGTAATGCAAATCTGCCTTGTAAGTGCACGGCTTCAAGAAGCTCAACAATCTCTATATTCTATAATTATACTCTACACCACAATGAAACACAAATAGCAAAACAAAGCGTGTATAAAGGTATAACTTGCAAGGATCACCAACACACAGAGAAACATTAGAAAACCGTATATTAAAATAACAGCACTATAGCGCTTGGAGCATACAATCGCAATTAAAAACTTGAACAATCAAAAACGGGAATTCATTTGACTAAATAGATTTAGATCCTCGTATTGTTATAGATTTTCTGACAATGTATTAAATTTATAATTTAATATTGCAAATAATGTAAATACATCTTGCATAAATCCCTATTTCGACTATGCGAATTATAATTATATCCCAGAAAATGATCAAGAGAAAAAAAGGAAGAAGATGAAGGATTTTTTTTCTAACTTAGAAACTTAACAAATGTGTCAATAGAAATCTGCCTAAATATATCGAATGCCTTTGAGTCTCATGCAGATTTAAAATTCAATGGTAAAGTGCAAAACTACGAAGTTGAACTATTTAAATATCGCATTCCGATCAATGTAGCTTGAATATAACGTATTTTCTGATATCGCTACAATATTGTTTGAAAATTTGAATGCCAATCAGAATCAGGAAGACGTTGCAATAATGCTATTGGAGATTTGACAATAAAAATGATGACTTCTGTAGCACTAATTTTCACTGCTTAATTAATGGTATTGGTATAATGTTATTAGTAGACATACTGCGCATTACATCCTAATAAAAGTTTTTTTCACAAAAATCCCACTAAAAATGATGTTACAATTAAAAATCTCAAAATTTGTCTTTTAAATAAAAATTTGCTAAAAATAAATTAAATAAAACAAATAAAATGTCGCCAAAATAAATTTCTGATTTTCAGGTTGGAAAAATGATAATTAAAAAAAATATGTCTAAAACTGGAACTTTATATTAAATTGGTATAGCACTTTTAAAGTGTAATTAATGAATTATCATATTTAAGCAACATAAAAACAAAGCAGAACTTTCAAAATATGAATATTTAGAATATTGTGCATCATTTTGTCAGAATCAAAGGGAATTTAATTTGAATTTTAAAAGGAAGAAAAGAAAATCTGAATTAATTTTAAAAAATCCAGCAAATAGGGTGTTAATAATTTTGAAAATGAACTCAGGAAATATAGGTATCTGTAAATATAATCATTAAAGTTTGCAACATATGCTTGAATTGCAGATCAAAAATTGCCAGATCTAGCAACGAAGAAAAGTCAAATGATAAAAGTGTTATCTATTTATATAAAAAAGAAAGCACATTATTAAAGATGCTTTAATTAGAATTCTTTCAAGTAGCTGTCTCTAATCGCTTGGAAGAACAAAAGAATGTACCTCCAGGCCCCACAGATGATTTTTCCTTATAAATGTATGTTTTTAATTAGTGAACTTAATTGGGCAGCGAAAGGCAGTGAGAAGTCATTTTTACATAAAAATCACTAAGGATCCTTTATAATTTATATTCTTCGATAATTAGGATTGCCTGAAAGATAATAATTAGGTAATGCGTGATTTCATGAAGAATTAAATGAAAACAATGCATGCATTTTTTTAAAAGGCTGAAATGCGAAGAAGTAAATAAAAAAGATATTAAGAATAAAAATTTTAATGAATTATAAGTACTTGGAATAGTAGTTTCAATTTATCAAGCGAAATACACAGAATATGTCAGTATTAAAAAGCAAACTTCTAGGATGATTAGAATGCACTTAAACAAATTTCAGTCACTTAGCAATGTTAGGTTGGAAATGGCACATGGGGTTTATTATTTAATGTTTCTTTGTAAATAAAATTACATGATAAATTGCATGCAGGCCAAAGAAGATGCTCAAATTCTGTTCAAACTATCAGGAGACCTCATATTTTCAAAGCATGGTAGGCTAGACATTCTCCAATATTCTGAAATTCTGTTTCATAGGTTTTCCCATAAATTAATGTGATGCATGCAACCAGCTGTTCGATGTTTCTATGGAAGCATTATACATCAAGCATTTCATATGGCGTTGCATGTTTTTATAGAAGACGTAGTGTAGGCTCACATTTTGATAAGGTTGGCAAGAACGATCCACTATCGACAAGCTGTGTGGGAAGAACTGAGGTTTTCCCGTACCAGATCTAGAACAATCTTCTCAATGTCTGGAGTTCGTGCTGGTTATAAAAGAATCATTATGGCTGTCTGTAAGACTCCTTGGTCATCCGGAGTATGGCATCCCGGACTTTCTTGAATATTTCTTAATTTATAATTGAATACTTCTCTTTCGTAGATTTCTCCAGTAGTTACTGTGTATGTGCAATTAGTTTCTAGACGCTATCTACATGGGCATCATATATCAAACACTTTATATAACATTAAATGTTTTCTAGAAGACGTAGAGAAGACCAGACAGATCAACATTTTGATGAAGATGGTACGAACATCTACTATCGACAAGTTGTGTCCAAATCTGCATACCTGAATTTAGATTTTCCTGCACCAGATCTAGAACAATCTCCTCAAAGTCCAGAGTCATGGAATTAAAGTCATGGTTGACATGAACGATCCTGTGAAAACTGTGCCAAAGTTCGCATGCTCGAACTGGGATTTTCCTGTACCAGATCTAGAACAATGTCCAGAGTCACAAATCATTTGTTCTTAACTCATTATGGCTGTCTGAAAAATTATCTGGTTACATAAACACTGTGCAAGAGTTCAAAAAGCTTATGACAACGAAAAACTTTCATCGAATATCGCTGCTCATACAAGCACTATGTGCTTCGTCTATTGCCCTACACTGCCTCCTATAAGAAATGCATATTGATTAGTTTTTTATTTAAATAATGAGCTATCTTTTAATTGAAGCATAAAAGGTTGAAATGAAGAATCTGTTCGTTCTAGAATCTTTTCACATGCAACATCATAAGCTGCATCTGGCAAACATTTCCAAACCTGCAATGCTATTTAATTCCGAGTCATCTTGTGTACTTCTCTTAGAAATTTGTAATCCATTGCTAAAACATCTTGTATATTGAAAGGATGTGTAGAATTTATGGGTAATAAAAAGTAGTAATTTCTGAAAGAAAATGTATTTCTTTTAAAATTAAGGAACCTATCATTTTAAAGAAGTAAAGTATTGGCTAAGTTGAAAATTGCTATTTCAAAATAACGGCAGGACATAATATAAAAGAAGAAATTATGTTTCAGGGTTAAGGTAAGTTTTATAAATAGGTGACCTTAAGTGGCTGCCTAAAGGCCCATGAAGCAATGAGGCGTTTGTCCACCAAACGAAACTCTCATTTGCCCGTCAAATTTTCATTCCTGAATCGGAACGCGTATTTAAAGTTATTGAATCGGAACATCTATACATAAGTGGTGCTTTTAGTATTAAATTAATTAAAATCTCCATCATTGGAAATGTGAAACAAATAAAATTCAATATAAACGCTAAATACGTAAACGGATCATGACAAATTCAACTAGCAATTTAAATAAATTTAAATATAAAAACTTATAAGATTCTTGATTTGACGCTTTTAAGATTCTTGACTCATTTTATTCTTGCAAAATGTGTGATTGGGTTAAAAATTCTAATTCACCTTTCATTAATTGGGCTGCATTAAATCTAATTAGGCTTGCATTATTTAAGTTTCCGTTCTAAGGGGAAAATAAATGATGCAAGCCATCTAAATATTCCGAATAATCATGGTTCATCTAAATGTTCAGAAACAAAGAGGAAAAAAGCAAAACAAGCGAGAATGTGCAACGCATTCAAACATAATACTTTGATTGCGGAATAGCTTCCCTGCAGTTTATATTTACTATCTAATTATATTAAACCATTTATCTAATTAGAAAACATCTTAAAATTAGGAAAAGCAAAGAAGGAATCCTCCAATTAGGTATGGGCACATATTTATAAATTAAATTATTTATTTGTTATTTGTTTATAGAACTAAACATATTATTTACGTTGCTAGTAATTTAAGAAGATAAATATTCCATAAACAATACTTAATCCCAATTTTATTGAAGGATTTAATTAAATATTTTAACATAAAAATGTTACTTTTAGTATTTTATGATCAAAATTTTATTTGCAAGATCTTTTGTCAAGAAAGTAGCAAAAGAATGAATACAATTTATCAAAATGTGAAGAAAAAAATATATATTTTTAATTTTAAAATTTTTATTTAACTTGTTTTTACAATATTTTATTGAAATTCTTTTTCGGTTATATACTCTTTCTGCCCTCAGTTAGGAGCCTACTAAAGCATTGAAATTATCCGAGAAAAAATACTCCATCTGTCCAAAAACATAAAATTCATCAAAAAAAAAATGCCTCCGAATTTATGGTATACCTTTTAGAATAATTTCAGTATTGTTTAAGTAAAGTAAATTTAGTGATGATATAATTAGGCATGATTTAATTTCATGTGAAAAGATATTTGTCCTTCAACTGATTTCATGAGTTGCCTTATTTATAACACGAATCTCATAAAATTTTCATTTATAGATTCATTCGCTTTTTCTTAGTTTGCATTATAAAATTTATTTTATCGGAATCATCCATTTTAAATATACAGTTTTTTATAATATTTTATAAAAAATAATTCTTTTTTTTCTAATTATTTTTATTTAATTTAAATTGATTCTAAGTCATTTGAATTATGTTAAAGTTAAGTTACATCTTATTGTCAAATGCAAACAAAGAATTTTAAATGCAATCGCTGAATATTAAAAAAGTTTGGTTAGAAAATAATCCAGAAATGTCCTCCTTCCGGCTTCCTTTAAATGATACAAAATATGTCCGTGTCACTAAAATGAAAAATAATTACCAAAATTATATGCGCTTCTTAAATATAAAGTTATTCTATATAGTTAGATATTTTTTATTCTTGTAAAAATCAATACTTTGAAATCCATTTTTAAACTTGATTTCTTTTCCGAATATTAACTGACAAACATTTAAAAAATTCTATATGCATAAAAAATAAGAATTGTTTAAATATAAAAATATTTCTCTAGTATGTCTCCTTTTTTTAAAAAGTTCAAATTTTCATTGAAAGCAAATACACTTTTATTACTACAAGCGATTCGAAACCGATTTCGGCCCTACTGAAGCATTCATGAAAAAAAAGTATATTCTATTCCGATACACTAGGTCGAAGTTTGGCGTTTGCGCACACACATGAATAAATTCACTTTGAAGGGATTTCCAAAAATGTTCTCTTATTTTTGAAAAAAACGAACGAGCTTATGAGACATCCACGGTAATTGCTCTTTCATTTAGGGAAAATATTTGGATTTGGTGTCCTTTTTCTTTTTTTTCAAACGCATGTTTCAAATGCAATTTATTAACATGAAAAGAATATTCTTTTTGAAAGGAAATTTTATGAAAGGAAGATTATTAAGAACGGAAATTTTATGAAAGGAAGATTATTAAGAAAGGGAATTTTATGAAAGGAAGATTGTTAAGAAAGGAAATTTTGTGAAAGGAAGATTGTTAAGAAAGGAAATTTCATGAAAGGAAGATTATTAAAAAAGGAAATTTTCGGTTCACCTATTATTCTAATGTTATTTTTTCACGTCTTATGGTTTTTCACATTAATTTGTGTCTATTTATTTGCTTGTTCTTTGGTGTTTATTGGAGCAACACCCTTATTTGGCTAGATTGCGCCCAACAAATGATAGAGTCGGAACAGATTATATAAATATAATGGTATCAGTATCAAACCGAATAAATATGACGATGCAAAAACTAAATACTTATAATAAAATATTAGCATCTGAAAATGAAACAAAGAAACGAAATATGCGAAACAACGAAGCAATGCACAACACAAACATTAGGTAAAATATGCTAAATGCAAGTATAAAAACGAACGGCTTTTAAAAAGTTAAAAACAGTTTGCGGAGGCGAGTATTCCTTATCTACTAAGCCCATTGGAATTAATGATGATGCATATAATAAATAAATGCAATATTAAGTTAAAAGAAGGAATTTCAATTAAAATGTGTTTGATACTAAAATCAATGTAATATGCAGGACACATCGGTGTTTTCCGATCCAAAATGATATATTAATGAGTAAATAGAGTGTGTTCTATACGGAGCCGTGTTAGTTTAACATATATCTCAAGTTTAGGAAGAACCGGCCACAATCTAATGCCCGATTATAGTAAATGCAGCTTGTTTTAGATAGTCAGATACCATGCCAAATATGACAATGTAAAAACTAAATGTGAAATGTAAAATATTAGCATCTAAAAGTAAAATGCAGAAACAATAAAATAAATGCGAAACAATGAAGTAAAACAAAACACAAACATCAGGAAGAATATGCTAAATGCACGTACAAAAACGAAGGGCTTTAAAATGTTAAGGATATTTGAAGAATTACATTATTTCTTCCCCACTAAGTTTTGTAAAATTAATGAAGATGCGTGAAAGAAAGAAATGCAATGTAAATTAAAAGTAGGATATTAAATTAAAATATGTATGTAAATATCAAATATATACCAAAATAATACATATCATAAATATAAATCAGTAAGGCATGCAGGACGCATTGTTGCTCTCTGAGCCAAAATTAAATGCCTATCAATAAATCGAGTCTTTGCGGAGACTTATTAGTTTAAATCTATCTCGCGTATAGTAAGAAACGGAAACAGTCTAATCATCCATTTTTCTAAATGCACTTTGTTTTGGATCTGCAGATCCTATGTTTTTTACCAGTTTGAAAAAATATGAAGGGCGATGGATTTCATATCGTCACAGAGCGAAAGTCTCATGCTCAGCAATGTTGTCGCAGATTTCGCATCTGAATTGGCCATTTTATTCCCATGAATGGCTACGTGTCTCGGAACCCAACTGAAGATGATTTGAAAGCCATCATTTTATAGAAGTCTCAAAGTGAATAAACTTCTAATAGCAATTGGATACACCCGCTTATGGTAGTGCGAAAATACCTTTAAAGTTATCATGCTATCGGTATTGAGATTACACATACGTTTCTGTAGAGCGCAGGAAATTGTTACCAACTCAGTAATAAAGACTGGACAACAATTATTGCATCATTTTGTGATTTTCATTAAAAGAGATTTTCTTTGCAATCTCAAAATAGTTCGTTTATTAATTTTGAATTTGCTTAAAGTTTATATACCGGAGGTGAAAATAAGAATATAGTGTATTTATTAATTTAATACTCAAACCCTTAATGTGTAAATCAACTATTTTTAGTTAAAAATCTGGAGATCGAAGCAAATATTTTAAACAGAAGGATCCTTAATATAAATAATATAAAATAAATGAATGTAACCATTAATAATGTATTCTATTTTTTAATGGTTATATATGAAATTAATTTCTTAGTTAATCTCTGTGGTTTTAATTCTTTAATATACTTCTTTTCTATGCCTACCGGTTTCACTTCTAGACTTTTGATCAAAAAGAAGTTTCTAAAGTTAAATACTTTAATGAATGTCTGCTCCTTAAAATTACTTTTAATTATTAGATTTTCTACATTTTAATCTTTAATGTATTTTATTATTTATTTTTAAATTTGATATCATATAATGCATTTTCTGTAAAATTCAAATTAAATAAAATTAAATTTTTATTTTATAAGTAAGGTTTAAAAATATAACAATAACGTATTTTCATCGAGAACATGATGTTATAAAGCGCCAAAGAGAAAAATAAGTTAGAAAAATATTATTTGTCAAATTTGATATTCTGCTATTTTATTTGGTGTAGTTATCTTACATGTGTAACATTAACTATGACATAATAACCATCTTTCAGTTTTCGTAATTTTCTAATAAGAAGTTTGTACTTCTTGACAGAATGGATGGATCTTGGATATATAGAATTGAAAGAGCAATCTGGAAATCAAAATTTCGATTTCTATAAAGTTTTCAGATCAAGAAATAAATTTCTAAATGCTTCATCCTCGTCATACTTTAACTTGCGATGAAACTAAGCAAAAAATAAACCTTATTTTTCAAGTATACAAGAAACCCAAGAATAAAATACACTAGTTTCGACTCCATAATTATTTTTAAAACAAGTAACAGAAAAAAGCACAAATCATATACAACATTTTTGCATTCAAATGCTGAGAGTCATATCTCTTTTTCTGATTATGAATTAATGATTGCCATTTGTTTCATAATCAGTCAAATATTTTGATTAATATATTAAAGCAAATAGGAATCGTCTGCTGGAATGATAATTTTTTTTGTACATCTCATGAAGATTCCATTCTCACAATGAAATTATGAATTAATTTCTTATAAATTAATCTTTTTATTTTTATTTTTAAACGTTTATGATAAAATGTAGTAGTTCTATATTATAACTTTAAACGAGCAATTCGTATATACATAAAATTGTATTTATTTCGTGTATTTCGGAAACGGCTGTAACGATTTGGAACAAATTTTATATTTAGATAAGGTTTCGCTTTTTAAGTTTATCTATATAGGAGTCTTTCCTGAAAAGACATGATTTTACACTCATTCTCACCCCCCCCCCATTTTTTTACAACTAACTATTAGAGCTCTTTTTCTATCTATTTTCATGCTGACAATGTACCGCCGTCTCGGACCCAATTTCACCATGATGAAACTGAGTATAAGTTTAAAAATGCATAATGATAGATAAATTGTAAAAGGAATACTGTAATATAACAGATTGTTTCAAATAACATGTTAAATTAGGTCCATTCATTATTTTCTTTTATTTAAATGGCCGGTTCATATGCGGCAAGTTTAAAAAATATTCATATGTAAACAGTATGTGATTCATATCTAAATAGTTTCTCCGAAAAAAGAAACTTTTATAAAAATACAAAAATAAAAAAATCTGTCAAACGAAGCTCGGTCTTCCAGATATTTACAGTTAATGAGAGAAAAGAAACTCTATGCAAAGTAAAACAAAATATGTAAGTCCATTACCAATTTCATTAAAAGCACATTTTGGACCAAATATTTATTCTAAGGTATAATCTAAACCTCAAAGCAATTATTGATTTAAAAAAGCCATATTAAGGATAACTTTTTCTAAGTCAATTCATGTGTACGCATAAATGTCTTCAAAATTATGACGTTTTGTATGACAATTAATATACAAGGAACGACAAATGAAAAGGTACAAAACGTCATAACAATGTACTCATTAACAATGGAAGAACGTAACGAGACATCTAGGGATGCGATTGGAGAGATCGGCGTAGATCGGAGCATGGATGGGAGTCCGCATGCGCAGGTGAGAGCAGATGCTCTTATAAACAGCACCATCCAATTGACGTGACAATGCATGCGAAGGCAGAAAGGCCTTCACATTGCAAAATTCGACGATTGAGGATCATCGCTGCGTTATCCGATTTCTGACAGCGAAAGGTGTTACACTGGCCGCTATTTATCGTCAGATGGTCACCGTATATGGGGAAGACTATGTATCAGACAAATCAGTGAAAAAATGGAATGCCTGTTTTCGTGCAGACTGTGAGAATTTGGTTGATGATCCGAGACCAGGCCAGGCAAACACAGTCATTAGGGTAGAACTCTTCGACAAGATGGGCGACCTAGTGAGAAGTGATCGGCGTGTCACATTGCGAATGTTGGCGATGAAGGCGGATGTCATCGTTGGAACAGGGTGGGCAATTGTTCACGACAGATCGCGTTATCGGAAGGTGTGCGCGCAGTGGGTTCAGAAGCAGCTGACCGACAAGCACAGGAAAATGCATATGGCACTAGCATTTCAACATTGGTTCCCGTATCATGAAAGACCCTGCTTTCCTGGAGTGGATCGTCACAGGTGATGGGAGCTGGTGCTATCACTACAAGCTAGAGATTGCAAGCTATAGCATGCAGTGGAAGCATACAGCGTCATCTCTTCCTAAAAAGTTCAAAGCTGTGGAGTCAATAAGCAAGGTGTTGCTCACCGTCTTTTCCGACGTCCAAGGTCAGCTACTTTTTGAATTCTTCGAGCACAGAAGAAAAATTAAATGTGTACTGTGATACACTCCGAAGATTACAGACCGGTGCGGACTTACTAAGGGTGTGGCTCTGCTTCATGATAACGCTCGGAACTGGCCAAGTTCAAGTGAGAGCAGCCCGGATATGTTGCCTTGCTATTTTCATGCGTTTGGTCCCCTGACAAAACATCTGAAAAGCAAGAGCTTCTACTCCGACGGTGAACTCAAGAACGTTGTGAAGGACTGGGTCTCGTCTCCGCCACATGAATTCTGGGATCAAGGAATCCTTCTGTTCGTTAAACAATGGGATTGTTGCGCTCAGTTAAATTGTTGTGCTTAGATTAAAGACTTCCTTCATACCCACAGTGTCGTTTCGTACCTTTCATGTGAACAGCCCTTGTATAATAAAGTTTTCTTGGGGATAAATATCTTGGAATTATCTTCAAATCTGGCTTCCCTTTTGTTTACATGCATTATTCATAAAAAATCAGTTTCATTACAAATCTTCATTTTTCAAAGAGTAAATATTTGCTCATTATTGACTTTGCATTTACTTTCAGAGCAAGGTTACGTAAATATCATTTTTCAGAATGGAAGAAAAGATTTTTTTATGAGGTATAGATTTTCACTTTAAATAACTAGGAAAATATACAATATTAAAGGATTTTATTTTGTAATGTTATGACCTATTATATATATCTAAAATTCTAGGCACATTCTTTAATGCTTTTAGAAGAATATTCAATTTTTCTCTGTTTTAAAATAAAGTTATTTTAAAACGAACAGAAGAATAGACGGGGATTTGTATTGTCATACATTATCTTTATCAGAAATTAAAAAAAAAAAGACTTTTACTAGTTTTCCTCTATAATAACACTGTTCCCTTATAAATATATTTTGATAGAAGGAGTTAGAAAATTAATTTTATTCCCTGAAAAGAGTTTTAAATTGTTTATGCATCTCTATAACAGATTCATTTGAAAAGTTCGAATAATTCCTTGATATATTTAAAAAAATCATTGATTGAAATTTAAGAGAACTCTATTTTACCACAAACAGTATCAATTATTTTTTATTTAGAGCAATTCAGAGGAGATACTATTTGAGTCTAATGCAACAATGTTGTCACGTAGATACTCTAGTGTGGAACTCAATGACACACACACACACACAAGAAGTAGAGCTAAACCAATTTATTAACTCAACTCTGAACTGAGAACACAGTGACTGACAGATCTTCTGCTTTTATACTAGCAGGGAATATACTTCCAGAATACATTTCTGAAGACAGTAAGAAAAGTCCAGAACACTTGCCTGGTAAACCAGCAGGCAATATACTTCCAGAATACTTTTCTGAAGACAGTAAGAAAAGTCCAGAACACTTGCCTGGTAAACTAAAGAAATGTCCAGAATTTTCCGGAACAAATATAAAGGAAAACCTAAAATTAAGGAATTAAATATTTACAGACTGCGAATCGGATTGTCTCTAGCGTGATTCGAACTTACGAGATCTTGATTAAGAGGCCAGTGCTATGACCATTAGGCCATGGTGAGCCGACTGATTTTTTTCAATGCGACACTATATCTTCCAAATTCTTGATGAGATAATATATATTTATCTGACAATTTATATCACTTATTATAAAACGTAAAATATCTTTTAGAATTAAACCATAAGAAATCTCAATTATTATCTAAAACTTATGACTTTGATGAAAAGATAATATCGTTTCCATCTAACGTAGTTGTCTTAACTGAGTTTTTCTAGAAAGTTTCCAAAAGAGCATTCTTTCTTCATTTCTATTATAAAAATTGCATATACTTTTGATAATGAGACGCAGATACACAGAAAATGAGAGGTAGAGACATAGGAAATCATGCGGGAAGATAATATCGACTAATGGCTAAAAACAATTCTATAAAGGACATTTACAATATCTCTAAATCATTGATTTTATTAAAATAAAACATCAATTACGCTATATATTCAGACTTAGTTGAGCATAAATATATAATTTAAAAAATACAATAGCAATGTATAAAAATTCAGAATTACAAAATTGCTGCAGCAAATTATAGAAACAGCAACTCATTTTGTCCCCTTACTTTTTCTAACCAAACATCTAATATTTCCCTTAGCTCATTACCATTTTGAATAACCATACCAAAGGATAAACATACAAATATTTCTTGAGTTTCGAATATATAATTTTAATTATCCCATTAACACTTAATTTTTCTAATTATTGTAGCTTTAAAACTTAAACATCCTTTACTAGGTAAAAATTTTTTGACTTTCACGATACTTTATCTTTTTATACTTATCATACAAGAAAGCTGCAGTAATATCGATATTTAATAGAAAATAATGTTCTAAATAGTATTCCCACAAAGCTTTTTCTCGAATATATCTCTACAAAATAACAATGCCGAAGTATTTCCTTCGAGAGGCTTTGAAGATAAATCTTCATTATTGTGGAGGACTTTTAATTAGAGGAGAAAATATGAACAAGCGACATAAGTGGAATTTTTTTTCATTTTATGTCCATGAAGAACGAGTAAAAGCAAATAGGAGTGTTGTTAGCAGTTCTGAGATTTGAAAATGCCTCATAAATATAAAAATAACAAGCAAATTATTACTGCATTTTTAGAGTAATAAGGGAAAAGATATTTGTCAAATAAGAAAAAAAAGTATGATACACTAAATTTAGTACACTAAAAAAAGAAAACTAAATTTAGCTCCTCTTATTAAATAATATCATCTAAATAAAATAACTTTTAAAGTAAAAACAATAGAAGGAAATATTCTTATTTAATAAATATGAATACACTGTTTTAAATTTAAAAATATATACAAACTTTTGTTTTTTACGTGCAGATACAGAGAACACTGGAAGCTGAGATTTTTTTTATCCAACAAACTGGAACTGACCTATGCCACTAATATTTTTACTAATAAGAAAGAAAAGTGCTGGTAATCTACGATCTTTTTGCTGGTAATCTACGATTATATTATTGGATTCAGAGATGAGTAATTTGGTACAAACTGGAGAGGGAAAGGTAGAATGCGCAACTCAGAGTACATTTTGAAAATTTTATTTGATAATAAATGCAGAGAAATTTTACCATATTATATAATGCCTTCTGAAAATGTAGCATAAAAATTTATTTTTGTCTTACTTCTCAAACTTAAAAAAAAAATGTTTTTAACTATATTAAAAAATTGTTTGCGTACTAGTTTTTCTTAAATTTTTCTTTTTTAAAATAAATTTTTACCAAAAAAATCAACAGTCATTTGTTACAATGAATTCCAAGTCTTTTTCGTTGGTCCTTCAAACATTTAATTAATTTATTTTCTTCTGTTATTAAAAGTAAAGTTGATAAGATTGTGTAGAGTATTTGTGCAGATTGCATGAGAAGAAAGTGGAATCTCGATATTACGAAAGATAACGTGTATTTAGAAGACGGATTACCGGAAAGTTATTAAAATAATTATTTGAAACAATGCCTACTAATAATGAAAGCGAATGTGTATGTGCGCATGTAGGAAATTTGCAAGTCAGACAAACCTATAGGTTACTATATGTTTTTACATGTTTATTATTCTGGAATGACATCGAAATTCCAAATACGGCACAGATATTGTTTGAAACAAAGGAACGAGTTCGTCTTTCACATTATTTTCTTATTTTTATATATTTTTAAAATTTAAATTAGTAATTGACAAGAGAAACTTTGATGTTATCCCTCGATACCTTCCAAAATTATCATATGATTAAAAAGATTTTTATATTTGTTTCAAATTTAATAATGTTATTTTTAATTGTCGTTTAATTTTTAATTTAAGTGCGACAATTTTTAAAAAAGCATATTTCGAATCGATTCCATAACTGTGCTACCTTATTGAATACATTTCATTGCTTCTTTGAAATAATTTAACATCAACTTTTCATTATAAATCTAATTTCATGATTATTATGCTCCTATTTCAATTTCTTTGAGTAAATATCGGCAATTTAGCAAATTAATCCATTCGCAGTCTTCTCCTTTTCGCGAAAGTTTCTGTTTCAAATAAGTAAACTCAAACTCAAATAAGTAAACATGTACAAACCATTTTATACGTTTAAAAGTTTTAAAATGTAGAAGAATGCTGGAAACGCGTTACAGCCCCTTGCAGAAGTTTCACTTGTATACGTTAGACGCGTTACGGACGACGAAGATGTTAATATTGTTACGAATCTGTAATGCTGCTTCCCAGCATAGTTGGTTCCACCATTGGAAAGCATGTTTTACAGTCATCGGTATTGGACGGAGTCCGGTGTCGCGTCGGAGGTTCCCGGAGCTTGGCGACAATTTGGCGACTTTGGCGCCAAAATAGATTATACCCGAAACATCGAGAATTTTCCCGATCCGTTCAGTAGGAACCGACTTACGCCTCGAACGTTCCTGTTTGGTTGAGAGGCTTCTAGCCCCGCCTCCTGAGACCTATAAAAGGAGCTCCAGCTGCCGGGGAGTCGACGGTGAATTGAGTCATGGACCAGTGGAGTCGGTAAAGAACTGGCCTTCCAGAGATAAGCGGAGCAGCGACGGAGTGAAGCTAGTGCTGAACTAAGCTGTGTGCTACTGTCTGTAGTACTGTTGTATGCTGCTGTTTATGCTGTTTTGTATGCTGCTGTGTATGCTGTTGTAAGCTGCACGTCTCGGCTGTAGATAATCGTCTTCCGTGCTGTATATAGTTGTCGTCTTCGTGCTGTCCTGTGTGTCTTCGTGTAAATAAACGTCGTTGTTTTATTTTCTACTGCAGCCTGGTGATTGAGCGTTCTTCACATCATATAACCCCCACTATCCAAACGAACCCCGGAAATTTCGTAACAATATGGGTAGTATCAGAAAATAATGATTTTGTGGAATGCTCTTGGATGAAATGTTATTTAAGTAATACGAATTATTGTATTTCTTCCTTTAATGTTGCCCACAGATTTATAACGTTACAGAATCGTTATTCTGCATTATTAGTTACCCATTTTCAAAACTGATAAAACCACAAAAATGAAAACTATCAGTAAAAAATTAGAAAAACATAATTACTTTGTTTCATTAGAACACATATTATAAAAAATAGATGTTTTTATATCAGTTATAATTATAAAAATATTATCAAAATTCTTTCGCCTAATAGGCAAAAGATGGTGATTAAAACAATGCTCTATTGTTTTTCCAAGATGGCGATTCTTAAAGCTTTTTTAATTCCTTTAATTTCGACCAGATGGTGAGTCTTTCCTTTAAAAATTCATCTTTCAAATAATAAAGTTATGTTATGATCTATTATAAACTCAAAAAAAGAAGAAAAAATGAAAAATAGAAACTCTTTGAAAACATTTGTTCAGTTTACAAACTTTGCTATGTTGCATAATAGAATCCTATTACATATTATCTTCATTCTGTAAAAATATTTTCAAAGGAAAATTTCTTTTAGATGAAAGTTTGTTTGGCATTATTTTCTTAACACAGAATTCAGTGTGTATTATTATATATTTTTAATTTTTTAAATAAATAATTTTTAATCAACACCTTATTGAGATTCTCGAGAATACACTTGGTATGTTTGATTAATTTCAGTTTTCATGACAAAGAAAATAATTATAAAATTATGAAAGCCGAGGATTTTTAAAGAATTTGTTTGTAGGTACACTGTAATAATTTTGAAATAACGAAAGCAATTTTAAAAGATTCTTAGACTGCTAAATATTTTTAGAATTCTTCTTAAGTACAATTTTTTTTTTTTTTTGTAACAATACAATTATTAAAATATTTTTCCAGAATCTTTCGAATGTTCATAACTTTTAGCACATGCTAAACTTTCGGGTGGGTGAATCTAATTAATATCATCCAGAAAATAGTATTATCATGGAATCTTAGCCTCACTAAAAATTGATTAATTAAATCTTTTAGATAACAAATACTTTCCTTCAGATGTGAAAACGTCTTTGAAGATCATTCTTTTTCTGAATTTTCAATTAGTAGACGTATATACGTAACTGAAAAAAAGTTATTGCTGCTCAACTTTTGACTGCATTAACAAATATTCATACATTCTAAATTGACTTTTCGATATTATATGAAAGCTGGTATTCGGAAACCGATTTGTTTCTACACCTTCAAAAATTGCATTAAATTCTCCTGAATTTTTAGATTCTTTTTAATCAAGAACATAATAGATTAGTTAGTTAAATAGTATAAAAATTTACCATCAAGTAATTTCAGTAAATGCAAAAGCAGAAATTATTAAAATATATAGAATTTGATTAATTAAAATAATTTTTTAATTGTTTGAAGTAAATATAAAATTTCATATTTTGAATAGTTTAGATCTCTGGTGATGGAAGAATACATGCAGAGTATTTTCTTTCAAACTTTTATTTTTCAGTAAATTCGCGTTTGGTAACCGAAATAAATATTTGTTCGATATATTAATAACAATCTGGATGAAGGAATTTACGAATATTTTATACGAAGTTCCAATTTCATTTTAAATATAAGATATAGCGATATGCAATTACTTATGTTGTTGATAATTGTATAAATTGTAGTTAAAAATTCACTTTTATAATGGCAACGGAAATATTAGCAATGTAAAACTCGTTCCATCTGGGCTATTTTCTATTTGTTAAAATATCACTCTTTCATATTACTAGGGTCATAGTGACAAGTTAGTAAGGAATCGGCTTCGAAACAGGATGGTTTCAACTAAACATTCTCTGGCTGGTGTGGTGCGGAAGTTAGCAGAGGGGTTACCAATTTAGGTGTTGTTCATCTGACCACGGTACAAAATTATGAGGTCCGTCCCCAAATAGCCCTAGTGTTTCTTTAAAACGGGAAGTTAAAATAACTGGACTGACTTCTTATTAAAACATCTCAAAATTCATTTATTTTTATTCACTATTTACTCACTTATTCACTTAGGGTTCGTTGAAACAACCAGATCACTACAAAAATCTTTTATATAAGACGTTTCATAGAATAAATCAATGCGGATATTCATTTGTAAAATTACAGACATATATGCTGTGTTATGAAGCGCAATGTGAATGGATATCATTTGCATTAACGATGAATAATTAATATGAATCATTGGATATCTTCCCTAAAATCACTGTCAGTTAAAAATTTTAGTGATCAAAGTGAACCCTTTCAGAAGAACTCATATTCATTGTTATTTTCTTTTATTATTTTGAAAGCCCGATTCCAAACTTTATATTCTATAATGAGGTATTTAGTTCAAGATTTAATTGCTGATATAAATGAGATCGCTGTAAGTATTTCTGAAATATAAATGAAGAATGCTATTTGATCATAGAATAACAAAATATTTTCTCGAAACACCATAGTAGAAAAATCTAAGAAAGCAAAGTAATGGGGATTTGGAAGATGTGCCTAGCAAATGGAAATGATAGCATTTAAAATTTTAAAAAATGTGCACGGAACATTCTTTTTCCATGGGAAGAAAACTAAAATTCTATATAAAATGTCTACTAACTTTATATTCACTTTTTATAAAAATATTTTTTGATAAAAACTATATATAAAAATTTCTTTATAAACATCGCAAACATTATATCCCAAAGTTCGGGGATTTCATTCTTCTCTGAAAAAAAAGAGAGAAAAAATTACTTGAGATATGAGGGCACTAGTAAACAGTCAAATTCTATTTGTTGATTTATATTAGATAGTTAAAAAGTATTTCTCATTAAATATTCGATTATATTAAAGTAAATGAAGAAGATTTTCGAAAATTTATCTTAGCTAATAAGAACTATGTTTTGACATAACACACTGATTGTTTTGGAAAAGACATTGTAATTATGACCTTAAATCAGTCTACAAGGGAAGCACTTGGTTCTGCAACCTGATTAAGTGTTTCTCTTATAGATTGTCTCTCTCCAAAGTTGCACCACGCAGGTGTTCCCGTTTTAAGTAAAGTGTATTTTTTACGAATCTATCTCAAACAAAGATATTTCCTATGTCTATTCCGAAGCCCATACATTTCTAATAACAGCAAAATGTGGGATCTTTTCTAAAAAGACGCTAGCTTATTGGTTGTTTTTTCTCATGGCACTTCTCATAGACAAGTCAGCTTACTTCGTCATTGATTTTAAGCAGAGAGAGAGAGTCTCTTGTTTCAGTAATGCCATCTAGGTCCAAGAGTACAAAGCTACTCGCCCTCACAAGCCTATTTTACAGGGCGGACTTCATTCATACATTAAATCATGCATTCACATATCGTAATTTAGACCTGAATCAGAGAATGATCACTTCTGATATAGTATCCCAGGTTTATTGTCTCGACTTGGAGGGCTTTGCGGCCAATACCGATTTATGCGTGCGCCAGCCACCACATACACGAGGAGTCTTCGGCAGGTGGGGATCCAATCCAAAGGATGTGAATCCAACAGCGTACCAAACAGGCTATCCCGGATTTGCTTATTGGTGAATAATGTTTATATCTAATAGTAAAAAACATTTAAATTTATTTTAAAGGAAAAAATAAGAAAAATAATATTCAAAATGCTATGCTAATTCTTAAATATCAATTAATTTTCATGATTTCTTCCAGTTTTACGAACATAAAGAAATCGTTCATTTTCTATTAATTTTGAATTATAGTTTATTTTTCTAATTTTCTTCATTGCTTTTGTGTTTTGAAAATAATCGATACAAACCCAATAACATAAAAGTTATATCCTTCATTACTTATTCTGCAATATTTCACCTTAGATTTGTTTATTATTAATTACATGCTAAACCTTATTGCTGCAGAATTCATGGATGAATTTCTATTTGAATTATAAGATGTAGAATACTAGGTTTTAATTTCAGTTTGAATTATAAGTTCCAGAATTCAAATAATAAGGACTTATTTCTACTTTTTCTTAAACCGGAAGTAGCAATTTACGTCATTATTAGTTAATAGTCATCCAGAAATACATCATGAAAAATGACTGCTTTCCGTCCGAGTGATAAACAAATTTAAAAGACAAAAATTTTACAGTCCGTGCAAATTTGAAAATAAGAAAATTTTTAAAAAAAGGAAAAAAAATGTTATTAGGATTATTAAAAGGCATATTTGAGTATAATAATACTATTTAATTTTATAAAGACCCTAAATCTACATTTTGATTAATAAGAATCACTAAAGAAACAATTTAATATTTTAAAGTTTAAGAGGATTTCCCATTCCTATCGTCGTCTTTTGAAGAATTTACTTGCTTGGAAAGATAAGATTATTTAATCTTCAAATGATTTTTCTGATTTAATATCTTTCGAAATATTTTAATGAATTTATGCATGATAAATTTTAAGGAGAAAAATAATTATTCATGTGTATATAAAGAAGCTTACATCGAATTTTATTCGTAAAATGAAAAATATAAGTATAAAATTCACAGATTTATTCTTAATGAAATGTTACGCTCTACATACATAATGAAATGCATCTTTAATACAAGAAAGTATAACAAAAAGTCTACTTTTTTGGGACTTTCATTCTTGATTTTGATAACATCATGAAAAGTATGAAATAAAATTTAAAAAAAAAATGTACAACCATATTTATAAGAAAATCAAGCAGATTTCTCAACCAATAATTACACGTTTTTACAAACTCCTTTTAATATTTCGACAATAAGTCATCATAACAACTCCAAAATTTCTTAAAAAAGGGTTCTGAAAAACATATATATATATATATATATATATATATATATATATATATATAAAGAAAAAAAGAAGATAAAAAGGAATGAAATGATATATGTATTATATATATATATATATATATATATATATAACCAACCTATGGTAAGAAATAGTTTGAAAACGAAACTAAAATGAAAACGAAACAAGACAGTTTCGAAATAGCAAATAAAAATTATTACCTATTCAAACTAAAAAAGAACTTCATAGTATTTAGAGAGCGCAACTGCAGCTACTTCTAAAACACAGATGAATTGATACAAGAGTATTAAAATCAAGTTAATAGGAAAAAAAAAATGAAAAAAAAATAAAAGTTAAACCAATATATATATATAAAAGAAACCAGCCTGAAGACTTTTTCAAGGGTCACCCTCAGGCAGGGATTCAAAGAAAGGGATTTTTTCTGTTAAGGAAATCATACATTAGTCTAATTATGGTTCCTCGTGACCCAAAAATCCCCTGAAATTATGCCCAAGAGATATACCATTTTAACAGAAAGGAAAATACAAAACAACAAATTAGAAGAAAATAACCACTGCAAAGAAAAAAAACAATAACAAAAATAACAATAAAAACAAAAATAGCACTAAAGGAAAACGAAAAATCCAGGACATACCATCAGCAGTCAAGGAAATTTTAAGCTATCAATTGTGATTCCCGCTTTTTAAAAACACTAACGGAAAAAAAGCTAACGGTAAATTAGGTAAACAATTGTAGGCTCCCAGCGCCATCTATTGAGTGATCTAATATGCAAGGAAAGTTCTATTTTTATTTAAGCCAAAGGATTAATCCCAAACCATACCTTGTTTAATTAAAAAATTGGCATTACAGTAATTGCTAGGACATTCATTTTTAATTAAATTTTTAAGGAGGTTGTTTGATGCTTCAATATAGGAATTTTTATTATTGCAAACCCTTTTTATCCTGTTAACTTGTGAGAAAATTAGATTTTTGAAAATTTTGGAGTTTAGTAGTTAAAATGGTAGTTACATAGTTTTGTTATTTTAAAGGTGAATTCATCCCTTTTATCGTATATACCAACTATTGTTTTATGATTAGCAATTTCGATTTTTAAATCCAGAAAGGTAGCTTCAAGTTGATTTTTATTTGTATCTGTTAGAATTAAATCTTTTGGATAGCAATTAGAACAATATTAGTATTGTCGAAGTTAATCAAAAGTAGGTCATCAATACATCTCCACCCGTTTATTAAATTATATTTCATTATTTTTTTCTCATAGTAATGTAGGAAAATATTAGCTAAAGCACTTGAGAAAGCTGTTCCCATTGGAATGCCCTTGACTTGTTTATAAAAATTAATACCATTAAAAACGTAATTTTCAGTAATATTAAAATTACATAACTCAAGCCAGTTATTTTTATGAATGGTACTGTCTTTTAAATATTCGTCATATATAAAAGTGCAGACCTTTATTAATTTTTCATGAGGTAGATTAGTGTATAAATTTTCGAAATCAAAATTATTAAGTTTATTAATGTTGTTATCTTTAAGAAAATCCAGTACTTCTTTGTTACTAGAAATAATAAAGTTGTCTTCATTTTTTATTTTGTCCAGGATAATTTTTAAGTATTTAAAGAAATGTTTGCCTGTATAGTAATTATAACTGTAAAAACTATATAAATTTTTTATAAAGTAACTATATAAATTTTTCTTTTAAATTTTTTATTTCGTTTTTTAATGTTTTACTAAAATAAATACCACTTTCTTTAGATCTGTCAAAATCAGTATTCATTTTTATTTTTTCCTTTAAAATTCTCACTTTCCATTCCCCGAAACCTTCCGCAGGCCAATGGCATTTTCTAGATAATTTAGCAATAAAAACATCCAAATCATTACCAATAGAAATCAAAATTTTGTTATGGTTTATTGTTTCTCTTAATCTAAATTTTGTTCCTGTTCCCATCAAATCTCTTAAAGATTTGGTTTCAATAATTTTTAAATTACCTGTAATAATATGACCTTTATCAACATCTATAAAATCGTTATAGTTTTCTTTGTTACAGTAACAATCTGTTTTATTTATTTTATCTAAATTTTTGCTATAGTAATTATAATTACAAATTTTTTTTCTTTAAAGTTGAAGTGTAACTAAACGCTATTGATAAAGTGTTTTTATATGAAAGAGGAAAAAATATATTATTATTATGTATAATTTTGGGTAATTTTAGATATTCGAAGTAAATATCCAAGAATTTAATCACATAGAATTCTTTGTAAACATTATTTTTATTATTAAAAAGTAAATCGTTTTCTCCAATGTTAAGTTTATATTTAATACGATCTAGAATAATGCATTTTGTGTATGAAATTTTTAAACTCTAATTCCCCGAATTTATTATTTAAAAACCATTTAATTTTATTATTTCTAAGACCAAAAATGTATTTTCTAATTTTGTGAATGTTTTCACTATTGTGTTCCAGATTGCAGTAAATTTGAAATTCCTCAAATATAATTTGAAAATTGCCTCCTTTCCCTTTACCTCTTTTAAATCTTTTAGAAAAGTTATCTTTATTTAGAAAATTTTTAAATATGTTACATTTGTTATAAATGCAGTTATTGTTTAAATCTGCATAACATTCCCCATTTAATTTACTATTGAGACCATAAGGAAATAAAGTTTTCAGGTTGTAAATATAAATGTTTTCCAGATCTAATCTTTTATTTAATTCGTTAATATTGTCTTCTAGAATGTAGATATTAATATTGTTAAAATTATGGTTTTGAAAATGCTAAAGTTCGAAGTCAGTGTGCATTTATAACAAATTTAACATATTTAAAAATTTTCTAGCAATGGCAGTTATAATTACTTAATAAATATTTATTACAGTAATAAATAAATCAGCAAATAATTTCTGTTTAATTTGTAAATATTATTATAAAGAACTTTTAATTATGAATATAACTCTAATGCAACTTATATGTTAAAGAACACCGGGAAAAAGGAATTAGATAAAAGAATACTAGCTTTCGCATAAAAAACCAAAACTAAGACTTGCTCTCTTAAATATCCTTATTTATTCCCACCATTTAAATTTCATAAAAATCCATTAAAATTCAGATTTGTAACCTGTAGCACTGGCAGTTATAATTACTATACGGGCAAACATTTCTTTAAATACTTAAAAATTATCCTGGACAAAATAAAAAAATGGAGACAACTTTATTATTTCTAGTAACAAAGAAGTACTGGATTTTCTTAAAGATAACAACATTAATAAACTTAATACTTTTGATTTCGAAAATTTATACACTAATCTACCTCATGAAAAATTAATAAAGGTCTGCACTTTTACATATGACGAATATTTAAATGAAAATATCATTCCTAAAAATAACTGGCTTGAGTTATATAATTTTAATATTACTGAAAATTACGTTTTTAATGGTATTAATTTTTATAAACAAGTCAAGGGCATTCCAATGGGAACAGGTTTCTCAAGTGCTTTAGCTAATATTTTCCTACATTACTATGAGAAAAAAAATAATGAAATATAATTTAATAAACGGGTGGAGATATATTGATGACCTACTTTTGATTAACTTCGACAATACTAATATTGTTACTAATTGCTATCCAAAAGATTTAATTCTTACAGATACAAATAAAAATCAACTTGAGGCTACCTTTCTGGATTTAAAAATCGGAATTGCTAATGATAAAACAATAGTTGGTATATACGATAAAGGGATGAATTCACCTTTAAAATAACAAAACTATGTAACTACCATTCTAACTACTAAACTCCAAAATTTTCAAAAATCTAATTTTCTCACAAGTTAACAGGATAAAAAGGGTTTGCAATAATAAAAATTTCTATATTGAAGCATCAAACAACCTCCTTAAAAATTTAATTAAAAATGAATGTCCTAGAAATTACTGTAATGTCAATTTTTTAATTAAACAAGGTATGGTTTGGGATTAATCCTTTGGCTTAAATAAAAATAGGACTTTCCTTGCATATTAGATCACTCAATAGATGGCGCTGGGAGCCTACAATTGTTTACCTAATTTACCGTTAGTGTTTTTAAAATGCGGAAATCACAATCGATAGCTTAAAATTTCCTTGACTGCTGATGGTATGTTCTGGCCTTTTCGTTTTTTCCTTTAGTGCTATTTTTGTTTTTATTGTTATTTTTGTTATTGTATTTTTACTTTGCAGTATTTATTTTCTTCTAATTTGTTGTTTTGTATTTTCCGTTCTGTTAAAATGGTATATCTCTTGGGCATAATTTCAGGGGATTTTAGGGTCACGAGGAATCATTATTAGACTAATGTCTGATTTCCTTAACAGAAAAAATCCCTTTCTTTGAATCCCTGCCTGAGGGTGACCCTTGAAAAAGTCTTCAGGCCGGATTCTTTTTTATATTTTTATATTTTTTTGGTTTAATTTTTATTTGGTGTTTTTGATTTTCCTATTAACTTGATTTTAATACTTTTGTGTATATATATATATATATATATATATATATATATATATATATATATATATATATATATATATATATATATATATATCATCTTGAGATTCTCTTTATTATTTCACGAATTCAGAAATTATTTCTTCTGGCAAGCACCCAATCACAACCAATTAGGCATAATATAGATATTTCAACTTTAAAATGTGAGAAATAGGAATGCTTATTTCTACCAACACAATCAAACCGTCCATGAATATCATTTCTAAGGAAAATATCACTAATTATTTCTTAGAGCATCGCAAATCTAGAGCAATCAAAGTATGAAAATTACATGCATCCTTCATTCACCTATCAACAGTCTTTCCACATTTATTCATAGAACCAGGATGACATTTAGATAGAGAGGTGCACATAAACACTATCTACATGGATTAATAATTGCTACATGGAGTAGCAATATGTTTCTTAATGTAACATAAAATTCGCTAATTTAAATTTTGCCAGAAGTCTACAAAACTGATCATATGCATTTCCACATTTACAATCAAGATGCCATTTAGGTAAAGAGACTTATCTAAATCCTATCTTCACAATATTATTACATTTAAAACCGATCTCTTAGAAATAACATAAAATCTATTAATGCAAATTTTGCCTACTCATATGACCATATACATCTAAGTTCACCTACAACATAAATTGTGCAAACATATTAAATGTTCCCAGATCTTTCATCTTTCATTCTTTGTACGGTCTGTTTGGAAAAAAAAAAACATTACCAGAAACAAAAAAAAATTTAGTTTAAATTGATGGAAAAACTATTAACTTTTTGCTTCAACCAGAATAGCAAGAATTAAAAGATAAGAAAAAGGACAAATAAAGGATCTTCTTGAAGAAGAGCTACTTTCATTTAATTAAAAGAGCTGATTGAGTTTGCATTCAAACTGTGAAAATTTTCTTTATCCTTTATACTTATCAGCAGCATCTTTCTGAATTCAGATTTTTAAGTTTTAATAATGTCTCATTTTAAAGCAACACTAGAGCTATTTTGGGACGGACCTGGTAGTAAGAACAGGTAGTTTTGAACGACTTAAACTAGCATCCTGCTAAGAACTTCCACCTCACACCACCGGGAGAACGCTTGGCCCGATAGATTTAAAGCACACACCCGCTTATAAAGCGGTTCTTCTGTGGAATCGGGTTTCAAACCTGAAATCCTGCAGTTCAGAAACCGAGACCTTAAAACCAGGCCACCGAGGCCTTCATCAGTTTTTAAAATAAAGATTTAGCTAATTGTGTAAATTGTATTGAAGCTGAATCGTATTGTATGCAGAAATTGTGTAAAATTGTATTAAAGGTTTACAGCACTTCAGTTGAAAAGTATGACCAGAAACTAGAAGTTAGTATAAATTGAGAAAAAAAAACCTATTCACTTTCTTTGCTTTAACCAGAATAACAAGAATTGAAAGACGAGAAAAAAAAATAAAAGCTATTCCTAAGGGAAAAAAAATATCTTCATTCAATTAAAAGAGCTCCCCGAGTTTTATATTCAGCACAGTAATTGATTAAATAAAGATCCAAGTTTAATTAAACACCAATTTCCTTTCTTTTTCATAAAATCAAGTACCTATTTAGCATTTTTTTCTGTTTTTATTTAAGAGAAAGTAATGCATCTGGCATGTTAGTTTTTGTATGTTTGAGTAAGAAAACTTTTCCTCACTTTTATTTTTATGATTAGGAAATGAATATTCATTTTTTTCAGGTTCTCTTGCTTTGTTTGACAAATTAAAACCGTCCAAGAACAATTAATTAATTAATTACTTGTAATGAAGATAGGCTCCAACTGCTTGTGGAATGTACTTTAAAATATTGATCTGTTCTTTTAGTTAAGTCAAGACTGAAAAAAAAAAGGTCGTTTCTTATTGGAGATACTGAGAGATAGAAAATGATTAAAAATTCTTATCGAATTTCTCGAGCTAAATTAGCTATAGGATTAGAATATTTAAAATCTAAAAAAAAGCTAAAAGCAAGGCGAGCAATGTGAAGTATGTTTATGATAAGAAAGAATTTTTTAAATTTCTTTTTTTTGGGGGGTGGGGGCAGAGATTTTGCTTTGTATTACTTAGTCTAAATTTAAATAAAATTTGATCCCAATTTATTTTAATTTAAGGATATAGTGCTTGTTTTCTTTATGCTTAATATTGGTATGAATTAGTGAAAAATTAGAAATATGTAGGCCATGTCAGATATTTCGGTAATTCCATTATTAAAAAAATATATCATTTATGATACATCAAGTAAATCAAAAACTTTGCATTTTAAAACATTAAATAATGTATGTAATAGTTGTAGATAACAGAATAACTGCAAATAATAAAGTAAAATACAGTGACTGCAACAAAATGCTTTAGGAATTCATTTATACAATGTTCATTTGAATTTAATTAATGATTTCGATTTTAGATAATATGCTGTTACGATATTAATATGATTTAAAATAAACAACGAAAATAAATTCATTGCATTTACCACATTTTTTTACTGATTGTCTTCGACAAAGGGTCGATTTAGATAGCCCGACTAAGTTTCGAAAAGGATACAAGGCATAATAAGTAATACAAGGCGTAATATGAATTTAAAACTGGAAATTTTTGTTTTTTCTACTTAATACTGGATTAAAGTACACATTGGTATAAAAGGTAATGAATAGGCTGATAAGGTAGCCAAAGCTGCTTCTATTCAATAGACTGTAAGCCTGGAGAACTGAAAAAAACAATAAAAACTCAGTTTTGTAAAATTCACATCAATGATTGGCAATCAAATTGGAAAAATAGTGAAAAGTTCGCTTCACCTTAAATACCGTTTCTCAAGTAAAAAGACATGGATGCATTGAGGATAAATATTTCGCCCATTTCACAACAGACTAAATACCTGGACGACATTGCCTCAAAAGATTCAATTAGAGAAGTTGTTGTTGTAGATTTAGTGATAATTTTGATGATATGCTACCCTATTTTTTTTTTTTATTTCCGCTACTATCCATCACTTGAGAAAAATTATTAAACATCAAAAAAACATCTCCCAAATTTTATCAAATAAAAAATTGACGATAGAAGCTCACGTTATGTCGGATTTGGTGAGCTAAAATGAAAGCAGGATTTTTCTAAATTGAATAATAATATACTGTCGTCTATGTCCTTTCCGAACTTATCTTTTCTATTTTAAATTCCTCCATCGGAGCCGTATGTTATTTTACTAGATTTAAACCGATTACTAAATGTTTACTGATAAATGTAAAATGTGACGGTTAGTTTTAAATAGATCAAAAGAGTGTATAAAGTGATTACACATTTCAGTATTTTACTACTACATTTACTATGTTAGTGTCAATGTGAGCGGATTTACATGATTTTCCAAGATTAGTACTTTAATTTTTGCCTTTCATTCATAATTCCTCTGTCACAATCTTGTTCATTTTTTTTATTGAAAATATAAATTATTTAACATATCGTTAGTTTGCCTAGTTTAATAGAAACGAAGGTTACTACTAATTAACAGAAAAAAGTGATTTTACTGCGCTTTTCACTCAAATGAAGAAAATTTAGATGAATTTAAACAAAAAGGAAGTTATTTAAGATTTTGGTTACAGCTTGTATGCTTTAACCAGTTTCATAATATATCCGTTCTTCAAACAAAAAAAAAATCAATATTCAGTACTGTATTTGATACTCAAAAAATCTTTAATGATATCAAAAGTATTTCAACAATTAAGTTTTCAATGAAATTTTACTTCAGACTCAAATTTGTTGTCATATATTATTTTCTTGAAATTCCAATTTGGACTCATAAAACAATTATAAAATTATCTTTATTAGATTTTAAAAACTTTCTATAGCAAGTTTTGTAAAAAAATATGTTAATCTCATGTGAGTATAAAATATTTAAGGAATTTTAATTGAATTAAATTTAATTCCTTCACAATTTTAATTAAATAAAATTTCATTCAATTTCATTCAAATTAAATTAAATTGAATCAAATTTAATTTAATTTGTTTTCAAGAAAATTTAATTGTGTCGAATATTTTTAAATTTAATTTGAATGAATTAAATTATTTAATCAAATTTAATTGAATTGAATTTAACGGAATTTAAATTTAATTTTATTAAGGCTAGGTTTTCTTGATAAATGTAAACGTTTGAGATCTTCAAAGAATTGAGGTGGTTTAAACCCTAGTTACGGTCTTACGGAGAAATCTTAGTTCCTATTTGTAGCATAGATATTCGTTCTAAGGGATTTTTAGTAGAAACTCAGATATATTTCTATTTTTTAGAGTAAGAAAAATAATAATAATTCAATAATTTTAATCCAGATCGAGTGCGAAATTCTTTACTATATCTAATATTTATTTTCATTAATAATTGTTAATTAATGACACATCAAGATACTCCTTCGATACTTGATTAAGGTGTATGTACACACTTGAAACTTAGTTCAAATCGTTCAAAATATCGAATATTTTTTTTATTGCTTAATAATGTTCTCTGATTCTTTAGCTTTCAAACGATACCAAGATGTTGTCAATATTCGAAATATTTCTCGAGTTATAATTATTTTTCTTGAGGTGCTTTCATTAAAAACTCTAGTTACGGTGTTTATAAAACTCATTTTATGAAGAATGATATTTTACCACTATGTTGCTTCATTCAAACAATCACAACTCAACAAGAAATGAACCGAATACAATTATTTATATATCAAAATAATCTGTATGAAATAGCGGATGTTTTGTGACTCCATCAAAGTTATATTTATAGAAATAAATGTTTAATAGCTATTTAAAAGTTAAAATGACAGAAAAAATCTCGCTTTTTCTATTCATCGTTGATGAAAAAATTGTTAAGAAAAACTATATATTTTTATAACTTGACTGGGACAGAAAACATGAAGACTAATATGAACTAGAATTGTGTGTCTATACAAATTAGAATTTAAGATATCCTTTTTCAAAAAATATACTAATTAGCTCATTAAATATTATTTAATTAATTAATAGTGTAATATGGTTTTTCTCACTGAAATGAGTTTAAACATATATTTATGACCTACTGTGAAAAAACTGGATTTTTAAAGTTAAAATTTAAAAAAAAAAAAAATCTTCAAGTGTGTACGTACAGATTAACAGAACTGCTACTTCTTCTTCTAAGTAATGTATCTGTAATTCATCAACCCTCAGGACGAACATGTTTGGTTTTCTTAACAGGATTAATCAATAAAAACGTTTCATTATCATGAGTTTTCAAATCTAACATCAATTCATTGTCAATTGTTGCAAAACGCAATGAATCAATAATTTGGAAATTATTTACTATCTAAATAGTATCGTAAATTTTATTATGTTGAACCCTGTACTACCTTTCCCTTCAAGCTAATAGCACTACAAATTGTTTTTGAAAATTATTTTATCGTATTTATGTAGTAGGGAATTCTTGAATTATTATTCATTTTACTGGATTCCATTTTTAGTTTTATGAAATTTTATTACGTAATTTCAACAACATTGCTGTAATAATTTAATATCTATAATATTTACAACTAATATTAAACATACAGCAAGTTATAGGAATAAATAAGTTGCCATCATAAACCGGATTATGCATTCATTAAATGATCCTGTTTAATATACAGTTATTTATCATGTTAATTCAATGATGATAAAAAACTAACTTCATCAAGTCAAAACCGAAAAAACGCTTTGTTAGGATATAATGGAAAGTGGAAAGAGGAAACTGAATTTTAATTAAAACGAGCATTTCATTTAGTCAAGCCCATTGTTGAAGAAAGAACTCGATAAACTTGTTAAATGTGACACAGCCATACGCTACAGACATTTATTTTTCTGTCTGAAGATTTCGAGAAGTTCTCTCTCCGAAGTAAGATCTTTTTTGTTTTCAGTTTCTCAAGTTCTGTCTCAAGAAAAAGCGCCTTTTTCTAAAACAAAAGTCTTTTAGATTAACTAATATGAAAATAATGAATTTATTCTTGAAATAAAATCCTCTTGAAAAGCTCAAGCTATATTTAAACTGCATATTCATTCTAAAAAATTGCAGATAATATCCAGAATTAAAAGAGAAAAAAGTAATTTTTTAATAATTGGAATACGCATATAGAACTAATGTATGCACGCTAAGAAAATGTTTGTGAAATATTTTTATTTTTGTAAATTCTTTTGCGTTAAATGTTTTTTTTTTCTTTTAGTAAATGCATTTAGTATCCTTAGATTGTTTGAATGCAAGAAATCTAAAAGAATATTTGAGGTCTTCAAACATCATCTGAAATTTGCATTATATTTTAGCGGTACAATTTTTTTTCTGAATATAAAAATAAAACAAAAATGAAAGCGATCTTTTTATTGTCAATCTAATAAGAGCGTACCTAAAGTTCTTTCAATCTAAGACTGTCTATGCAAATTAGATAGACAATTAAAATAATATCCTGATAAACTTGAATAAATTTTAAGTGTAAAATAAAAGTCTAAAAAAGAGCTTTTGCAACACCTATATTTATGATAACAAACTCATGACCTAAATTTCATCTATCTAGCTTCTTTTTTTATATATATGTTCTCAGTCCTGAGCTTGCAAGAAAAAATGAAATATTGAAAGAGCATTCGAGCAGGTGCTCGGAGAATTAGTAAGAAAAAAAAACATTGACTATAACACCTGAGATTCTTAAGCTTGAATTTCGTCCTCAACTTCGTATTTGGATATCCTTCTTTTATTCACTGTGGATAGTTTAATTTGTTTGAATGAACAATTTAGTTGAATGGTAGTCAGTAAATACATGTGTGATTTTCAAAATCTATGATTTCTTTAAATTCTAGATTGTTATCCTAGACTTTAATATAATTTAAGATACAGTATAGTGTTTTTTAGAAAACCTTTTGTGGTAATTTTATTCAAAGTATTTCATATTCTTTTTTATTAAAAAAAGGAAACAATAAAGAAATGAAAAGAAATAATACCCTACTAGAGGCTGCCTTACATCTGCTCAAAATAATAGGGAAAAAAAAAAAGAATTTTTAGAATTTTTAAAGGATTGACAGCTTCAAATTCTTGATTGTTTTATTTTCATTTAGCCTTTTCCTATTTTACTTTCGTTTAGATTTCTCCGTACGTCTCGCCAGTTACTCTCATTTGGATTTTGTAGCTTACCTCTCAACTGGCCTTTTCCTTGAATAATGTTTGTTCATTTTTCTTCTCAATTGTCTGTTGGCGTTTGTTTTTCCCTCCCGTCTAGGTACTTTTGCCATTAATTTAGTTCAAAGTTCCTATCATAATTTAATTTAGTTCAGAATTCATGACTTCACTAATTATGGAATCAGGGAATATTTTTTCTTTAATATTGACTTGCAAATGTCTCTTATTATATTGAAAAAAAATGAAATAAATATAAATTAAAGTTACTTTGTAACTTGGCAATTACGTAAAGAAGATGTGAACATTTTGCTCTGCCGTCAGGAGTGTAGTACTAGATGAATAACAGGTCATCAAGTTGTCATTAATAATTAATTACAAGTTACTTCTTTACGAAAGTGGGAAAAAAGACAATTGAAACAGAAGTGTGTGAACAAAAATTAATTGATCCCTTTTTTCGGACACAGGCATCGGTTTATTTCGTTCCAACAAATTTCGTTCTGACTAATTAGAGGTCGTCTTTTCCGTCATTTTGTAATTTTAAGCTTTGGAAAATAAATTATTAACATTCAGCTTACGGATAGAGAAAATTTGAAATCGTTTAAAATGAGAATTTTCCGAAGAAGCGTAAAGGTAATTTTCCCCATTCATTTCGTCATTTATCTTATTTTTTAAATCTTTCCCTATTTTTTTTCCTTCCCTTATAAGGTTATTAATTTGTAAACAATAACTTTTTTGTTTCATTCAGAATTAATGTAGGACAATTAATTGAAGCAGTCTCCAAAACGATTAGATCATTGTGTTTTTTCTCACGTCTCAATAAACAAAAATGACAGCAACCTGTTGCTATAGCATTTCTATTAATTCTATAAATTAATTTCTATTAATTCTAAGTAATATTACTCTATTGTTCTTTAAGCTTCCAGCTTTATGTAAGAAAGAAAATATATAAAATCATGGTGTATCTTTATTACTTTATGCTTTCTGTATCACAGGGTGTGACAAAAAAAAACTATGACAAAATTTTTTGATATAACTTTATTAAAAATAAATAAATTAAACCAAATATAACAAATAATAATAAGACTAAACTTTTACTAATACATAAATTTAATAGTTTTCAAAGTGGCTGCCTTTTGCAGCAATGCAGAGGCGCAAACGCTTATATTTCATCAATGGTCCGCGCGTTTTTAACCTTTTATCCATCCCATTCTCGCTGAAGCGATTGCTTTAGAGAATCCAAACTTTTGTGCTCTTTATTGCAAGCCCTGGACTCCAAAATGTATTCTATTCTGTAATCCGTGGAAGTGAAATATGGGGAGTAAGGGGGGGGGATTTTCTCCAGATGTTATCACGTGCAGAACATTCGCCTTGTGCCACTCTTATATCTTTTTAGCCTTGTTAGATGGTGCGGAATTTTGTTGAAACGTCTAATTTACATTGTCGAAGTGCTTTTTGGCCCACGGAAGTACAACAGTTGGTAGGATGTCGGGCTGGTACACTTTTTAATTTATTTTAATTCCATTATCCACAGAAACCAGAGGTGTCACTTGCGCAATACCACCCCAAACCATGACCGACTTCGGATGTTGGCGATATTCAACAATTGCCGAGATCTTGGAACGTCTACAAACTAGATCCTATTGTTCTGGGAGTAACAAACTTTTTGGACGGTAAAGAGTTTCTGTTTAGTGGAAAGGAATTTCTCCCAGAGCTGACTTGCGGACCGTCTCAAAAGTTTCCGGCATCCTTGGAGTCGCACGAGTTGTTTTCTTCAGTGAGAAGCTGAACATTTTGGAACTTGTAAGGCTTCAATCTAAGTTTTGGTTTTGCTAATTTTCGCACTGATCGGTCACTTATTCCCATTTCACGAGCGATCTTTCTCAACGAAACTCTGGGATTTCGTTGAACTCACGTTTTGATAGCCTCATGGTTATTGAAAGTCTTCACGATAGGTTTTCGTTCACTTCCTTGACCTGGACCATCATTGCCAAGCTCTTTTAAACGTCAGATTGAAACATACACTGTTTGCCGTGGCACATTATGCGATGAACGACTTTGCATTGCCATTTTAATTGCTTAAACAACTCTAAAATAAGAGATCTCCTGCTTGATGTTATTACCCCCCCCCCCAAAAAAAAACGCGTAAACTTTGAGATAAATTATTAAATATTTTGTAATTGAAGTGGTAGAAAAATGAAATGAATACAAGTTAAAAAGGAATTTATTAACTTCTATTCTATAATGCAATAACTTTGTCCGAGTTTTTTTTTTTTTTTGACGCACTCTGATTAACTTGATTTAACATCAAAGAAACGAAGTGTCTTAGACTTTCTGTCTGTAATGAAATAAAGTGTCAAGGATATCCTACATGGATAATAGCAACCTAACTTGGATGTCCAAGTTGAAAACATGTCTCTTTTGCCTTACTTGCAAAGAAAGGAATGTATTTCATGTGCTGTATTGCCAGAGAAACAAGCAACTACTTGGATATTTCTTCTACCGGAATCAAATAATTTTTTAAAATTATTTTTAGAGTTTGTAACAATTAGTTTAAATTTCAATCTGATTTATTTTATCAAGGCATTCACTTTATTATTTATCTAATTTGTATAGTCGTAACGTTGATGGAATGCATTTCAGATTGCACTTGTATTAGGCTGGTAATCAAAAGAGGCTTTAATCTTTGTTTCAAATATATATTCAGAAGACTTTTGTGGCGCTAAGATACAATAAAATTCCAAATGGTATTAGGAAAGATTATATAAACTTTTGGATTTCATGCGTTCGAGTTGTCAAAGATTGCTATAATATATTTATAAGAAAAAAAAAATGGTTACATTTAATAAAGAAGAATTTGCCAGTTATTTTAAAATTATAAATCCTGTTCAAAAATTTTGATATTTTACATGTATTAGATGCATGCGGGCATTCCATTTTTAAAGGTGTAAACATTTTTCTTTAAATATTAAACTTTATCTGAAATGTTTTCAGAATGATTCTACTTTTGAAACTTAACTTCGGATATTAAACAACTCCATGTCTTAAGATAATTTTAATTTCAGGAACCGGCTGCATTCTTTTTTGTTTTAATCCATCTAATAGACTTTTGTTTCAGAAAAAGTACTTTTTTATCCAACAAAATGCGAAATGACAAAAAAAATCTCTTTATTTACTCCGAAAGAAGAACGAAATCTTCGGACGAAAAAATAAAGAGCTGGAACGCATGGCTGTGTCACATTTAACAAGCCTATCGAGTTCCTTCTAGAACAACGTGCTTAATTAAATGAACGTTTCGTTTTAATTAAAATTAAATTTCCCTTTTTTCCCCATTTCATTATGTTTCAATTTTTTTTCTTTTTTTTTTTTTTTTTTTTTTTTTCGTTTCGGACTTGGAGTAGTTGTTAGCTTTTTATTTTCTCTTACATGAAGTATAAAGAGTATTGTAATAGACAAGAAAATTCGAAATCGATATTTTGATGAATCTCCACGTTTCAAACCTCCCTACGTTCGAAAAATACATTTTTGACATTATGTCTGTTTGTATGTCTGTCTACTTGACTTTAAATACGATGATTTTAAAGTACTTCGAGCTAAATGGATGAAATTTGGTATATGGACTGACGACTATTGTTTTTAGGTTTTTATCAAATTTTGATT
Organism: Argiope bruennichi; assembly: GCF_947563725.1. NCBI lineage: Eukaryota > Metazoa > Arthropoda > Arachnida > Araneae > Araneidae > Argiope > Argiope bruennichi. The sequence continues at coordinate 103,357,238 of NC_079160.1, read as the reverse complement.
GAAATCCATTAATAGAAAAACTAACTCTCTAGCTATTCGATTACAAATGAGTTCAGGCCGTGGTGGCCTTGTGGTAAGACCTCAGCTTGTGAGTCGTAGGGTTTCAGGTTCGAGACCCGATTCCACCGAAGAACCGTCGTGTAAGGGGGTCTGCACTTTAAATCCGTCATGCCAAACGTCCTCCCGCTGGTGTGGTGTGGAGAGGGGGGGTGTCAGCTCAGTTGCCGTCCTCGTCATCTGACCGCGGTTCAAATTACGAGGTCCGTCCCAAAATAGCCTAATGTTGCTTTACAACTGGACGTTAATGTAACTAAATTAAACTGAAATACAAATTAGCTCGATAACTACAAAGCTTAAAGAGCTAACTAAATACATTAACATCTAATATAAGCAAATCGATCGATTAGCAAAAAAAGCTTACAAATTACGCATTCGCTTGATTGCTTTAGTAAAAATGCTCGATTCACGCCAAAGATCTACACTGGGTTTTCCCAAAAATTAAGGAGGAGAAATGGCGATTACTCAATGTAATGAATGTATGCAGAGTGTATTGAAATTGCATCATGAAACTTAGTACGCATTCATTCGCAACATTACGCCTCAATTTATTCCATTTCAGCCGCCAAATCAGGTGTTTTGCATTCTTCAAATTCGGAAATTATTGCTTAATCCTCAGATGATCTGAGTTTCGAAGCATGGTACATTCTAAAACTTAAATAATTAATAACAGTTCCAATGCTATGAAGTATTTGCTATCCTCAACATTAAAATTCTAGATTATTTAACTTTATAAATCGAGAAATTTACTGGCATATGTAACGTAACAAACATTAGAAGAATATAATATTAATGATAAAAAATTTTCTTATCAGTTTTGTGTATTTCGCTATTTATCAATTAAATACTAGGAAATGATGTTCAAGTTTATATAAAATATATGATTTATTTTATATATTTTTAAAACTATGTTTGTTATGAATTCAGATTTTTCTATATCTTAAAATTTATCATCAATAGTGTTGCCCTATCTTAGCATTTGATTCAGTCACAATATAAACACATAAAGTTTCTATTCTGTTTCATTTTTCATTTAAGAGGAATGATAAAAATTACATTATGAATTGTTAATAAAGTTCACAGAATGGAAAATTCGTTCTGGAATTAAATCACAAAATAAAATAAAAATGTAGCAATTTCGAAGTAACAAAATTAAATATGAGACGGAATCAAACTTTCAATGAACCAAGAAAAATTTAAAAGGTTTAGCATGAAAATTCAGTTTTATTTTTATACTATAATGACAAAATTTCCCGTTTAAATCCTGAGAAATAATCAGAAATAACTTCACTAAAAACTAATGCTTCATTAGATAAATACTGACATAAATGCATTTACTAAATCTTCTCTAACTAAGACATCTCTGATTGCAGTGCTTCACTAGATGCTTAAAAGAGCTTTAAGAAAAGAAACAAATAAACTTAAAGCTTCTTTCGAATTAAATGAATGCAAGAGGAAAGATACTGTATTTACTCGAAACTCTTACTATGCCTTCTTATCATCAGTTGCAATTGCTTAGATATTATAACTTAATGTAATCTATTAGTAGCTAAAACACATATTACTTAATCAGCTTTAAGTACTTTCGTAATGACCACTGATCTTAAACATTGAATGCTGTATTGTTACTTGTTTTCTTGTGTACGAAAAATACTGTAATTATCACAAACACTTTTCATAATTTTTATAATTTACATTTCGCGTTTTTCTATCCACTAAAAACTGTTTAGAAATTTCTCTCTTTGTGAACTGGTTAAAGAAGTCAAGTCAACCAACTGACTCTCTGACCCACCACTAAGGCACATGGATTTAAATCATAGGGCTGAATGACCGTACCGCCGCAATAGCAACACAGGCGGGAACTGTGGTTGAGTCCTAAGGGCCATCACCGGCCACGGTACAATCCTCCCCGAAGGAAGTACGTCCCATCATCAACGGGAGGAGTCAGATCCTCCACCTATTTGTGTACCCTCCAGAGTGGCGAGATCCAACCACCATGCCGGAAGCATCTCATCGTCATTTCGAATTCCCCCCCCGTGGGTTTGAACTGGTTAGAGAAGGAAATTCGTTCACCCCAATTTTCCTAAAATATAGAAATATATTAATTGAAAGACTGTTTATTCATCCGTCTCTAAGAATATGAACTCAATAACTATAAAACACGCAATTTAGATGGATAAAATTTGGAGAAATTTTTATCGTCGAAACAGAAAAGCCTTTTGAAATTCAAATGAAATCTATTTACTTTTTGATCGTATATTTATTTGTGTGTTTGTGTTGAACACGATAATTCAGAACTGCCTTGATTTAAGTTAAGGAAATTTTGCATGAGGTATTTTTCATTAAAAATCGTAGCCATATGTGAAATTTTGTGGGTTATCTCTCAACAAGACGAAGTACAAAATGTACATTTGATTCCCATCAATATACAACGAAACGAAACTTGGAAAAATATTCAGAATACCTTATATATCTCTGAAACATACGAACAAGTAAAAGAGAGTAAAATCTCTATTTGGTTTCCATTGCTTATTCCCAATATATTGAACGATTGAAACATTTTAGTTTCGCTCTCTTTACTTATTTTTTTAGTCTTAATTCACGATGAAGATAACCTTACTATCATGAGCGATTGAGCCATCTTGTTAAAGGAATGTTTTAATGATGATGTAATATTATAATAAGTAATAACACTAGTGAAGAAAATATTTTTTTAAATATCTGTGGCTACTTGGAAAACGAAGAAAGCTCTCTTCTACGTAAAATTTAGCAGATATCTGAAACTGATATATATTTGTTACTGAAAATCCAAGCTAAAATGAACCAATATTAGTAATATCTACTGAAATCTTAGTGATAACTTTTCTCACTATATCTTATTGATGATTTTAGTTTAACAGAATACAATAAACTTAAAATTTTAGTGACGTTTAAGGCTTTGCTAATTGAAAATCAACCTTATTTTAAATATATGCTTTAAGGTCTTCGTTAAGAAAAATGATTTTTGTCATTCGAATACTTTCCGGAAACAATGTACCCTCACGGGAGGCGCTCCATATATGATAATGAGAAGCTTCATATGAATGATGATTGGTTCTCGCTGCCTTGGTCTGTATAAATCAGTATAAAAATGATGTGTGATAACAATTCCAACCAACAATGGAATACTCTTCCTATGGGAGGGACTTTACCGCGACTAGTGATAGGATAGAACTTCAGTTCTAGACAATGCTTTCGCGGCGTCCGATCATTGAGATTTTTCATGTGCCTTAAGGCGTGTCGAAGTAGTCAGTAATGACTGTGTAAACAATGGGTAAATTTGGCAGGACATCACGAAGATAATGTAATTATAATTCAACATTCTATAAATGATTTATTAATTCGAATGAGAACTGATCATCACATTTAAAGAATTTTTTTGCACATAAATTACATTTTTTATCTTTTTCATTCGGTTATCTACAACTATCCTATTATCTATAATTCTTATATACATTATCTAATAATTTTTAACGAAAAGTTTTGGATTTTACTTGACATTTGGTAGATGATATTTTTTTAATGATGGGATTACTGGATATCTTCACATGACTTTCCAAATTTCTAATTTTCACCTGTTCATATGAAAGTTAATCCTCCCGCTGAGTATCCCGCGATTTCCACAAACAACGTAAAAGTAGCAAAATTTGAACAACACGCGATTTCCTCGGGTAAGCATTTTCCAGGTCTATTCAGCTATGAAACGCACTTTTTTTCCCGTTCATGGTTTCATTTCGGCTTTTCTGGTTTCATTCAGATCTGATTAACATATAGCGTTAGTTGTCCATAGTTTTGCTAAATATACAAGCATGTTTTGTAGCATTTTGCGGACTCTTTACAAAGCTCAAAGATGACTGACAGGACACGTTTCGAAATTTTTGAAACTATTTTGATAAAATAATTACGCAGCGAGAGAGTTAAGCATCGAGAAAACATTCACTACACCCCTAAGCAAATAAAAACTGTGATAAAATGTTACTCAAGTTTTGCTTAAAAATATACAACAGAAACTAAGTACAAAAAGGAAAAAAAATCAAGACAAAAGTATATTTTGTCACATAACAAAAATTCTTCTCATTGCTCGTCCTGATTTTATCAATTCTTTTGAAGCTTAGGATCTAAACATACTACACTCATGTCCAAAATTAAGGTCACAAAAATGTTTTTCAAAGTAATTCTAAATGGCTACCAGTAAAATTTTAAAAAATTGTATTTTATATATTGTGAAAGACCGCTTGCACGATATTAACCATTTTTTGTGAGAAAAATTTTGTTTAGCATTAGTTTTTGGGGAACTACTGAAATTAGACCTTTAGGCATTTGGGATTTTTGCCTGCAATTTTGTGAATATTGCATTAAAACAAAAATTTTAACCTGTTTCCAGTGAGAATGAGTTCTCATAATCGTTTAGACGATGTCTTGAGATGGAGAACCGTTGGTAGGCTTGAAGCTGGGCAGTCTCAAGTGGAGGTGGCCCATTGGTTACAAGTGGCACCGAATGTGGTATCCAGGTTGTGGAATCCATTCTAAACAAGTGGTACTGTAACCAGGAAGGCCGGTCAAGGCCGGCACAGAGCATCGACGCCTGCACAGGATCGGTATTTGGCATTAAACGCACGACGGCATAGGCTGACAACGGCTCCTCAACTTGCTCATGCTCTTGCTGCTGCATCTGGAATAAGAATTTCCAGACAAAACGTATACAGAAGCTGAAAGGGCTCTTTATGTCCGTCGACCAGTTGAGTTCGTCCCTTTGACTGCATCCAACAGAAAAGCCCGGCTGTTGTGGTGCCTAACATATCAGTCTTGGGCACAGCAAGAAAAGGGGCGTGTTCTTTTCAGTGATGAGTCGCAATTTAACACACAGAGTGACACTCGTCGAATTTTCATCTGGAGAGAGCGAGGAGCTCACTATCATCCCTCCTACGTAAAAGAAATCGACAGATTTGGTGGCAGAGAAATCCTTATCTGGAGTGGCATAATGTTGGGCAGACGTACACCACTGCACGTCTTCGATGCGGGTACTGTCAATGCACATCGCTATAGGGATGAGATCCTTGAAGCCTATGTGATTTTGTTCCGGGGTGCGTTTGGCTCAGACTTCATGTTTATGGATGAAAACGTGCTTCCAAAAAGAGCCCAGATCGTCGATGATTTTCTTGAGGAAGAGGATATTCGACGTATGGACTGGCCCTGGAGGACTCCGGATGACAATCCTTTTGAACATGTTTGGGATGGTCTCTAAAGAGCCATTGCACAGCGTAACCCCCCTCCTAATACCCTCCAAGAGTTAAAAGCCACGCTTTTGGAAGAGTGGGCTTTGTTGCTCCAAGCATTTATTGACACCCTCATAAACAGTATGAAAGCTCGTTCTGAAACCTTTATAGCAGTGCACGGTGGTCACATTCCATATTAGACTGGAATTTTCCCGAGATAAATGCTTTATCTCTGATTCCTAATGTGACACTTTTTGATATATCCTGTTTCTTAATTCCCAATAATAATCTTTTTCATGTTGTTATGTGTCTATGTTCTTTCTTCCATTGTAGTGTACCTCTGTGCCAAATTTCGTGGCAACACAGTGAATAGTTTTTCATTTTTCGCAGATTTTATGTTTGTGACCTTAATTTTAGACATGAGTGTAATTATGTAATTAGTTTGGTTTAAGAAATGCTGTTAGAATTTTTTTTTTAAATCATTGTTTACCTTCTCGTTTCTCCAACACGAAACGAAGATTTTTCTCTGTCTCTAACAAAAAGAGAAGATGAGTTTTTAATCGCGTACTCGACTAGGTAAAAACTTCTATCTTCATTACATATAATTAATTAATAATTCCTGGCCCGATTTAATTTGTCAAACAAAGGATAGTTGTCTGAAAAAGATGAATGTTCTTCTAAATATAAAACAAAAATGAGAAAAAGTTTTCTTACGTAAATATACAAAAACTGACATGCCAGATACATTACTTTCTCTTAAATAAAATCAGAAAATGCTAAATGAGAACTGGATTTTATGAAAAAGAAGGAGTTTAATTAAGCGTATCTTCATTTAATCAATTACCGTGTTGAATATAAAACTAGATGAGCTCGTTTAATTTAATAACAATAGTTTTTTTTAGGATGAGCCTTTATTTTTAAAGCTTTTTTTTTATTTTTCAAAATCTTGTTTCTTTTGTTGAAACAAAAAAAGTTAATAGTTTATACAGAATTTTTGTTTCTGGTCATACTTTTTATTTTCCTTGCAGCTTTGAAAGAACAAAATTTTAAAAATCTGGGATCATTTAATATCTCTGCACAATTTATGTCACAGGTGACATTAGAAGTATATGGTCAGTTGAGTAGACAAAGTTTACACTAACAGAGATAAGATAGATAATTTTAATATATTAAGATATTTAATTATATATTTGATTATATTTTTAAGATATTTTTAATAAATCTAGTAATATTATCTAATGACTTTTTTACAGTTATCTAATTAATGATTTTATTACTCACAATGTTATTTTATACCGTGAAGACTGAATTTAAATATCCTTGTGTACCAAGATTGTGTCTTGTTTCTCAGTGTCAAAAGGCGTTGTTATTAGGTTGTTGATAACAGATGTTTTCATAATTTTCGCGTTTTGCTTGACATCGTTTTGCGACGTTCGAAGAATTAATTATCTAACCTTTCTTTATAAATGGCATTCATGGATGGTTTTATTGTGCTTTTTGGAATAAGTTATGTCTCTTTCACAGTTTTTGAAAACGGAATGTCTGCATTAGACTTAATTGCTGCGATTGGATGTTTGCCAGAAAAAATAATTTCTAAATTTAGAGAATAACAAGGAGAAAGCCCCCTCCCCCCAAGACAAAAAGTACAAATCTACTATTTTTTGAAAGAAGAACTAATATATAACACATGAATGCCTTGATTCCATAGTTATTGATCTTAAAAATAAGATAATGTACAAAGAAAGAAATATAAGCAGAAAAAACTCAGAACATTTAATATCTCTGCATAATTTAAGTAGCAGGTCATCTTAAACTAATATGATCAGTTAAGTAGATCGCTCACAATATTAAAATTAACGGATTTTATGTTATAAAAGAGATTGTTATTCAGTGTAGTAATATTGTCAAGATGGGATTTAAGTAGACTTGTTTGCCTAAATTGCGTCGTTATTCTGAAGATAGAGAAACGAATGTAATATGAATAAAATATAATCATTTACCTAATTTTTACATTTTTTGCCAGGTTCGAAGAATTAATTGTCAAAATTTTACTCCGAGGTGACATTTATGGATAGCATGATTGTGCTTTTAGAAATAAGTTGGTCTATTTCTCCTTTTTAAAAGACTGCAATGTATGTCTTATGCATAATTGGTGCGACTGGATGATTGCCAGGAGAAGTAATTTCTGAGTTTGTAGAATAATAAGGTGGAAATGGATTTTCAAGGCAGAAAACACAAATTTGGTATTTTTTGCAAATGATAGCAAATGAGAATGTTTTGTGGCAATTCAAAATGACCATATATTTATTTGTGGTAACTCTGTTGATGCTATTGATAAATTGGTGGCATATAAAATATATGAAGTTCTTGATTCTGTCGGCATTGATTTTGGAAACATAATAATATAATCTGCATCTATTTTTGATTAAAACTTTTGTAGAACAATACGATTTCATGACGCATAGAATGTTTCAGTGATCATATGATAGATTCTGACGTCATTTTATGCTAATGTCATCATCATATTAACCATTTTAGCAAAATGCCTGCGTCATTGTATAGGGGTAGTGCATCTTCCCCGTGATCCGGGCGTCCCGGGTTCGAATGCCGGTTTGGGCATGATTCTTCCTCATCTGTGTTCTATCTTTGAGGTGCGTGAATGTGCCCCCCTGTAAAAAGGGGATGTGCAAGCGAATGTGCGAGTTCCATCTTCATACGAGGTAGAAGTCAGACTTCTGCCCTTGTTTTCTCGGGGTCTTTACCCTCAGAAGCTACTGTACCCCCTTTCTGTGGTAACGCGCACACGACGTCATCATTTTAATAAAATAATCACTTTTTTAATCATGTAATGCCAAAATATCAAATGAAGGATCAACATTGAAAACATTTATTTAATTTTTAAATAAATTTGCCAAAAAATATGGTTGCAATAAAATTTTTATTTTTAAAATCTTGTTTTGATATAATTACATCAAATATTATCAAAACACAAAGAAATAACTTCCAAATTATGCAAACATTTTACTGTTTATCTCATATTCAAAAACAAAATAAATAAATAAATAATGAAATAAATAAATAAAATAAATAAACAAATAAGTAATTAATAAAATAAATAAATAATAAAAAATAAAATAAATAAATAATAAAAAATAAAATAAATAAATAATAAATAATAAAACGGATCCTTAACGTAAGTGGATCTGTGAAATTTATTAGTTTTACTATTATGAATAAAATATAATGTAAATTTCCTATGAATAATATATTTTGTCATTAAGATTTAGCATACCAGCCATATATTTTAGAAAAATATATGGCCTGTGAACTTCCTTTAAGATTAAATGAATATAAATTAATCTTTCTAAGCATGTAAATACTTCAAAAGACGACGATAGGAATGATAAATCCTCATTAAAATTTATGTTTTAAGATATTCCTTTAATTAATTTTCATATCTCTTATCATAAAGAAGTTATTTATCGAAATGTCGTGATTTTCAGTAACGTTATTATAACTTAATATATCTTTTGATTATCTCTATGACTTGAATCTCTTCATATTAACTGACATTTTTCTTCTTTATAAAATTGTACGGATTCCAGAATTTGATTCGTTCAAGTCTTTTTAGAGCTCAAGCAGAAAATATTTATTTTTTATGTACTTTTGGATGACTTTTAGAAACTAATGAGGTAAATAATTTCAGTCAAGAAAAAATAGAAATGTCATCTTTATATTCAAGACCAGCAGCTAATAATTTTTAAAGACTTGCCAGGCTATGAAGGGTAAATAAATAGTTGAAATATTACAGAATTTTCACCGACTCTTTTATGTTCGTACGGTTTATTTCCAAACTCGAAAAATAATGAATTTGTAGAAAATTAAAATCTTTTTGAAAAACGTTACAGAAAATAAGTATTTTCTTTATTTAAAAAAAAAATAATGCGAGACAATCATTGGACATAAATTGTTATTTAGATTATCATTGGTGAGATAATATGATGTTTCAATTGTCATTTTTTTTATTTTGTTCGTTGAAATTCAATATGGATATTTTTCACTAACCGCCATTAAAAATAATTTACCAATACTCCGTTAACTCCATTCTAGAAGAAATTGCAGATTTTGCATTGATAATATGCGTCTGGGCTTCGATACCGGAAACGAATACAGATTTGGGATTCTATTCCATAGAAAGTATACAGTCTTTATGGACCTCAGGTGATAGTCATATATCTTATAGCAACCATTGAGTGGATACAGACACCAGGTTGCCGAATCAAATACCTACCTTGACGTCTGACCTAAATAAAAAATTAAGATAGCTGCTGCAGAATAACCGGAGTCTTACTTCGAACATACCTCTTTATAAGCTAAACTAAATTTACAAGAATCTTAGTTATTTCTGAATTTACTTTAATATCGAATATTTACTTTATTTTCCTGTTATTTAATGACCGAATCATCTAATATGAATGAGCAAATAAATTTTGATTTTTTTCACCTCATTATGCCAGCTTTCTTTATTTTTAAGACTGGGAAAAAGCATCGAAACTTGGAATATAAAGAAAATGTCAAATTAAATGCCATTAATTTATTCGAGGTAAAAAGTAATTTCCTTTTAAAACTGGAAAACTGAGAGAATTACAGTCTTATTTTCCTGGAGAGAGAATATTTCATACTTAATTTCTTATTTTAAATGCTATTATTTCTATTAATTAGATACTTTACCATAACCACCACTATTTAATTTTATTATTTTTTTAATCTTTAAAGAAGATAAATGGTTATTTTATGTGCAAATAGTCTTTATTTATATTTCAGAAACACATTGATTTCGTTTATATTAGCAATTAAATCCTAGATTCAATTCATTCGTTCTTTTTCATCTTAAAATTTTCAGTAATATAGAGCTAAGACATTTGGAATGTTCACTTTCAAAATATTATAAATGAGAATGGATGATTATGAAAGGATTCACTTTATATAATTAAATTTCATGACTAATAATAATTCTATGACCCATGAAGAATGTTTGTGACTAAATTATTAGTTGTTAATGTAGTTAATAGCCATTTATGTTTTTCCTCACAACACGGTATAAGAGTCAGAATCTTAAAAAAGGACATCCAGATTGACGTCTAGAACTGTGAAATATCCAATCCATATTTTAAGAATTTCCTCTGTAATCAAATGGCTTCAACAAATCCAAATAAAAACTAGAAAAATAAATGTAAAAAGAATGAACTTTGAAATATTTTAGCAAGGAGAAAGAGTGAAAGAGGATAAAAAAAAGTCTAAATAGGTTAAGTTATGCAAGCCTTTTAAGATATGTCCGCGTTATTCATTATATTGACATTTTTGTTGCCTTTGTAACAATGCAATTATAATTGAAATTGATACAATTTCTTTGCCACATATAAAACAGCACTTTTACACATCTTTTACTTAAGTTAAAACTTGGAACTTTAAAAATTTTATCCATTCCTTCATCCAGATTGCTTTTGCATATCTAACAAATTTTAGTTAGTTTAAGGAATGGATAAGTCGGTGTCTCCAACTTTTTTCATAAAATTTCCACAAATGTAAACTATATAAAATTTAACATTTTAAAAATAATTTTCTGGAACAGAAATTTAAGCTTTTAAGTTTTTTTTAAAATTTATCTTAAAAATTACCAGCTTTAATTTTAAAAAAAAACATTATTTCTTCTAATTCAGTTTTCAATATTCGTTGACCAAAAATTAAGAAAAAAGAATCTTTTTAATGAACTTAGTGTAATTAGGCATACAATTTTGGATATCTAAATCAGTTTAGGGAAAAAAAAATGTTTAGTTAAAAAATTTGTGATTTATTTATTTATTTTTTTGGAAAATATGTATTTTTACTTTCACAATTTAAGAAAAAAATTAAGCAATATTTAAAAAAATAAATACCTAATTCTATTAAATTTATATTTTAGAGTTTCCAGAAAAAAATTCAATTAGTTTGAATTAAATGTGTTTGAAATTTATGATTTTATTGTAGACAGGAGTTTTGAAAAAGCAAACTGAGAAAACTGGTTAAAATATTTAATACAATAAAATTACAACTAAATCATCGTATTTTAAACAATTTATTTCTAAGCAAGAAAATAATGATTTTATTAATGTAAATAAAGTTAATAATTGTTCTAGCATAACTTAGCTAAAATTAGAAAAAAAAAATTTAAAAAAAACATATTTAAAATTTTTTTAATTAAAAATTATTTTTTTATTTTATTGTTTTATAGTCGATATATTTAGGACATAATTCTTAATTTCTTTTTCTCACAAATGTTTTTAATGCAAAATAATAGCTGAAAATCCTTTAAATGAAATATAAATTTAAAAAAAAATTAAAGTTTCTAGAAACCCGAATTCAATAAGAATGGGTTCAAACACATATGTACAAAATATCAATCACTATTTTCAAATAAGACAAAATGATATTCTAATAAGCAGTTGCAAATTTGGTCTTGTTGAAATTTAAAAGGTTTAATAAATACACAGATATTATTCTTCAGTGTTATTAATGATTTTAACAGCGAAATATTAAAACCGTTTTTAGAAACCATTTTATTTGATAAATATGATTTGCGCTCTCTGTGCCTCTTATTATTCATTATAAAATAATGTGCCTTTATATTAAATTATTAATATAAATCTATATTATGTTAGTCCAAATCCATCAGAATTAAAATAAGAAGTAAGTTATGTTTCAATTTTAAAACAGCTGATTTTCTTTTCAAAAATTGTCCAAATAAGATGGGCAAATATTTTCTCAGGAAGACTAGGCGCATTATAAAATTTACGAACAAACAATTTCAGTGACCAATGAGGTTTTCAGAACAGTGTTTTACTTTACTGCAAAGTAAAAAAGTGAGTAGTTTACTAGTAAAAGTATGAAATAAAATAGCAAAAAAGGGTGTGCTCTTAATATCCCGTCTGCCGAAATGGCATCGTATCCCGCAAAATATTTTTCCGATCCTCTAGAAATTCTCAAGGTATTCAGATGCAGGTCCATATATAATTATAAACACAAAAATAAAAATATCCACATTTTCATAGATTTTAGGATAAAAAGTCCCCTTTTAAAAGTGAAAACAGTGTAACATTTTAAATAGCAAGGACACTGTATGTGTTTTTCTATCACCACAGATTTGAACTATACAAAATATGTAATTTTATATTTACTCCAAACAACTGAAGAAGTTATCGTGAACTTGTAAAGTTCTATGTGTCATAATATTTTGTATCTTTACGTGAATGAATATGTAAATGAATGACTTGAAATTTCTTGTCATATTTGTATATTGTCAATACATGAATGTCTTGAAATACCATTAATAAACTTATAATGAACTGAATGAAAATTAGTCTAAAAATGCCTGTCCAGATCTCTAACCAGTATGATACAATGTAATTTTTATTGATCTGGAAACAAGTCGGTTTTCGAACACCAATTTTCTTATAATTTACGAAAAGTAGATCAATTATTTATTAATAAAGTAATTGCAATTAACATTTTGAATATTTATAATTTTTTTCAGTTGCCTGATCTAACTCAAGATTCAGAAAAAGAGTAATTTTCAAAGGCGTTTTCGAATCGGAACGAAAATAATAATTATTTTTCATAACTTAATAAGTTAATGTTTCATGAGAAAAGATCCCGAGAGCATACTGTTTCCCAGTAGAAATCAAAATAGATTCATCCATCCAAAGTTTTTTGGTAAAAATTAGGAATATTCGCAAGTTATGAGAGAAATATTTTAATAATTCTATTATTACAAAAAAAATAATGTGTTTAAGAAAAATTCTAAGAACATTCATTAATAATTAGCAGACTCAGGGTCTTTTAAAATTAGCTTCGTTATTTCAAAATTATTATCGTGGTTCTATAGACAAATATTTTAAAAATCCTTGACTTTCAAAACATTGTAATTATTTCCTTTGTCATAAAAACTGAAATTAATTAAACGAGCCATTCTAAAAATCTGAATACGACGTTGATCAAGAATTCTTTATTTAAAAAAATGTTAAGTACATAATAATATGCAACGAATTCAGTGTTACGAAAGTAATGTTAAACAAACTTTAATCTAAAAGCAATTTTCCTTTTAAAACATTTTTACAAAGTGAAGATAATATATAATAGAATTTTGTTATGCAACATACTATGGTTGAAAATTGAAGTAATGATTTCAAAAGGATTATAATTTTCATTTTCTTAGTTTATAATAGACCGTGACATAAGTTTATTGTATGGTAAATAAATTTAAAAAGAAGTTTCACTATGTCGCCAAAATGAAGATAACTAAAGGAGTTTTAAGGTTTGCCATCAAGAAAATATTTGAGCATTATTTTAATTATCTTCTTTTGTCTTTTGAATGAAAGGAATTTTAATATTATGTTTATAATTATTGTTGAAATAAAGGCATATGCTTTTAAGGAAGCGTGCTATTATGAAACAAAGTAATTAATGATTTTTTTAATTATACTGATAGTTTTAACATTAATTATTGAATCAATTTCAAATCTTCAAAACCGTTAATGCTGAACATAGAGTCTGTAATTTTATAAATTCATGAGCAAAATTAAAGTAACAAATATAAAAGCTATCATTACTTAAATGATTTTGCATACTAATAACATTCCACAAAATACTTCTAATTCTTCACATAATATTAAATTACTAAATTACAAATATTTAAGAAAATAAAACGAAATAAAAACGCTTTAATTATAAAATTTTATTTATAATAAAAAGATGATGTTAAGGGATTTTGAAAAAAGAAGAAAAGCCGTTTAAATTGTGTAATATAATGTTGAAATTTTAGCTAAATATATTTTTTAAAATCTGGCAAACTTCATTAAAAATTAGAAGACAAATGAATTGATTAAGTTAATCAAATTTGAAAAGATGTAAATGTTATATATGCACAATTATATTTTCGGAAGGTATTGCTGGAGAACATCCAATTTTCCCTTGCTGATAATTAATTAAAATTTTAAAAAATATAATATGGGTAATCATTGAAGTGTTTACCCATATTTTCCAAAGCACATCTGAGCCATATTTGATAGTCTAGAAGAAGACTAAAATAGTAACTGTATGTTTTTCTCACTTCTCGGACGCCTACACATGCGCTTACACACTCATCTTTGTTATTAGTGAACATATTTCAATGACTTATTACAATATGTCTTTTAACAACTGTTTCTTCTCTTTTGCATATGAGTTATTTAGTAAGAAAGTTGTTGAAGGCAAAAAAAATTGACATCGAAATTTTGATAAATTTCTTTTGAGTGCGATAAAATCCTTTTTTGAATTTTGATTCTTGTCTGTATATGAATATAATAACTCATAACCGTACTGGTAGACGGATGAAATATGCTGTATACCCTAGAAATAACTCTTAATTCCTTTCAAATATTGGATGGAATTTGTCAGAACTCTATATATCTGCTGTTTGAGTGATTTTATACTCAGACCGCATATATATAGAGAAATGTTATTATAAAAATTATTTATAGGGATTTTAATAAAGAAATTTAGACCGATAAAATCCTTTTTTGATTTTTGATTCTTGTCTGCATATGAATATGATAACTCATAATCGTACTGGTAGACGGATGAAATATGCTGTATACCCTAGAGATAACTCTTAATTCCTTTTAAATGTTGAATGGAATTTGTCAGAACTCTATATATCTGCTGTCTGAGTGATTTTAGACTCAGACAGCATGTATATAGAGTAATATTATTATAAAGAATATTTATAATTTTTTATAAAGAAATATAGACTGATAAAATCCTTTTTTGAAGTTTGATTCTTGTCTGCATATGTTTATGACAACTCATGAACGTACTAGTAGACGTATGAAATATGTTGTATACTCTAGAGATAATTCTTTATCAGTTCAGATTGTCATAACTCTATATATCTGCTGTCTGAGTGATTTTAGACTCATACAGCAGATATATAGAGAAAATTTATTATAAAGATTATTTATAATGATTTTTATAAATAAATTTAGACAGATAAAATCCTTTTTTGAAGTTTGATTCTTGTCTGCATATGTTTATGATAACTCATGAACGTACCGGTAGACGTATGAAATATGCTGTATACTCTAGAGATATTTCTTTATTAGTTCAGATTGTCATAACTCTATATATCTGCTGTCTGAGTGATTTTAGACTCATACAGCAGATATATTGAGAAAGATTATTATTAAGATTATTTATAATGATTTTTATAAAGAAATTTATCAAAAGAAATTTCGATAAATTTCTTTTAAATTCGATAAAATCCTTTTTTGAGTTTTGATTCTTGTCTGCATATGAGTATGATAACTCATAACTGTACAGGTAGACGGATGAAATTTGCTGTCTACTCTAGAGATAACTCTTAATTCCTCTCAAATGTTGGATAGATTTTGTCAGAACTCTATATATTTGCTGTCTGGGTGAATTTAGAACTTCAGATACCTTTTCTGGAGTTTTCAGTAATTTTACTGTATTTTAAACCTTTATTGTAATTCTCTTTGCTTTCTTATTTATTTCCGTAAGAAGTAATTTATAATATATGAAACAAGTTTTGTGATTTTTTTCTTTATAATTCATAATAATTCTGATTTAGGAACTTTAGTGAATTGAGTTGCTGCTCTTATTTTACTTCTTCCGTTAAGAAAAATATGTCTGCAGTTTTCAAGAATTTCATTATAATTTTTGCATTTATGTCTACAATTTTCTTTTCTTAAAGAATCTGCATTTGCATAAGATTCACCTTGGAAATAATTTTCGAAAGTACATCATTCCCAAATTCTTGATGTGTATGTTTTGCTGTATTTACATTTTTTTCCGGGTAACGTAATTGCACCTTTCCGTTTTCGTTTGTAGCATCAACAGCAAGAGAAAGGCGTCTCGATCTCTGCTTGGAAACTATCTTCAGTTTATCTTACTTTGACAATGGGCTGATAATCAGTTAGAATAAAACAATGATTAACTGAATGAAATTATAAAAATTATTATAATTTACAATATTTAGGTTGATTTAAAAATTGAAAAATGTGCCGAAACAACAAAAAAATATCACTATCGTTATTATTCAGGTATTACATAGAATTTTATTTGGTTTTCTTTTAACAAAATAAAAAATTATATGATTAAATGTGTGATGAAACAATGAACAATTTATTTCAAAAGTTAAATTTACTTTTAAAAGGTAGGTAAAAAAATGAATGAAAAGATAGTAAGAAAATTAGAAAATAATCGAATAATTATAATAAATAGGGAACAAAACTGATATAATCAAGAATACAATTATGAAGAATACAATTTTTAAGTTTTAAAAAATGCGATGAAAATCAATTTTTGTGCACTAAAATTTTCTTTAACTATTGTGGAGAAACCTCTTTTAATTTTTAATCGATGAAAAATTCTAAAAGGTGCCCTGATTTCATATTCTATCTATCCCCTTTTCCAACATATATTAGTGTCAAGTTGTATAGCTCTGTTTTAAATAGTTTTATCTGTGACTTGTCAGCACATGCTATACAGACATTTTCTTTTTTATCAATAAAAATAGTATAATTATACTTGACAGTACAATTGTATTATTTAAGAAAGAATAGCTTTCAAATTTGCTCTGTATCTACACATAAAAAATTAAAAAAAATCCACTTTTTTTCAAACTTTTATAATAAACATTTGTTTTTCTTAAATAAGATATTTCTTCCGATTGTTTGTATTCTATAAATTATAAACTTTCAACGATATATTTTATTAGAGTAACAAAATGTAACGTTCCTATTGCTTTCTACAGCATACTTTTTTCTTATTTTAATTCTAACTTTTCGTTCATTCAGTTATTATTATAAAAATAAGTAATAATTTGTTTTTTCTCTTTATCTTAACGAGACATTTTGAAATTATGGAACTGCTAATAGCATTAATGCTTACATTTGTTCGTTGTTCAAGGAAATAAAATAAAAAATCGCTCTCCATTTATGTCACTTGTTCATATTCTCTTCTCTAATTAAAAGCCTTCAACGTAATGAAGAGTTATCTACAGAGACCCTCGAAGGAAATTCTTCTGCATTAGTGCACATATATTTTCTGTGAAAACTATGTCATGCAACAAAAATGTGTTTTTAAATTAAGATAAATATATATTCCATTGTTGCTTTTAAACTTTCTTGTATTTTAAGTATACAAAGAGAAAATATTGTCAAAAAGTCTACTTTGTGTAGAATAAATGAAGCATGTTTTAAAGCTACTTGTGTTAGAAAAATTATATGCTTCTGTGATAAATGATGATTAAAATTTCGAATCTGAATATTTAAAATTCTTTGTATTTGCTAATATTAAGATCAGATTTTTCAAAAAGGGAACGAATATTAGATGTTTATATGAAGGTAAGGAGAATATTACATGTGTGGTTAGTAAGACAGAAAAAAAATATTGAGAGACCTTTCCATAATATGTTGCTCTAATTTTGCGTGTAATTTTTTTAATTTTTTGCTCAGGTGATTATTTTCTGAAATATTTTCATCTGTCTACAAACAACAAGTCCTGAGTACAAATCATAATTAATTATTTATATTTTAAATAAAATAACCGTTTAAAAATTATCTAAAGGCCTTCTTATAGCATTGTATTATTCTTATCAATTAATATTCATAATTAGATGCATAAAAACAGCTTTAATTGTTATTGACATTTATTTTTCTTTTCTTCTAAAAATGGGATTTAATGTATTCTTCCTTTACTTGAAAGAACCATTTTATTACTGATGAATATTATAATGTTATTACTGTTATTACTGATAATATTATTAATATTATAATGCCTACCTATTATAATTTTGGAAAATATTAAAAAAAATACCATGTTATTCTCAAGAAAGATACATTCACATCTTAAAATGTGTCTTGCCATTTAACATCTGATACATTCACATCTTACATACAAGAAATATACATTCACATATTAAAATGTGTCTTGCCATTTAACATCTGATACATTCACGTCTCACATACAAGAAAGATACATTCACATCTTAAAATGTGTATTACCATTTAACATCTGATACATTCACGTCTCACATACAAGAAAGATACATTCACATCTTAAAATGTGTCTTGCCATTTAACATCTGATACATTCATGTCTTACATACAAGAAATATACATTCACATCTTAAAATGTGTCTTGCCATTTAACATCTGATACATTCACGTCTCACATACAAGAAAGATACATTCACATCTTAAAATGTGTATTGCCATTTAACATCTGATACATTCACGTCTCACATACAAGAAATATACATTCACATATTAAAATGTGTCTTGCCATTTAACATCTGATACATTCATGTCTTACATACAAGAAAGATACATTCACATCTTAAAATGTGTCTTGCCATTTAACATCTGATACATTCACGTCTTACATACAAGAAAGATACATTCACATCTTAAATTACTTGCACATTTAACATTTTATAAATTTAGATTTTATTTCTGTGTCAAAAGAGGTTGTTGCTTTGTGAACAGCTATAATTTAATTGATTAATTCAGGAATTATTTAAAAATATTTACTTTTTTCCAAAATTAATGTTACTATTAAAAATTTAAAAAAAACATTCTAATAATATAAAAGAGACACAACTCTAATGAAATCAGAATAAAAGATATATCACGAAATTTGGCGAAGATTCGAAAAAATTGACTGATCAGTATAAACCAAGAAGAATTATCCATCTACAATGTTAAAATAAAAATTCCAAAGAACTTTCATGTAATCCCTCCAAATCTTGACTCAAACTGTCTGAAATATTCACCTTACGCAAGGCTAATGCTTTTAAATTCTCCCTTGAAAATTCTTTTCAGCTTAATCAGGTTCCTTATGATGGCAATCATATCTCGAAAAACCAATTATACAGTCAATCAATTTAGTATAAAACTCAAAAACTTATAGAAAAACATTCATTGGCATCATGTAGAGATTGATGAAAAGTTTCTAGAAGTTTCACGTATTTTTGTGCTTTTGATTTTTGTATTTATTCTTGATCTGAAGAAGGCAGCATATGGTAACACAACTTTAAGTCTTTTCTTCTTTTAGATATGAATTAAAGTAGGTGACTACATTAAAAAGTCATTTTTTTGCAAAAAATAAGAAATTTTTAGAATTAAATATTCGTAAAATTTGAAGAGTTTATTTTATAAAACCGTTTGAATTTTGTTTTGAAACTCATTTTTTGACAACTTACACTAATTTTTATAGTTGGATTTATATATGTTTTAATCTATTTTACATTTTTAAATACTATTTTTTCAATTTTGGTAGAATTTTCTTAAAAATAAACGTCATAAATTAAAATCTAATACATATTTTTTGTTCAAACTTAGTATAATGATTTCTCGATAATTTCGGCTATTCACGAATTAGAGAATAAATAATCTATTCTCTTAAAAATATTCTATAATTGTTTTAAGGCTTCACAAGGCGAAAAAAATTGAACATTCCCCGTTATTTACATATCGAATATCATCTTCAGGTATTTAAAGAATGGATAGGAATATAGCGTATTTTTTAATCCAGAAACTAGGTAATGCTTTTTTTAAGTTATCACAAAAATGTGAAGGAAACAATTTAATAAAAATCTAAAGCAAAATATTTTTGCTTTATGCAAAAAAAAGGAAAAAAAAACCTTTGATTTCCAATTTTTTAAAATACTTTTGTCGCTTAACTCGAATATTTTGATTTCATAGATTTTTCTCAAACTTTTATATGCAATTATTTAAAAAAAAATATAACTATTTTAAAGTATTTAAAAAAAATTCTTCCCTAACATAGACTCAAACCTTGACTTTCATGTAAAATATTGAAAATTATTTTGAAAGTGTTAAGTAAAGTATCAGAAATTTCGAATATATCTCATAATAGATCATAACATGCCTTAATAAATCTTTAACTCTCAAATATTTTCTTAGTTATTCCATGTCCGTTTCTTTACCTTCTAAAAAATATTTTTCCCCTTCCCGGAAAATGGTAATTTTTAAGTACCCCAGCCCTTCTTCTTGCGTACAGCCGACCACCCCGCCACCACTGAACGTAGCAGTATCGACAGGATTTGTTGTGGCCGACTGCTATCTTGAGTATTGTCCATCCTTGCATTGACCGATTTGTCAAACTGACATTCTCCTCGAGGTAATTGGCCACAAAGTGGTCAATTATTGTCCTTCTTCCTTATCTACAAACTCTCAAATAGTTGGTAAAAAACTGACAATTTTTGACATCATGTCCTTCAGAGTTTTAAGATTACCTGGTACCATCAGTACTGTACTTAAGTCATTATTTATAATTTTCAGATTTTTTCTTAACTCCGAGATTTCAATACATTCCTTTAAATAGTGGTAAACAGTACCGATTCCTCCACAAATGCATTTATTGTCCTGCATTCTTCCAAATCTTTGGAAATATGCAGGAAATCTCCCATGTCCTGATATAATTTGAATTATCAGTGGATGGTATCTTCTTATTTTTATTTCTGGATTAGGAATAAAATCGAAAGTTACTCTTCCGTTTTTGGACATATACCATCTGTCAAACCATTGCAGCTTTATTTCTTCTCTTAATTCCCATTTTAAGACACCACTTGATTTGGGGACAACCATATCAACACCCACTTTCTGTGCCGCCAACTTTGCATATTGATCCGCCTTTTCATTACCATATATCCCAATATGGGCCTTAACCCAATTCAACTCTATCCACTTGTTAGTTTTTACACTTTTTATCTTTTCTTTTATCGTCCATATTTCCTTATTACAATTGTGAGATGATTGTATGGCTTGTAGGACTGAGAGAGAATCTGAAAAAATTGAGCACTTCTGTCCGTCCTCCACCCTTTCACAATATTCAATGGCCATCTTCAAAGCTTGCACTTCTGCCTGGAAACTTGTGGCATGGTTCGATAATTTCACAAGACTTTTATCGATCTCTTTCCCATAGTAGTATACTACTATTGCAGCTCCTACTTTATTTTCATCTTTTGAACCATCTGTAAAAATTTCTATTCCATCCATATCTGGGATTTTAATTTGAAAACCGTGAATAAACCATTCTGCAGGATGTTGTTCGAATTTGTCAAAATACATCTCATAATCCTTTTTGCTGAAGCATTTGTTTCCTATTTTAACTTTATTACTAGAAGTTCTTATTTGAAATTTAGTGAAAATTTCCGTTGCTCTGAGGTCCATTGGCAAAATTCCCGTTATCACTTGAAGGGCTTCTGTAGAAATGGTTCTATAAGCCCCAGACATAATGATGAGAGGGCGCCGTTGGATTGAATTTAATGTTTCTCTGATTTTCTTAAGATTTAGCCTATGTCCCCATGCTCCGTGCCCAAAAAGAACAAATGGCTCAATGGCCCCAGTGTAGATTCTTCTTAGATGGTATTTCCTTTTTCCATAAAATTTATCCGCAACTGTCACTAGTTTATATGTTAATACATCCACTTTTTTCTTGACCTTATTAAAATGTGACGTAAATGTTAATTTACTGTCCCATGTAACTCCCAAGTACTTAATTTGATTTGACACATTTATATTGTTATTGCCTATTTTTATGTTAGGCGGATCTGTTAATTTTAAACGTTCTCCAAATGTAATAGGCATTTGAATTGTTTTCCTTTCATTAAACTCAAGTTTATGAATTTTGCCCCATTTTACTAGTCTATGAATTATTTGTTTTCCTTTAATTTCCAGTTCATCTTTTGTTCTTCCCGAGATTATTAGTAGCACATCATCGGCATACGCCTGCATAAAGCAGTTCACTGGAAGATTGATTTTAAATGCAGAATTCATAACCAAGTTCCAGAATAACGGTCCGCTGCACGAGCCCTGTGGCACTCCTCTATCCATTATAAATTCCCAATTATTCTCTCCATCTTGGTAGATACATTTCCTTTCATTTAAGTAATCTTTAATTAATTCAAAAAGATTGCTCGGGCAATTCATTTTTATAAGGGCATATAAAATGCTTTTCCTCCATACGGAATCAAATGCTCCAGCTACATCCAAAGATATAACTGTTGTTTTTAGTTTTTGATTCATCGCACCTTTTATTTTACTCCATAGTGCATTTTGGGCTGTTTCACAAGAGTGGTTATATCTAAAACCATGTTGATCATGATGCAGTCTATTTTGTGCCGTTAATAAGTGCTGTACTCTTTGAGTTATCAGTTTATCCAAGATTTTACTTGCTGTTGTTAGCAAACAAATTGGTCTATAGGATTTAGGATCCTCTAAGTCTCTATTAGTTTTAGGAATTAAAATCAGTTTGGCTACCTTCCACTGATTAGGGAACGCACCTAATTCTAGGCACTTGTTGTATAACTCTAAAAGTATGAATGGATTCTTTCTGTTAATTTCAGCAAGCATCTCCATTGGGATGTTGTCTAATCCAGGTGTTTTCTTTTTGGCCATTTTATTAATCGTTGTTCTTATTTCATTTATTGTAAATATTTTATCTTTTTCTTTTGTTTTATATAACTCAATACTTTTCCTCATTTTCTTCTGCTTTTTACTTTCTTGTTGGGATTGTTCCTCTTTGAAAAGGCATCTCACAATAGTTTCTATAGTTTCTTTTGTATTTTTGGTTTTTGTACCATCCTGTTTTTTGACACCGTGCAAAACTGTTTTCCTTTTCATTTTATCTGCCGCTAATTTATAAGGTAGCTCAAAAGGGTTCATTCTCGTTATTTCGCTACATAACTTTTCAAAGCATTCAATACTTTTCTTTCTTAACATCCCTCTGTAGATTGATTCATTCTTTTTATAAATTTGTCTTCTCTTCATTCTCTCTTCAGTGTTTTTACATCGTTGGTATCTATGCCGCAAGGCTCTTGTCAGTTTTCTTTGTTTCTCCAGTTCAGTGTCCCACCAGGGGACTCTGAGATGATTTGTCTCTTTACTGTTCGATCTTTGGCTAATTCCTTGAATGAATTCTGTAAATTCTTCTACCCATACTTCTAAATCTTTTTTAGTCTTTATCCTTTGCATTGTTTCTCTTATATCAGCATATTTTTCAGCCACTTGAAAACTAATTTTTCGAATTTTCCACTTGCTTAATTTAAATCTTTCTGCTGAAACAACTTTGCCACCCATATTAATTTGAAAATCCAAAAAGCCATGGTCACTCAAAGTGCTTTGGATTACCTTCCAGCCCATTACTTTGTCATGCAGGTCTTTAGTTGATAAGGTGACATCAATCCAGCTTCTTCCACGTGCAGATTGAAACGTTGGCAATGAGTTTGGATCATTCCAAATAACAAGGTTCTTCTTAAAAATGAATTCTATAAACGAGCCGGCTTCATCTTGTGGTCTATGATCGGGAATTTCATTTCCCCACAGTCGACTATGAAGATTGAAATCTCCTCCAATAAGTATGGATGATGTCCCCAACCGTTCAAACAGATTTCTAAGTTCTCTGCAGATTTCTTCTTTATTGTGAGTCGGTGAGAAGTATGCCGATACCATAGTAATTTCACTATTTCCCACTGATAAATTGGCTGCTACTATGTTTTCGCTAGTAAATCTTGTCAAAACAGAAATATCTTGGTTTCTTACTGCTATAATCGCCTTCCCGTAAGGGTGAGAAATTATTCTCCATCCTAGGGGAAGTCCTATTATTTTTCCTTTCATTGTATATGGTTCTTGTAACAAGTAAACATCTGGAATATTGTCCCCAAACAAATTTGGGAGTTCCTTTGTTGCATATTTACCCCGACCTATATTATGTTGAATAACACGCCAAGAGTAATCATTGAAAGGCTTATTATACATAGTTCGTCTGTTTAATCAACTGATCTCTCTCCCTGATAAATACAGGGCAATGCTCCGATGTTGCAATATGATCCGTTCGAATCATAATCTTTGTTCTTTTGCGATATTCTTTACAGTTTCTGCATTCTGGATTTTGCTTTGTGCAATTTTTATAGTTATGCATTTCCAAGCACTTGGAGCAGCTATCTTCTTTTTGCATACATTTAGATCGAACATGCCCAAATTTGAGACATTTGAAACATCTAAGGGGTTCCACAAATTCTCTAAATCTATACGATCCGAAACCACACTGTAATCTTGCTTTATCTTTAATTATTCGGAACGCTTTGGGGTCCAAACTTATAACCCAGTGAGACGAGCTGCCTCTTCCTTTTTTCCTAAATAGAACCCGCATATTCCCTACTATGTCATTGCTTAGCTTGATTTGATTGAGAAAATCCAATTCCTCCTCCTCCCTGGGTCTCTCACTCTTTTCCACATCATATATAATGATTTGAGGCATTCTTATCTGTGGAGTAGTAGCCTTGCATACATTTTGCAAATTTGTATGACTGTTAATAGCATCTTTTAACTTTGTTACCATTTCCGGTGTTTCAACTTGAATCAGAACTCCATTTCCCATTGCTGGCTTCAAACCCATAATTTTAATTTCCATCCCCTTTGGGCTGATATTCTCTTCTAATGTCTTTCTCATTTTAATCGATGAGTCTATTGACTCTGTAATTGGTCTAACTACCAGTGTAGGCAGGTTTGCTTTAGGTCTTAGCAATGGTGTTGTTTTATTATCGTTTTCATTCTCGTTAGTTATTTTTTGTTGAATTTGATTCCTTTCTTCCCCCAACAGCTTTTTAGAGGCTTGGATCCTTCTAATAAACGTTAAACCTGGTTTTAATGGAATTTTTTTTCCCGCTATGCCATCACTGTTAAGATTTTTCACCACATTTGCGAATGTTGGTCCATGATTATCATCTGTTGAATTCATTTTGGTTGCTGAAGGATTTGACAAAACTTTCAAAAATAAGTCTCTCAATTCTTCAGCCGCGTTACCTTCAATCCTATATTTACTGATAATATTTTCAAATGTTTCCAATATTCCCAGTGGTCCAAAGGGTTGCTTATTTTCCTCTGGTATTTCGTTTTCACTTGCATCCACATTCTTTGCTTTTTTAGTATTTGCAATACCATCATTTCTTTCTTTCTCTTTGCCTTTACGAGGAATGCACGGTCTTTTATCTTTAGGGAGATTTTCCCCTGTTTTCATTTTTACATTTTTCTTTTTCCGTTTTGTGGCCATTTGTATTTTGCTGTCCGTCTGCATTGACGGTTCAATTATCTCATTTGATGTACCCCAGCCCTGAAAGCAAATGCAAAGTAAATATGAGCAAACATTTACTCCTTGAGAAAGGAAAATTCGTAATGGAAATGGACGCTTCTGAATAATGTATGTAAACAAAATGGAAACCAGATTTGTAAATAGTTGTAAGGGATTTTCCCCCTAGAGAATTAAATTATATACATTGCATATGGCTTGGTTATTTTATTTGTAACTTTCTCTAAGTCAATAATTGCTCTGAGGTTTGACTTACTCTTACAGAAAAAAATTTTGACTGAAAAATTCTTTTATTAAGGTAATGGTACTCTTCATATATTATATTTTCTCTTTTTTGCACAACATTTTTTCTCTCATTAACTTTAACGGAAAATTCACTTCCATCCATTAAATGTTCGCAAAAAGGTTTAAAAATATAAATAAAGGAAGCAGTAAATGAATAAATAAATTACTTCAAAAATCGATGGTGAGAATGGAACTTTCACGGAATTAAAAACATAATAATAAAGAAAATGAAATGATAATAAATAATAATAATAATAATAATAATAATAAATAAATAATAAAAATAATAAATAAATAATAATAATCTATACTTATAATAAAGCTCAATGTGTGTGTGTGTGTGTGTGTTGGCGCTCTACAGGCCAGACCGTTTGACATACAGCTACCAAATTTGGTACATGTATACCTTGGAGGTTGGGAATGTGCACCTGGGGTTTCTTTTTTCGAATTTTTAATTAGAATTTTAATTATTAATTAAAAACTAACTTTCCCGCCAAAAAAATCTTCCATTTTCCCCACCGACAACTTTTCGGCCAAAAAAAATCTTCCATTATCCCCAGCGCCAAACGAGAAAGGTTTCAGTTTTTTTTTCTCCCAACAGTAATGAGGCTAGGGTTAAAATTTTTCGGCGGATTATTTCAATCGGTTCTGTTTATTTTCTTAATGTTTGATGCATTTAAAATTAAACATTGTTAATGAATCAATCTTTCAGATTCATTCTGAAGTACTTTTGAATTAAAATAAAACAGAATAAAGGAAATTAAAAATTTCTAATCCGCATAGCGTTACCACAACTGGCGTAGAAAAAATCACGTATTTGCGTTACGTAACCGGCGAAGAAAATTCACGCATGCGCATTCTGTTCTGATTGTTGCCATGAAAACCGTTACCAATGGATGATTTAAATTATTTTTGGGTTAGTTGCATGCTTTTGTAAGTGAATTGTATTTATGTTAGTTATATATTTTTTTGTATATGCTTATAGTTTTAAGTACATCGTTTTTTAAGTAGTTTTTTTTAAAACCTGTTTTCAACCGTTTATTTTAAACGATTCGTTTTATTTTCTTAGTGTTTGATGCATTTAAATTTAAACATTGTTAATGAATCGATCTGCTCATAATGAATCTAAGAAAATTTTGTTGACCAACTCTTGAGATATTACATAAATTAAAAAAGATATTCTTTAGTGCCCATAAAGTTTAAACGCTGAGTGACTCTATTTTCAGTAATCAGATTATAAAAAAAATGCTTTGTTTCAGTAAAAAATATTATTATATTAATTGAAGATTAATTCTTTCCACTTTAATTTAACGGGTGCTAACGGGTGCTAACAGAAAATGAGAGAGATATATATTACGTTATGACTGAAGGCCTTTATAATATTATGAATGAATTATATGATAATCAAAATTTGACGTTTTAATATAGTTTGATGAAGAAGCTATTAAAGTAGAAATTGCATAAAATATTTAATTATTAAAATTGTAACGAACATTAAGATTGGCGAACCGGCTGGTCGCCAAAGACGGCTAGTAATAAATAAATAAAAATAATAATATAATAAAAAAATAATAATAATAAAGAAAATAAAAATAATAATAATAAAGAAAATAAAAATAATAATAATAAAGTTTCATCTTTCTAGCAAACGATTCTGATTTGCTTCAATCTACTGATGGCAGTAGACTGAATTCATCTTTCTAGCAAACGATTCTGATTTGCTTCAGTCTACTGATGGCAGTAGACTGAATTCATCTTTCTAGCAAACGATTCTGATTTGCTTCAGTCTACTGATGGCAGTAGACTGAATTCATCTTTCTAGCAAACGATTCTGATTTGCTTCAATCTACTGATGGCAGTAGACTGAATTCATCTTTCTAGCAAACGATTCTGATTTGCTTCAGTCTACTGATGGCAGTAGACTGAATTCACAGTAGTGAAAAGAATTTAAATCTCAACTTCTAAATGGTGAAATGCTTTATGAGGCAAACAAATTATTTTCTAAATTGTTTGTTGTTAAAATAACTATATGGGTGAAAAACTAGTTAGCATATTTTATTATAGGCTTTCTCATATAGTTCAACAATAAAGCGAATTTTTGATTTAATTTCTTCATATCATACTGTATGACAAATATTATACATTTGGAAGCTCATTTTTTAATCGATAAGATTGAAAATTTTATATAAATCGAATGTTTTGACTCCAAAATTGCATATTTAATTCAATATATCTCGTTATTGATAAATATAAGCTTCCTAACATAAAGCTAAAGCAATGTAGAGTGAAAAATCATTATTTTGTATTAATTTATTAGCCTTCAATTCTTTACTGGAATTATCTGACATGTATTATATTCCCTCTTTTTATATATCAGAACATTTAATATAAAGAATACCAATTGCTGTCTTAAATATGGCTTTCCTGTGTGTCATTATCCAAGTAACGCATGGATAATTTTTAAAATTTGCAGAAAATGAATAGGGGAGAAACTGATATCTTAGCAATGAACATTTTTCAATATACACAACATAATATTATGATAATATCACTTCATAAGGATAATATCAAAATTAATTGGCTTTAAGTTCTGAAGAAATTTGCATAACTTTAATACGTATTATATTACATTAATATATATATATATATATATATATATATATATATATATATATATATATATATATATATATATATATATATATATATATATATATATATATATATATATATATATATATATATATATATATATATATATATATATATATATATATATATATATATATAACGTTTTGAAATGAAAGTGAAAAAAATCCATCTTATATTTTACATAATCTGGCAACAAGCAAATAGCAGCAGACAATTTAAAATACTTCTAAATAGCAATTTAATTTTTCT
Source organism: Argiope bruennichi (assembly GCF_947563725.1). NCBI lineage: Eukaryota > Metazoa > Arthropoda > Arachnida > Araneae > Araneidae > Argiope > Argiope bruennichi. The sequence goes on along the minus strand of NC_079160.1, from coordinate 103,328,532 downwards.
GTATTGTTTCTCTCATCATCAATTAAGAATGGGTTCCATCTGATTTTTCTCATTTAGTGAAGAGTAAATTAAATTGGACATAGTAATGAAGCAAAGAAATACCTCTAAAACATTTTGATGTATCTTTTTTTTAACTAAAAAACATTGCATAAAATTTTGCATTCGCATTTCACGTAATCTATAACGCAATGCATTATAATTGGTACAATTTTGAATGAAATTTATGCACATGTAAATGCGTATCCGGAATTTGTATATTCATTTTGTTGATTTTAAATGAACAATGTTTTCCTCCAACTCTCATTTGAAAGGAAAATTGATTGATTTAATACGTGACCATCATTTGAAAAATTACTGCCCAATGACTGTTTTTAAGTAACTTATTTATCGAAATTATTTTTTATTTGAATTGCATGTAAATCTTCATATTAGTCACTAGGTTATTGGAAGTAAAGGGATGAAGTGGGAATTAATTTGGAGTGCATCATTTGAAGCTTCTATCAACACTTCATAACAATAGAAACTTCAAATGATGCATTCCAGATTGATTAATGTTCTAGAATTATGTCATTATTTATTAATGAAAGGCATTACGGTGCTGGTGAAGCTTTCTACAATGTTCTATGTATATCGAACATTACTTTTTTCGCAATTTTAACAAATTGGAAACAGTAAATTCAGTGACAGCTGTATTGGCAATAACGTAGCTGTTGGATACTGTATTCTGGATGCGACCGGATTGAGGTAAGTTCTGTTGTTGTGGTGTGACTCATGTCACTTTACAAGCCCGCTGACAGTTATCGATCGCCGATTTAAGCTGAATAAGCGTCTCTTGTTTTTTCAGTGGCGCCATCTAGGGCCAAGAGTAAAACTTAGCTGCCCACATGTCACAACCTTTTTACAGGGCGGACTTTATTCATTTATTTTATTCACAGATCGTAATTTGGACTTGTATCAAAGAACGATCACCTCTGAACCAGAACCCTCAGTGGTATTACTCTCGACATGGAGAAATTTGTGACCACTACACATTTATACGTGCTTCAGTCACCACACACACACGGGTAGCGTGGTTCGAACTCGCAACCCAAAGAATGCGAATCTCAAGCCCTACCAACCAGGCTATCTCATCCCGATGTAAGCTCTAAATAAATCTAATGTATTATGTATTCTCATAACCAGAAGTCATGAAAACATTTCATTTGAGCCTGGTGGCCAAGCAGGTGGATAAAACGGCATCTGGATGAAGGTTTAACATAATACACGATTATTACATTGATGAATTTCAGAAAATTCACCACCTTAAGCATGACCTTATTACAGTTTACCATTGAAAGAGTAAGTTTCAAATCTCATTGGACTTATCTTTAGAAAAATTAAGTAATGTACGTTGCAGTATAAGCACATTATATCGCTATTAACTACAATGCTCCCAGTTGAAGGCAATTGTACACATCTCTTTGATGAGTATTTCAATGAACGTTGGCTTCCCCTGTTCATAGAATATTACGGAATTTTTCACATAATTATTATTTTTAATTTTTAACTATTTAATGATTTTAAAATCTGGATAAGGAAAACCTATAAATAGAAACAACAATTGAAGTCGTTATAACTTGATAATTACATACTAATTTTAAAAATTCAATCTAAAGTTTGTTTTCAGAAATTAATCATTTCAGTAAATGTAAGAATGACCAAAGGGATCTATCTATATTTATAACGAGAAAATTCTGGATCAAAATTAAATTGTGATTTATTATGCATTGCGTGATCTATAAAAGTATTCAGACAGAAACTCCAAAAAATGTTGAGCGAATAAAATTTTATATTTCTACGCGTGTACGAAGTCAGCAAATCGTTAAGAGCTTTTTCGAAAACGCTGAGCTAAACAATTTATAATCCATCCAATATAAACATTGTTTAGGAAATGTATTTGGCCATGTAATCATCCGAATAATTTCAGAGTCAATTATAGTCAAGAGCTGATATTGTTTTATGCTTATTCTTTATTCCATTTTTATAATTTGGGTTCTTGTTGCCTCTAAAGAATAAAGGAACAAACTTCTCATAATCCAAAATTTATTCTATGTGTTTCTGTGAGAAAATTATATAGAAATTCTCTTGTAGAGAAATAACATATTCTATACAAACCGCTGCTATAACAGTTTATCAAGTAGCATGTTATAAAAATGGGCAAAATGGGCAATCTTATTTTAAGCACTCTTTCCTTTTTGTTTTTTACTGGCCATATACTTCAAAAACTTGACTTAGTTTATCAGAATCACAAAATAAGTTTTAATGAGCATTGTATTTACATTTTCAAAAGAGTTAAATCATACTTTTTTCATACGAATTTTTCAGCTGTTTAATAATGATCAAAAATGATAATTATAAATATCCAATAAGATCATTAATGATGCTGTTGTTGTGACTTATGGCACTTTACAAGCCGGCTGACAGTATCTGTCAGCGATTTAAGCCGAATGAGTGTCACTTGCTTTTTCAGTAGAGCCAAAAAGAGCCAAGAATACGACTTAGCTACTGACACATCACAACCCTTTTTACGGGGCGGACTTCTTCATGCATTTCATTCATTCATCCACATATCGTAATTTAGATTTGAATGAGAGAACTATAACCTCTGAACCAGTATCCCTTATGGTATTAATCCGAACATGGAGGACTTTGTGAACACGACATATTTATACGTGCGCCAGCCATCACACACACGAGAAGTCTTCTACCGGCAGGGTTCGTTAATGATAAACAAATTATAAGACCTGCTAGTTCGCCTTGGTAATGTTTTTCTTTAATAACAATCAAATCTCCTTAGCTTAATTTGAACGCATCATTGCACTAACTTAGGCATCATTACTTTAATTATTTTTAAACATGAAATATGATAGATATTGAAGCTGCAATAATAATAGTCTTACATCTGCTCTTTTTAGGGTGTACTTGAATATTCTATAATGAAGTTGTGGCCTATGGAATCACAGTAACATTAACCCTTACCTGGGGAGGTGAAATTTTAGGACTTAACTGGGGAGGTGCGGTCTATGAGACCGCATTTAATTTAGACTCAAATTAAATTTTCTAATGAATGTATTAGTATGAAAAAGTGCCAAAATATATTTTTCAGATATTTTTCTTGATATATAGATATGTTTTAGAAATTTTTCAAAATACATTGTCATTCAAAAAAGTAAACGCGTTGGAACATACATTTTCTTCTCAAATTACATGTTACAATAAATAATATTCTTGAAAAAGCATATAACTTTTTACTTTTTAAATCATATTTATTTTTACAGTATATGAAGGTATATGGAAGACAACATAATGTAAAATTCAGCAATTATATGAAAAAAAAAAAATGACAATGGGTAAAATTGGCCTTTTTTTATCGGCTCGTGTGACTTTCATAGCACAGTTTTCTAGGGCATTTTAAACATACAGGTTAAGAACTTGTTTAAAAATCAACCTATAAATTCTGTATATATATCTCTTGGTATATTAATATATTTTATAAATTTTTCAAAATACATTATCACTAGAAAAATTAATTGTGTTTGAACATACATATCAAAATCAGTTGAATGCGAACTTTCATCGAAAAACTCTTCTGTACAATTATCCGGATCACTAAAATCCCTTTCTGCTTCCTTTAAAAGTGTCTGGAGCCCTGTCTCATAATAGGATCAGTAAACTGGATGATATTTCGGGGCCCAAGTTTTAGCGCCATCTGCTAAGCTTTGTTTATCACTGGGACACTAACAGGGGGATGCGGTTTTAGAGACCGCGCTGGAAGATATAACTGAATTATTTAAAAAAGCATCTGCTGAAATCGGTTGAAAAAGTGCACGTGTATTGAAGGTCACAAAACAGGAAGCTACAGGGCCAATCCATTCCATTGAGCTAAAAATAGAATAGGGGTGACAGAAAATCCGTCGCTAGCGGTCTCACAGACCGCACGTCCCCAGTTAAGGGTTAAACGCATAAATCTCTGAGTAATTAATTTCAAATGGTACTTTTTTTCTTTTGTGATAACGCAATTTCTTTTTTTTTATTCCTCATGTAAATCATGTAACTAATAAATATAATCTTTCTTACTCAGCTCCAAAACTGGAAGAAAATCGTGAAATTAATTTACGAATAATTGCTATAGAAATCACAATTTTGATAACAAATCTTTTTTAATATTTACTCTTAATACAAGAATTTTTTTTCGTAAAATATTATATTTTCTTAAATATAATTATTGCAAAGAAACATTCATTTTGTTAGACTTCTTAAAGAATTGAAAACTTTATCTCGAATTGTCTCCATAGAAAATAAATGAATATATGATATGCAGTTGGTTATCAACCAAATTCAGAGTTGTAGTGCATTTTTCAATCTTTAAAAATAGCTACAGCGTAAAAGTCTTGAATATTATATTAAAACATAGTTTGCTGTTTTCATCTTGTCTTTTCTCTTTCTTCTTGACTATTTTTAAATTTCAGGCCATAAAAATCTTTAACTGCTTCAAAGAAAATATCTTTTTCTGAAGGAAGATATGGTAATATAAATGCAAATAAAGGACGAAAAATTTTAATATATTCTTAGCTGATATTTTTTTGGTCGTGAAGAATGTACAAAGTAAATAGTGTGGAATCTAGTACCTCAAGGAAAAGTGGAAGATATTTAATATAATATAATTGTGCAAAGTAAATAAAAATCCAGGATCGAGCTCAATTCATCTAGTCATGTGTTAATATCTTCGTGTATTGGTTTCTTTATCCAACATGTTCCATGTGATTGCTGTTTCAAAATTACATAAACTTTTAGTATAAAAAATTAATTGCTCTATATTTGTCTGTTAATGCCAAAATAGAAATTGTATCGCTTTACGAAAAATTATTTTTCATGTTCCTATTTAGGATTTATAGTTTATTAAAATATGAAACCCCCGGGGGGAGGTCACCTGGAAATGAAGATGAGATGCTTCCGGTATGGTGGTTGTATCTCACCACCCTGGTGGATACATAAATAGGTGACGGATCTGGCTCCTCTCATTGATGACGGGACGCACTTCCTTCGGGAAGGGTTGTACCATGGCCGGTGATGTCCCTTAGGACTCAACCACAGTTCCCGCCAATGTTGCTGTTGCGGCGGTCTGGTCATTCAGTATTCTTTTTCCGTATGCCATCGGGCAGGTTGGAGAGTCAGTTATATGATTTTATTAAAATATGAGTCTCGAAAATTCAAATTAAAGGCTGCATTGTTCTTTGAGCATGAAATTCGGTTGCATAAATAAGGCCAAAATTGGATCAAAACATAAATTATCACTTTATGCTTATGACAAACTGTCTTTTTTAACTAGTTATTTTATTTTTGGATTAATAATTGCTGAAAAGTATTGTATAACTTTCTCTTAATGACTTTCTCAATAAAATAGTTTTAAAATTAAACTTTTGATAGAAGTATAACTTATATAATTTCAGAAACTAAGCCTTACAACATTCATTTCATTAGGATATGTATTTCTCTAATTTTCTGTAAATATTTTTTTCATCTATTGATGATGATGGTGTCCTGTCAGCGTTACCACGGAAAGGAAGTGCAGTAGCTTCTGAGGGTAAAGACACCTGAGCCCCCGAGGGCAGAAGTCTGAATTCCAGCTCATATGAAAATAACACTCACATACTCGCTTTCACAACTCCTTTTTACATGGGGACTCTTTCAAACCCCTCACAAATAGATGACAGGGTAAAGAACAACCATGCCCGAACTAGGACTTGAAAACGAATCGCCCAGATCATGGGAAAGAAGCGCTACCTATAGGCTAGGACGCCGGTATTTCATCCATTATATCACAGATAAGAGCACCAGCATTTAAAAAGTGATACGTTCTCAAAATGATTCATCATTCTTCACTTGTAAACTTAAGCCTTAATCGTAAGTGAACATATGTATAGAATAAAAAGTATATTAAAGAAAACAAGTAATGTATAAAAAAAGAAATTTTAAAAGTCAAATCCTACTTAGGTCAACAATTTTATTTTATTTAAGTTACTTTTTATTAAATAATTACAATTAACATGAATATGTATATACATATGACAGCTTGGCGACCATTTGGCGACTCTATTTAAAATATTAAAAATTAATTAAATTTAATTAATGAATTAATATTTGAAATTATATAATGAATGAAGAATTACGTCAAGTAATATAGAAAGTTTTAAAAAAATTGAATTCCATCTTATATATATATATATATATATATATATATATATATATATATATATATATATATATATATATATATATATATATATATATATATATATATATATATATATATATATATATATATATATATATATCATATTATTTATGATTGGGTGTCACGTCAGTAATCTCAGAGCTTGGCGACATGGTGACGGATTTGACGCCAAAATAGAAATTACTGGACAAATTTAATTAATTTATTTTATTAATATTTGAAAAAAAACTTTATTAACATGAAGTGTCATCCACAAAAATTTAAAAAAAATGTATTTGAACTCCTGAGTGGATGAATAAAAAGCATTTTATTAACGATTGAAAATTTGAACACTATATATATATATATAGGGAGAGTGTGAACTAATAATAGGAATTGAAAATAACAAGTAATATATAAAAAAAAGTTTAAGTCAATTCCTACTTATTTTCTTATGTTTATATATATCTTATAATATTTATAATCGGGTGTCGCTCCAGTAATCTCAGAACTTGGCGACCAATTGGTGACATGGCAACGGATTTGGCGATTTTTGCAACCAAATAGAAATTACTGGACAAATTTAATTAATTAATTAATTTTTGAAAAAAACTGTATTAGCATCAAAGGTCATCTACTACAAGTTTAAAAAAAATGTATTTGAACTTGAGTGGATGAATAAAAAGTATTTCATTAACGATTAAAAATTTTAACAATATATATATATATATATATATATATATATATATATATATATATATATATATATAGGGAGAGTGTGAACTAATAGTAGGAGTTGAAAATAGAACCTTACTTTTATGGCAAAATTATACTTTAACCAACAAATGAAGCAAAGTCCATATGAAACATTTGTATTGACAGTGAAAACAATGTAAATATCTTGACAAATGAACAAAACTATAAATTATAGTTAAATTATTTTTTAAATTAATTGAAATATATATATAAAAAACTTACACTGCATTTAAACCTGTTTCTGAAGCTATAAAACTTTCATTTAAGATGTCGTAAAAATATTTTTTGTGCGTTTATAATATCGAAAATTTTGGTGGAAAAACATAAAAATTCTCTCTTCATTTTCAATTAATTTAAATTTCAAGATATATTGCTCCGGCATGCCCATTTTCACTTAAAAAAGTGTATAGGTGCGAAATTTGATAAATCAGCATCTAACGTTTTGTGTTGAAGAGCGCCATAATAAACAAATACTCATATATTAATATTTATTTCGTTAGAGCATATCCATTATTTTTATTATGCATTTGAAGAACTTCAATAAAATTTCTGAATTTAATTCTTTTTAATGATTTATGAAGGATGCTTATGTACAATTTTGAAAGATAAATAGATCTACAGACTTAATTCCTTATTTGCCGAATTCATTTCTTTATTCTTAATTTTGAAAATGACAAACAAATATCATATGTTCAATTTTGATTCATATTTTGAGCGTTTACATATTAAATTAATAAATAAAATATGCTTCTATTTTCTCCTTCTATATAAAATATCTAATCAATTCAAAATTATAAAAAACTAAATATTTTAAGATGACAAAAAGAAACCTTTAATTAGTCACAAAATGATACATAAAACCATAGAACCATGGAAAAAATAACTTTTCGATTCAAAAACAGGCATAAAATTTGATTTACGAAATAAATTTCTAGAACTTTTTTCTTTTTTTTCTTTGTTAACAGCTTGACATGTGTATCTAAGAATATTCAATAAGACATTGTATTCGAATACTTTCCTAAATGAATGAATGGGTCAATGTATCCGAAACGGTTCTTGGACTCATTTCACTTTTATCTGAAACTCTATTTTCTTTTTCCCAAGTTTGAAAAGGAGAGAAAGATCCAGGAAAACAGGAAAATCCCTTCAAGGTGAATTCGTTCGTCTTTGTGAGCAAACGTCAAAATTCGAGGAAGTGGATTGGAATAAAATGTGCTTTTTCAAATGCTTGAGTGGAACAGGAATCGGTTTCGAATTGTTTGTGGTAAGAAAAGTATATTTGCCTTCAAGAAGAATTTGAACTTTAAAAAAAGAAAGAAGCGAAAGATTATAGAAATGTTTTAATACTGAATCAACTCTTATTTTTTGACCCATACAGAAACTTTTCAAAATGATTGTTATTTGATACTTAGTGAAAAAAGGCAAAACAAATTAATTTTAATTGTGTTGAGTCTTATAAGAATAAAAATACGTAATCCCAATGAGTTCTTTTCTACTTATCTCGTGAGAAATCAGAAATATTCAAATTTCATTAGTAAAGTGTCAATCAAATTAATACTTTACCAGTGAAACAGCGATGTGGTGACGCTTTATAAGCCAGATAACAGCTACGACACACGAGAAATTTCTTTTGTCTTGTGGTCATGTTATTCGGCTACTAACCCAGAGGTTGCGAGTTCGGTCCTCGGATATCGCTAATAGCAACAATATTCATTAAAAGATGTAGAAACACAAAACATTAAAAAAAATGGACATTTGTTTCATCTTTTTCTCTCCATTACTTGAGGTGCCTTTTCTCCCACTTCGCTAAACAGCTTTAAAGAATGAATAAATTTTTAAAATAGTTTGGGTATATTTCAATCTCTTATTATGCACTAAATAAACAGGAAAAATTCTACGACTGTCTATTAAAAGTATAAAAATTCTTTATAATCTACATCTCCCAAAATGAAATACTTTGTTTTGAGTATTTGGTTTTCATCTATAGTTAAATGTAAACTGAAAATTATACATTAAAAGATATTTTAATCGTCATTATAATTCTTCCCTTGTTCTGACAAATATATTTTGTGAATATATCTTGATTATATTATATTTTGCATTTACTTTTTAGAAAAATGATATTTCATATTTATTTCTTTTGCAATAATATTTAACTTATTTTTTTTAAATTTGAGCTTTTGTCAATGTGATGGCAACTCGTTGATAAAAACTAATTTTTTCACATGCATGCACGCGCAACGTTCACGTGCAGATTAAATTTTATTTTTATTTCGTGCTAGCTAAATTGCTAATAGTAATATAAATTATTAAAAGAAATTATTAAAAATAGAAATTTAATTTGATTGTTCAAACATTAGTATCATTAAAAAGATATTTTTTTTATCTTAAATTTTATTATATTTGCGTTTGTAATTCAAATTTTTAAGTGAATGGCAACGTTGTTATTACAATTTTTTTTAGTTTAGCAAAAGTAGCAACGATTGTAATATTCCATAAAAATAAAAGATGCCGATTTAAAAAATGATCATTAGCTTCTTCCCTTTGTTAAGAATATATATTTTATTGCGTAGGATCTATCAATCAGATAATACAAAACATAAACTTTATTTTGCGATAGATAACGTACGAGTTTTTTTGTGACTGTTTGGTGAACGTCCTTTTCGATTATACGATAAATAATTAATTGGTTTCATCCAATTTATTCTCTTTATTGTAGGTATGAGAAGTAGGTAAGCGTAAATAAAAAAAAATCCTTATAATTGATTTCTGCAAAATAATTAACATATATTTTAGTATATTCAACTTTTTATTCAAAATGCCATTTATTTAAATGTACATTAGTACGGGGAATTTAAATAGGAATTATTTCAACCATTTGGCTGCTATTTTCTGCAATTCGAAAATATTTAATCTGTTCACGAAGAAAACCCCATAGTATATTGATGAAGATAAAAAAATCTTTTCTTATCTATCTTAATTTAAGAATCTGCAAGTAATTTTCTATTCGTTGCAGACCTTGCAATGAATATTCTATCGCATTTCTAAGTGTTTTTTTTTTTAAGATGAAAATAAAAAATTCGTTCAGATAAAACATTTTCGCACCATCCCGAAACATTTTGACATTAACATAAGCTGAGAACAACTTGGAGTGAACGTTTTAATCCTATTAAGTAAGTTAATCCGTTTTTACTTTACAGTGATATGCTTTAATATGAAAACGAGATTTCACAGAAAAAAGAAAAAAAAAAAAAAAATTCAATGTCTTTTTTTTTCTCTTGCCGAAATAAATTCGGATTAAATAAAAACAAATAAGAGGCTCTTCTTTAAAAGTCTATTTTTTCGTTTCATTTTAATTAACAGGCAGAATTCCTCATTTGTTAATTCATTTGATTAAATGAACAATTTTGGTTTAATTGAAATCTAGACTTTTTTTTGTATCAGGTTTCATTTAAGATTTTTTTCTTTAACTCAATGAAACCAGAATTCTCCCAGGTACTGGTATAATTTTATATTCGTGAATGAGAAAATCTTTTTCTTAGAAATGAAAATTGTCTTTTAAGGATTTGGAGATAAATTTGCCAGATTTGATATATAATCAACTGTTAAAGCGATTATTTACGACGAGCAATTATTATAATCTTATAATCACACTATTTAATATCTTAAAAATTAAAAATTTTCAATTTTAAATAATAGTTACGAAATAAAAGCTAGAAAAATCACTCTACCGAGATCAATGAAAAAAATATCTTCTATTGAGAAATTTGATAATCAACGGTAAAAGATAATTATAAGAAACTCGAAGTAAGAATGAAAAATGAAAAAAAACTGCTTGTGATTGTTATTGAAAGTAGAACTATATACTTTTATCGAAGAATATTTTGAAAATGTTCTTCACAGAAATCAACAAAAGAAAATGTACAAGTATAAAACTGTTAATATTGTTTATCAGTTTTTGAAATATTGATTACAAATATTTATTACAAAAAATATATTAAATAAATAACAGACATGAAGCTTGCTTCTTTTTTTCCGGGGGGGGGGGGATTGGAATAATGACAAATTGCTAACTATTTGTGGATGATCAGTTTTTGTGCGAGCGCAACTTTTTGCAGCTAATGCTTCTAGAGTCCACCATCATAATCAATACTTAAAATACTTCAGTTTGCAGTACAATGTTGCTTCATGCAATATATATGACATGCCAATATTTATTACAAAAATATTTTCATATAAATAACCACAAAATTTATATAAATAATAGAAATCTTTTCTTCTTTTTTTCTTCTCGTCATCTGACCGCGGTTCAAAATTACGAGGTCCGTCCCAAAATAGCCCTAGTGTTGCTTCAAACGGGACGTTAATATAACCAAACCAAACCAAACCAAAAATCAAGCTTCAACTGTATTGATATATTTTTTTATTATCAAGCAATGAAGTATTAAGTTCAAATATTATAAGCAATGAATTCGCCTTACAACTTAATTAATTTCATTACGAAAATAATATTTAAAAATACTGATGATATAAAAGGAAACGCGAAGTCACACTAAAGTGGAATAAGTATATTTTCTTCTTTATTTTCTTTTGAAAATATACTTTGATATTCCCAGTGTTATATTACCTAGTATATGCTTATGATATCAGAATTCGAGATTTCGTCAATCTCAAAGATTAGATTTTTTTTTTTTTTTTTTGCAAAAATTGAAACTTGAAATCGCGTAGGCAATGAATAAAGCAAAAATGACAATTTTCATTCTTTTCTTCCATTCTTCAAATGGCAATTCATTCTTTTAATCGCATATATTTTCTTACCTTCTTTTACCAGTATTAAATTATTATTATGTATGCTTATTGGGAAGAAGATGCGTTTTTAAAAGGTTCACCTGCTTTTACCAGCATTGCTTTATTATTACGTATGTTTCTTTGACAACGGATGCGTTTCTAAAAGTTTGAAGTTAACAGCTATGATGTCATAGCTGTTATTTCATCTCAAAATCGGTCGAGCGAGCTCCAAAACTTTGTTTGTCAGCTAGAAAAATTGAAAATGAAAGTTTAATAAAATCATATATATATATATATATATATATATATATATATATATATATATATATATATATAGAGAGAGAGAGAGAGAGAGAGAGAGAGAGACCGATAGAGAAGTCTCGTGATTTTTCAAACCGATTTAAACTGGTTAATGACTTAAATTAATTAAGACAAATAATGACTTAAAAATAATAATGTTCTCACATGATAACGTAAAATTTACGATCGTAGATTTCATTTTCATTTTTTTTATATTTATGTAATTTCTTCAAGATATGAAAGTTTAATTACAGCAAATTCTACTGCTTTTTTCAGTATTGACAGAATTAATTTTTTGTAAGTCATAAATAATATTCATATAACAACAGGCAACATCATCACCAGTGTATATAATTAGCAGCCGATAATTTTCCCATTAAAAATTTGCTTTCCATTTCTCATTTCTATGAACTATTTTGGAATGTTTTTATACAACATTAAGTACTACAAACTAGGATTAAAAACACTTATAAAAATTTCAGTTTTTTTCAAAAACGAAATTCGAAATCAACATAACATTTAGAATCGTGAATGGGCATGAATCTATATTTTAAAAATTGCATATCATACTGATCAAAAGTTCTTCTGAAATGCATTATTACAATAAAAGTTAATGTACAAGAATTTTTCAAACCCCTACGATAATTAAAACTGCTTCCTGAACTTTAATCCTCGCTTACACACAATTATACTTAACATTAACTACAGTTTTAACCTCTTGATCTAGAGAATTTCTCCACTTTATACCCCAGCTTGAAAGCGAAGCAATTAATTTAATTACTTCTCTCATGTAAGAAAATCCTTTAGAAGAATTCACTAAAGATTCTTCGGCTTAAATCGACTAGTTAAATTAGATAATTCGAAATCTGAGTTAAAGATAATCGTAACGATTAGAATTCTGAGTTAAAATGCGTTCCACGTTTATAGTGATAGAATCGCCACTGAAGCATTCTTAAAACATGATTTATATTGTTAGTAAAAAGAGTAAATGCTTAACCCTTTCCATTTTCTCTGAGTGTGAATTTAACTATTGTTATTAATTAATGTAAATTCAATAATTGAAAGCTCATTTTCTCTGTATGAATGAAAACAAGTTTCTTAAATGAATAGGTGGAAATTTCGCCTTCGCAATTTCGGACTGCAGTAAAGGCAAGAACGAACTAACTATAAAAACTGATGCACACTATATCTCTTCCAATAAAAGGGTAAGTTTCAACATTTTATACAAATATACATTTGCGGATTAAACATGTTTTGAATAACCACATTCATAAAGAAAACGGAAGACGGTGGGCACACAAACACTACAATAAATAATTGTTTGAATTTAGTATTAAGAAAATATTAATTAACTTTCTAATATTTATATTAATATTAGATTGAATACTTTTTATTGCACTCTTTAGGGAATCATAAAATAAACAATTAAGTGATTCGCTTCCTTGTATTTCCAAAACGGCTTGATTACATGAACCACTAAATTTTAATTTGCTCAGAAAATTATTTTCTAAAGCAAATAGTTTTCATTAGATTTGAAATAATTAATGAGAATATTTTTTTCTTCATTTTATCTTTATTATATTGAGCGCATTAAATGCTTAAGAAAATATTTCCTAATGACTTTCGGAATAAATCTCGAAATATACTGTTACGAAATTTCCGGGGCTCGTTTGGATAGTGGGAGTTATATGGTGTGGAGAAGGCTCAATCACCATGCGGCAGTAGAAAATAAAACAATGACGTTTATTTACACGAAGACACACAGGACAGCACAAAGACGACAACTATATACAGCATAGAAGACGATTATCTTCAGCCGAGACGTGCAGCATACAACAGTATACACAGCAGCTCTATTCCGTCGCTGCTCCGCTAGTCCCTGGAAGACGAGTTCTTCACGGTCGCTTCCGACTACTCTTCGACTCCACCGGTCCACGACTCGATTCACCGTTGGTTCACAACTACGACGACTCCACTGATCCACGCCCACTCTTCTCTGTCGCTTCCGACTACTCAATTCACCACTGGTTCACCACTCGACTCACCACTACTCTGGTTCACTCTACTCTGCTCTGTCGCTTCTGACTTCTCCTCAATTCACCGCTCCGGTTCACGACTGCCCGGCAGCTGCGGCTGCTTTCTTTTATAGGTCTCAGGAGGCGGGGCTAGACGCCTCTCAACCAATCAGAAACGTTCGAGGCGTATCTCCGTTCCTACTCGACGGATCGGGGAAATTCTCGATGTTTCGGGTATAATCTATTTTGGCGCCAAAGTCGCCAAATTCGTCGCCAAGTCGCGAAATGGTCGCCAAGTTTGTCGCCAAGCTCTGGGGCCTCCTATGGAACCCACTATGCTGGAAAGCCGCATCACAGGTTCGTAACAATGCGTAGGAATTTTAAAAAGAAAAACATTTAGGAAATAAAAACCAATGGTAGGAACTTTATAGTCTCTCAATCTATGAAGAAGCATTCGTGATGAAATAAATATGATTAATGTCAGCAATCATCAGTGCTTTATCCTATAGCATTTGCTGTCACTTTCATTAATATTTTATTAATGGAAATAGCTCTTCAATTGAATAAGCATTTTTTTAAATTCAGTTTTATTATTTAATTTGTATTAGTCAGAACAATTTATAGCGTTCAATAGAACAGAATGTTTCTTATATATTGTAAAGTATTATCAATGTTTTAAAAGATGTTTGATAATGTCTCTTCTTTCTGAAAATAATATTTTAAGAGAATGTAAATACAATCAGCATTCTTTTAGCTCATCATATTTGGACAGATAGGGAAATCTTTGGATTTATTCAAAAGAAGAGAAATTTCAGAAAAACACACATTCCTTATTATTTCTGAAATTATTAGATAAAAAATTTTATTCTTTATTAAGAAAGCTGCATTATGAAAAAAAAAAAAAAAACGAAGAAAAAAAACAAACAGTAATATGTGCAGTATAAAAAGGCAGCTCAATAAAAAGTCGAGTTGTACATAATTTTTCAAAAATTTACGGTGATTGGTAATTATTAATATAATAAAGCATGCATTTATTGGAATGGTGAGAAACACATTCAGTTATTAGTTGTCAGTTCCTTTTTAATTAAATTAATTTCGATTCTACATTTTTCATAAACATAATAATGAGTTTGTAGAACAAGAAGTCCCAAGTTTAAAATAATATATAATTACGCTTTTAGAGCGAATTAAAGATTTTTCGAAGAATTTTTAGATTTTTTTTAAACAAAGAAATATTGGATTCTAATTACATTCACCACAAAAATATATAAAAAATTATTGTTTAAGTATTTCAATATCAATTTAAGTATTTCAACGCTTTTTTCTAGCCTCTGAATATATGAAAATATTCCTGCTATAATAGAAATGATGTTGCATTTGATTGTTAAAACTTAAAAACTTCTTTAAAATTTAAACATATTTATTTCCTTTAACAAGTTAAGAAATGTATTTTCTTGCCATCTACAAATGCATTATAAAATTAAAAGTTTTTAGCAGCGCATATCACTTACATTCCAGTGAAATAATCACTTTTAAGAATGATAAAAAGAATTAATAATATTCACCTTTGTCTTGTAAAAAAATGCAGAAGAAATAGAAATCATGGTGCTGAAGCATAATTTCATAATCATGATAATTTAGGATCGGCCCTCGTAAAACATAAAGTTTTACACAAATAGTCGAATATCATTATCTGATATTTTTTGAAATTGACTTAAACAGTTCTTAATAAAATTATTTGGGGGGATTATTTGATCATCATGTCCCTGCTTCTGGCCTAAATATCAGTTGGAAAAATAAATTCAAACAAATCTATCCTTATTATAATCAATTAAGTTCACGTGTGTAGAAAATGAATAGAAAAAGGGTTTAACAATTCGTAGTCAAAGGGTGAAATACCTAGCATTATAAAAGTAAACATTTTTCTTTAATAAGCCTCAAAAATACTGACATGTTAAATCATATGCATTAATTTTGTTGAAATCAGGTTAAGTTAAAGATGTTTTTAAACATAAATTTCAGTTTTGAAATTCAATCAACTTTGAGAGTATCGATTTATTTATGTTCGCCTCAACAAGAAAACATTGAAATAAAATACTGCGGTTAAATCAAAATACAATGCTATAATTTTAAAATTAATTTCAATATGTTCTTTTTCATAAGAATTTTCATTTGCTTTTCAATTTATAATTTCGTTCTATATCGTTGTATTTATGCGTTTTTCGCCGTATCATATCGTATAGAAATTACTGTAGTTCATTTATAAATGAGACTGATAAATTAAAAAAACTATTATTTAGTTAAAAAAATAATTTCTATAAAAATACATTTTTACCTTCAAGTTCATAAGACAGATTTTTAAATTCCTGCCACTAAATATTAAATCATTGTTTATTTCCATCTTTTCAAACAAAAGTTTTTTTAAGAAAATCTTAAACAATACTTTTAGATTAGTGTAAAACAGGTTGTTGATTTTCATTAATGTTGTATTAATATGTAACATTAAAATGTTTCTTACGGATGATGTTATTATTCTATATGAATTCTAGATTTCTAACCAATATGTTTAAATAATTTATGATCATATACAGATAGAAAAAAGGAGGAATCATTATTTACATAAAGCACAGTTGTATATCTAGAAGTATTGTAATAAAAACCATTTGAAAAACAAAAATAATCAAAAATTAACAATTTACAGCATATCAAACAAAACAAAAATTGAATTTAGTGTCATACTTCGGAAAAAATGATACAGGAAATATAATGACGGCTAACAGATAAACAGATTACCAAATGAACGATAAATGAATATACAGTGTCTCACAAAAATGATGGGACACTTGTGCTTTACAAAAGGAAACTGTAATAAAATAAATAAATAAACATGTACTAAAATTTTTTGGGTGTGTTTCATATTTAAAGTTAGTAACAATTACTACATACATACATTTTGTCAAAATATTAAAATATTAATTTAATAAAAATACAATTGTTTAGAACGGAGCAAAAAATGGCTCACATAAGTGATGGGACACTTACTTTTCCATCAAATATTTATACAAAAATTTTACTTATTAAAAGGTTTTAATATTTTGTTGGATTTCCTTTTACTTTTAAAACATTATTTAATCTTCTTGGGAGGGATTCGACTAATTTTTTTGTGATTTCTGGAGCGATTTTACTCCATTCTTCTTGAAGCACCGATTTTAATTGTTGTTTTGAAGAAATGGTGTGTTTGCTAATTCTTGATTCCAATTCTTGCCAAATATTCTCTATGGGATTTAAGTCTGGAGATTGTGGTGGTGTTTTTATTATTTCAGGACAGTTATACATTAGCCAGAATCTAACGTTTAAAGCAGTGTGTTTGGGGTCATTGTCGCGGTAGAATTTAAAATCGTTATGAAGGTTCAATTTTCGTGCTGAAGATTTCAAATTTTGCTTTAACATGTCAATATACTTGTACAGACCCATTATATTGTCAATAAAAACAAGATTACCAACTCCAGCGGACGAAATACACCACCATACCATAGCTCCTCCTCCACCATGTTTTACTATTGGCACCAAGTTCTGTTTGCGAAATTCTTCCCTGGGTTTTCTTCACACCAAGATTCTACCGTCAGAACCAAATATATTAAATTTACTCTCATCAGCAAATATAACTTTATTTCAGTAATCAGAATTCTTATTTATGTTGGATTTTGCGAAAGCTAGTCTGAGTTTTCTATTCTTTTCACTTACGAAGAATTTTTTTCCTGGCTACTCTACCGTGATATCCAGCAGATTGAATTACCCTTCTAATAGTCTCAGGATTAACAATTATTCCATATAATGCTTGTAAATCAGCAGCAACTTTAGGAGCACATTTTCTTGGATTTTTTTTAATATTTCGAACGATATTTCGCTTTATTCCATTGGATAACTTTGATGGTAGGCCAGGTCTTCTTTTATCCTGAATAATATGATTCTTTTTATATCGTTTAATGATATTGAAAACTGTTGAATGGCTGAAGTTAACAGTTTCAGCAGTTTTTCTAATAGATTTTCCACGTTCAATATGCAAATTAATAACTAATTTTCGAATTTCAGGCGAAGTTTCTTTTCGTTTAGCATTCATGGCTGCACATAGCTAAAAAACACAAAAATTCCAAAACAAACTGGAGAGAAATATTGCAGACGATTTTATAAATTATTGCCAATTGCTTTTGAGTAAAGATAAAACTACCAAAAATATTTTTATTGCTTATTTCAGACTTTTTTTGTTGCATATCTAATGGTGTCCCATCACTTATGTGATCTTTTTTTTCTCCGTTCTAAACAATTGTATTTTTATTAAATTAATATTTTAATATTTTGACAAAATGCATGTTATGTAATAATTGTTACTAAATTTAAGTATGAAACACACCTACAAAAAATTTGTACATGGGTTTTTAATTTATTTTATTACAGTTTCCTTTTGTAAAACACAAATGTCCCATCACTTTTGTGAGACACTGTAGCAAACTAGATAAACTTGTTGGAATTTTATATGAATGATACATGACTGACATAGAAAAAAAACAACGAAAGTTCGATCTTCAAAACTTTGTGACATACCAAACACATCAAAAGAATTCTGATACTAAATAACCGAAATAATACGAAGGAATTTGGTTCGTGATTAGATGCTGCGTTAGTAAAATATATTATTATATTCCGTTGTTATTTCTTATTTTGTAGTTTATTCTAAAATGATGTTTTCCAAATTGCTTAAGGAACAAAGCTTATTAATTTTTCCTTTGAACTCATTCCAAAGATAATTTTATAGTTCAAATAAAACAATTCATTTATCAATTATCCAGATAAGAATTCTTTACTTCTTTGAAAATTTAATGATTACATAACAAAGAGTTAAGTTGAAAATTTTTCTCCCAAATAAAATTATAGAGGTAGAATTCAAGAAATGAAAGCCTTCACCTCTTTGTAAAAGAAAGCAGAAAAGAAAATTCACTGACACCGTCAAAGATTAAAATTCGTTCAAATGATTCAAAAGGTCTTCTAATTAACAATAAAGAAAATGAATTATAAAAAAGAATAGCTATTTTATTTACCATTAAAAAAGCAGCTTTTACATTTCAAAATAATATTATTTTATTCTTAACTGAACTACAGTTCTTCCAAAATACATTTACATTTTTTTCTTTAAATAATCGTTTGCATTTTGATTTAAAAGCTAAAAACGGTTCCATTAAGCAATGTTATTTAGAAGAAAGGTGGAGTGAAATATACTGCTTTTTCCCCATCACATTTTTAATAGGAGAAAAAAAAACAACCTTGTAACACTTTGTTTATAACAATTAGTGATTTTTTTTTAATTTCAAAATTGGCACGATGCTGCAAAATGAAATATTTGATTTATTTTTATTTAACAAGAACACTGAAAAAGCAACCTTTAAGTAAAAAAGAGTTTGTTTGATTGTGTAAATAAACTGTAAACAATTATCATGATTGTATAGAACGTGAAATTTGTGCAACTATCATGATTGTGTAGAAAGTGACAAATTAGAGCAAACAATCATCATAATTGTGAAGAAAGTGACAAATTCGTACAAACAATTATCATAATTATAGTTCAAATTTATAGAACGGGTATGCGAGCAAATTTGCCAGACATTTGCAGTGAATTAAAGAATGAATATATTTCTTTTTACTTTACTCGCTTTTTTTATATTCATTCTTATTCAAAAATGTTTCTTCCTGTAATGCCTCTTATAATAATTTTAAAATATATCCAATTTTTACTAATAGTTAATTTGTGAGTTTGTTTCAAATGTAGTTATTAGATAATTTCTAACCATTAAATTGAATAAAAGAAGAAGTGGTTATGTCCCAGGTTCTATCCCAATCCACTACTTTGGTGACCTTGGTCGATGAAACTTCAACCTTAGTACAGCTGTTGTGGCGCCATTTAACCGCAGCAACCCAAAGTCGTCAAACTCACTTGACACAGCAACATCATCAGCAACCACTCACCTACGCACGCTCGCCATAAAGCTTTGCGCTACTCCAATGGGTACAGGCGCTTTAGAACTCAACAGCTAATACATCACCACTAAACAGCCATATCGTTCGTCTTACATCCGAATCATTGGAGGGATAATCTGTAGTGAAAGCTTATAAGCCAGTTAACAGCTGTGCTGCCCGAGCAATTGCTTTTGTATCGTGGTCATGTTACTGGACCTCGAACCACAAGGTCCTAGGTTCAATCCTCGCTCATCCCAATCCGCTACACTTTCAAGTTTTTGTTTTTTACTAAGTCTTTCCCTTTATTTCGTGATCAGAAAAATTTTAACTTTTTATGCATGTGTTTTAAGAATTTTTTTTTTGTTGTTCTTCATCTCCAACCATATTGATTAAAAATTTACACTTTACTAAATAATTTGATACTCATGTGAGCAATTACTGAATGTTAATCCTATGATTTATACGATTTATAAAGATATGTCTGTATATTTTCCATTTGAAAATTCTTTCAATTGGAAAAATTTTTAAATTTGGTTGTATTTTACAACAGTAAGATTTCTTTTGTACCTGCTGGCCCACAAAGAATCTTTTGCCTAATATGTAAAAAAAAATATTCCTAATACTATTACTGTATCATCAAGGTATCACGAACGAGCTTTCCTGATATTATAAATGCTGATAAATGAAGTTCTGATGAACTTCAGAAAATTTCATTTCATTATTCAGATCATTTGTTATCATGTCTTAGCGGTCATTCTATCATAAATATTCTTTTAAAATGCTAAAAAAAATTGAATGTTTTGTGACATGAAATTCCTCAGAAAAAAATCCTAAATTTATCCCAATTATAAAGCAGTTCAGTTTAAAGAACAGCATGTCTTTACAATTCATGAAACTGATAACGAAAAATAACAACTTATTCCTTCATTTTTATTTTCCAGGATTTTTTTTTTCAAATAATGTTGAACGCAAAAATATATTCTCTTCAATAAAATTTGATGCTTTCAACAAATTTTATCAGTTTATTGAAATTTTTCTCCAGCCAAGCGCCTTATTTGAAAATAAATAAATAATTGGGAGTAATTTGTCCTTTTCTCCTTTCCATTATGTCTCAATCTAGACCTTGTCGTTAAGAAAAATAAAAATGTATCGGTTGTGCTAATTTTTCCTGTCCTCAAAAGTCTCATGCTATTTTCACTTCTTTATTTGTAAGGAGAAGTTTTAATACTTCTTTTTTTGCTTAACCTTGTCTGGATTGTCAGCTTAATAACAGTCAGGTGTTGCCAAAGTAATTACATGCAAAGAAGACGTTTTTTAGGTAATAAGTAATAGTTAAGAAAATAGTTTTATCTTCTTTATTTGAGAAACTCAATTCATAAAGATATTGAGAGCTATTTTATTTTTAAACATGAATGCATTAAAAAGGAAAAATATGCTTTTAATAGAATTTGTAATGAAAATCATAGCAAAAATATTTGCTGTTGAATATGTTTTTAATAATGCCTTCAAGATGTTAGCTAAATACATATTTCTTAATTAATTTAACTAGAAAATCCAGTGTTGCCTGAATATAGAATGAACTCAATTATTTTACTGTTTTTAATACATTTTCTTCGTTATAGTACTACCAAAAAGCCAGATAAAAAGTTCAAAATGAAATTCTTAATATAAATTATATTTTGGAATTAAACGTTGTTGCAATATTTTGGAATTTGACGTGCAATAGGTTTGGACATCGCTTTCTTTTTTTCTCTAGCTTCCTTATTTTAAATTTAACTAATTATTTTTATTTTGCCTCAATTTTTTATGTATTTTTATTATATTAATTGTTTTTTATGACTTACTTTTTGCCTAAATGTATTCTTTTTTATAACAGTTACGTTTAAGTAAGTTGAATTAACCTGTTAATAGGATTGAGCCTTCTTTGGCATGTAATGAGGATCAAACGGCATCTTTCCATTGGTTGTATTTGTATTTAATATTTGGCATTCCGGGGGGCTTGGTGTGATCTAACTACCTGTCGGTAATCTCCTTTTTCATTTGTAGGTATGCTGTTTTGTTTCCTTTAGTGATTTCTTACGAATTTTGATGGCCTACATTTTACCATTCAAATTCAGATTGAGCAATGGGGAAAAGTCTTGTGTATTTTACGCTAAATATGGTTAATTCTGTGATTATTTATAAGTACCACTGGACTTTTTGGTATTTACTAATAATTCCATTAATTATACATGATTAGTAGTTTATGACATTTGGCGTAACATATTCACAAAAGATAATTCATTAAAAATGTACTTACTATAATTTGATGCGAATTATTTATTCTTATATAACTGCAACCGAATCTCTTTAAAAGTTTTGTGTTAGTAATAAGGATGAATGTATCTTCTTGATAAAAAAAAATATATTTCACATTTACGGTCTATAGTATACTCATTATTTAATATCGATAATTACTACTTAGATTTCTACTTATTTGCTTCTAATGTTTTCACTATTCCATTTTTCTTTTATTTCAAATAATATTTTTAATAGATGAAAAGAAGTATCATTGATTGAAAGCTTTCAGTAGATTTTTAATTTTAGTAGTTTCCAAATTCTCTCATACATTTTTTTTTTATTTTAATATTATTTCTATTACGAAAGCTTTATATGTAAAAATGTAAAGGAGATTATAAACTTTGATGCATAATAATATTTCATGTTTGTTCCGTCTGTTAATATATTCTTTTAAATGTCATTATTAATAATGACAAAAGTAACTTATTGATATTAAATATCATTGAAATGCGTTAAAATATAAATCCAATTGCCAAAACATTGAAACTTTTGTTGCAAATTATGCTTCAAACATTCTTAATAATTTTTTGGAATTAAGGAAAAATTTTATAGACATAAATTGATAATCTCAAGAAATTTATGGAATTAAGGAAGTGTCTTGTATTATATATCCAATAGTTACTGAGAGGAAATGTTATTTTATTTCAAATGCTTTTTTATTTCCGCAAATGTTTTTCTTTGAAAGTAACACTACTTCAAAAGTATCTACGTGCCCATGGCTTTTCATATTGAACGTTTTGAAAGGCTTTATTTCTCTCGTAAATGTCACAATTTGCAGATAAAGTCTGGTCTATAAAGAGGGTTATGTTAAATGTATTTAAAATCGAGAAAAAAAATTAATTCACATTAATAGATATTGATTTTAGGTACGTTGCCAATAATAATATGGGAAAAAGTTATTAAGATTCTCAGAATAATATGTAAAACTGAAACATTCATTTACCTTATTATGTAAAACTGAAACATTCAATTAAAAATGATTTCAGTTAAAAACAATGCCATTTTAATTATGATTATTTGAAATAACATTTACCTCAATTTCCAATATACTTTAAAAGAAAAGAACATTAATACAAAGACAATAACCAGTCAAATATTTGCACCACTTTCATATTTGAAATTTTTATTTTTCATTTTAAAAGTCAAATATATGTATGAGGTTTCTGCATCGAATATTTGAAAATTAATTAACCAAAAGGTCACCACCATATCTGTCAGTCATTAAAACAAAAACAAAGTAATATTTCTCGTTGTAATATCGCAGCATTTATATATATTGGGTAAAAATTACGTTAAACATATGTTAAAAAGTACAGACCTGTCTTCTGTTTCTTCAAGACGATGTAATCAACAATCAGTCGCTGGTTCCATATCTTTAAATTTCTATTATTTCCTAAAGAAATATATATATATATATATATATATATATATATACTAGTCGTTCATGAAGGAATGAAATGAGGTCCGCAAAAGGAATTGTATTGCATGTGTTTAACTTTTTTCTCACCTGTTCATATATTTTAAGCACTTTTCTTCAATTCTACAGTTTACTTTCGACTTTATTTTGTATCCTTAGGGTTAATCTTTATTTATCTATTACCTTATATTTTGACTGCTTTTTAATTTGTATTACCACATACATAAACAAAATAAGAAACGTATATATGCAATATATATGTTCCATATATTATATATGTAATAACTTAATTTTGGCCAAACAGAAGAAACATTTCAAATTTTAAATTTATTTCATCCCGAAGGTATATGTACAAATAATATATATAAATAAAAAAAGCGATGGAAAAATGTGTCAGTCTACATCGCAATAAAAGAGCAAACGATATAAGTTTCTTCCATTAGTAATTTTACTCTCAGATTTTGATAGGGATTTCTTTCTCACGCCGTGGTTTATGCAAGGGAATATTAGATATCTTTCAAAAAGTGTTGGAAACATTAGGGATTTTTATCCATTTACACTGAGCGTGTGAAAATGCTGATGTCATTAGTTATCAAGTGGGTGTTTAGAATAGTTAATGGAATTTGGAATTAAAAAAATGGAATTGATCAGGAAAAAGAGATATATTGTTACAATGGACTGAATTAAGATAAAAATTATGTTTATGATATGTTATTATGATAAAAATTATATAAATTATATATATATATATATATATATATATATATATATATATATATATATATATATATATTACTCATTTGAATAAATTTAATAAATATATCTTCGATGCTGATAAAAATATCTTGAATTCTAACAAATCTTTCATTTAAATCTGAGTATTGGAAGTGTTTAATTTCATTAACGAGCAACATTTATTTCAGAGCTCTAATCAGTTCCTGAAAACAATTGCCATCAATGATAATGACGGTGTTAATATTTCAGTCTTCCGGAACCTTTTTTTCTTGCTAAAGTTGTTGAGAAAAATGCATTAAATTTGAATCATCTAATTTAAATACTTACTTGACGCATTTGCTTACTCTTTTCCTGAAGGTTTAATTTAATGATGTAATTTGTGTTTCGTAACTTTACATGGAATGAATAATAAGGAATTGGCAGTAATGCTAATTACTCGAACGTTGTTCTAAATTGAAGTCTTCCAAATTCTATGAAAAAAATATCTCTGTATTCAGCACATTTTGCCTAAGAATACAGAGAGTTTTCTTTTTATAATTTTATAGTATTTTTGGTCAGAATTTGATCAAAATAATTAGGATGTAGCATTATAAATTCCAAAGCAAGTATGGAAATATCTTTATTTAACCACTATTGATTAATTTTTCATCTGCTTCTAAACATCTTCTAACAAAATGAAATGCTTCAATAAATAATAAGGTCAAGTTTATTTACTCGTTTCCCGGCATCCTTTGAGAACGAATCACTAAAATATGAGCGGAAAAGCATAAATATATATAGAAATACACCTTTGAATTTTCTTTTCTTGAGCATGCGCATTCTGTACAGACACAGGGCATTGACGTCAAGAGATGGATGAGATGCTGTAAAATATTATGAGCCGATTATTTCTATACTGTTTGTCTGTGCCATTAAATCTGATGCTCTGAAAGATAGTCTACCAGAAAAATATATTCTTTATATAAGTATTTCTTAAATCTTATATGAAATAAAAATTTTGTCTAAGAATATTTTTATTCGAAATTGGATGCAGTCGATTTTTGCAATACATAATGACAAAGAATGGCATAGAATATAAGAAATGCATATAGGGAAATTCTATGAATATATTATTTAGCATTTTGTGTTCGGAATAGTATAAAAGGACGAGGATTATTTCGTCTTTGAAATCTGACTTTTGCAGCATAGCAATTTACAGAAAAAAAATCAAAATATTTATTACCAATTCATAAATTGTTTAAAATTATATTTATTAATAAAACAAAATATAAAAAATAATATTTATCGAAAGTTTAGAATTAAGGAGATAATAACAAAATAGTAACCAATATTATTGAAATATTGTAAAAGATCATAAATTTAAAACTATATTAAATCATATTTTCAATATTTTCATTCCTTAATTCTAAAAGTTTAACGATTTTTGTAAATACGCATTTAATGATCTGATGCAAAATGTAAACAAGAGAAAATCCGATGAAAGAATTTATCTTAAGTCCACTGAAAATAGAATACATCGCTATTAAAATTATTAATATAAATTAATAAACAATAAGATAATTTTTTAAAGATATTTCTTGGAGATCCTGCATATAGATTTGTTGGGATGAAGCGAGCGGACTATTTTTCTCGCGCATGAATATCTATGTGATTACGCTCGTGCTTCGTTCCGGCGCATTCCTTCCGCGAAGTGTTTGACATGATGCTGTGTGCATAATTATCAATACCTGTGTTCTTTTCTTTTCGTTTTCTGTGTCTAATAAATATGCTGTCTTCAAGAACCATGCTGAGATTTATTGAAAAGTAACAACAAAATTAATAAATCGTCTTTATTTCAGATGTAGAATTAATAGCATCCAACTCTGTTTATAAAAAAAAGGTTTTCAGATTTTCGCAGATAAGCAGAAAACGAAACATCAATAGTTCACAGACAGTGTTTCATAAATATTAATGGTCTTTCTATTAAAGAAAAATAAATATTTACATATTATTACATAATTAAAAACTAAATAAAACTCCAAGTCATCGAGAAAAATGAGGAAATTCTTCAAGTGACTCATTCCCTGATCTTCTATAAAGTACAGCTGAAGTTTCCTTACTCATTTTGCAGACAGCTACCCAGAGTAGAATTATGAACTTTAATAAGCACAGTACAGGTAAGTCTTTTAAAATACTTCCAGTGTCTTTCTTACCTTCAAGTTACAGTTTTAAGATGTTTACATGGTTGAAGAGACTTTACTAAGAAGCCAAGACAGATGTTTGCCAGTAAAGGTTCCAAATAGTTGCAGTTTCAAAGCGTGGCACTTTAAGATGAATCGCTCTTGTTTTAATTCTAATGACGACTTAGCTTCTCTTTTTTTTATTCCTGGGAAATTTTTTGACATTATTTCTTTCCAAATGCACATGATAAATATACGCTCAGCAAATATATTTGCATAAGTATTAGGGCGAGATTCATAAACTTTATGAGACACCAAACAAAGGCATGCTCTACATCTCATGTACAATCAACAGTGTCATCTTGACTTACCAACACTGAATTTAATAGAAAAAGGCGAAATGATTCTTTTGTCCTTCCCATTACACGCATAGAATAAATTGAAACGATTTAATTAGTCAATGTTTAGGCTTTTTCAAAAAGTCCCATGTAATATCATTGATTGGTGGATAGTGAACCGCCCATGGAAGACTATGACCATATATGACAATTATTTTATAATAATATAGACACTCCAAATGCTAAAATACCAAAGAAGGTTATGGTTGGCTTCGTCATCATATTTCAAGAATTTGGCCATTTAATTAGAGCATTTTTGGTGAAGAAGGCGTCTTGCCATAGTCGATTGCTGTTTGCGCTCAACCAATCGATTTACTTGACAGACGAAATGTTGTAGAAGAATCTTGCAGTAATAATGGGGGAAAAAACTACTCTCATATCATCAGAAGGTCTTTCTACACCCCTAGTCCTCTTTGAATAGAAATAGGTTCCTCTACTTTTACTCGATTTATACTCAAAAAATATTATGATGTTATGAGTATAAGTCAGCCATTCATAGGGGATTGAGTATTCAGTAACATAACCAGTTCCTAGCATTTAAATTGAGTGTACAATCTTAATTATATCATAGTTTGTATAACAGTTTTTATAATTCTAATATACTCATCACAGATTTAAATCATAATTATTTAAATTTTACTGAAGATAAAAATTTGATATTTTTTAAAAATTTAATCAGAAATATAATATCAGCTTACCAAGAAAGACATTTCTGAAAGTTACTATAAAATTTCAATATTTATAATGCTGCAAAAAAGATAGAAAGTTAATGGATTAAATCTTTTCTTGGCAATTTGTAACGAATCAATTATGACATGAATAATATAAAGGGCATCCTAAAGCTCATGAGCAATTTAAATATATTTTTTGTAGACTCAATGTACTTTATTTTAAAAGAAATAAGCATTAACAAACTCAAAATTCACACTCATTTCTTTTCTATAAAGATTTAATTTGTTAGAAATTAAATTAGAAAAAGATCCCTCTTCTTAAAAATTCTTTACTCCGTTGTATTTTAATTACTTTATCTACCCAATATTTCATTTGAGTAAGAGGATATTTTACAATTAGGAAATTTTGTGTCCATTTTTTCTAAATGTAAAAAATAAAAAAATAAGCTTGATATTTTAATTGATTAATTAAAATCAATATCGAGTGTGAGATTTAATGCTCTGTTTTTTAGTCGTAAATGTTGAAAAATTCTGTGATTTGAATTTTTTTTATGCCGAAATGTGAAAATATTGTTCATTTTTTTTTGTGATATACAATTGGAATTACATATGGAATTAATCAATTTTCCCCTACAAATTTATTAGATGTAATTAATTAAAGCATGATAGCTTGGTGAAGAGTAATCTGAAAGGAGAATGAGTATTATAAGACAAGAAATGTTTAAATAAGTGATAATAGTTTTTCTGCCACAGAAAAGGACTTATGAAATGTTGAACACCTATGTAATCAAAAAAATTCTGACATTCACTTCTGTGACGAGAAGAAATGGAACAGAAAACTTTTATTCGGATTCTTAGTTGTATTTATTTTTTAGTTCAAATTAGGTTGAAAATGGCAGTGATGGAATAAGAATGATTTTTATAAATGTCATTCTGAGAACCATATTTGCCAAGAAATATGACAAGAACGAATGGAAAAAAATGAAGTTTATCTAAAATTCAAATATGTATTTGATGCGTGATATACTTTCAAATCGATAAAGTTTATAGTTGTTACATTTAATATTCATACTTCTTGGAACCGTTTTTAAATCTGTAAAGTCTAGCTTGCTTTTCATTAAAAAAAAATCACTTGAAATAACATAAAATTTAGTCTCGAATATATTATTCAGATTATTTATAATTGAAATTTTCAAGGGAAATTTAGAAATTTCTTTACGTTTTTTTATAAAATTTTTCATATGAATTCTGTGATGGGATCGTGATCTTCTCAGATTGCAAATCCGCTTTAGAGACTATTCAGGCTGGATGAACAGGACTTTCACAGAATATTAATGCTATTATGTCTTCTATCGCGGCAATAAAGAAGTCATGCACCTTGCAATGAATCCCAGCCGACGTAGGCATTGAGGGAAACGAGCAAGCCGACACTCTTGCCAAGGAGATCAGAGCAGTAAATCCCACCCCTCTATCTACTACTGCTCTGGATGCTAATGCCATGGCAAGACAGAGGCTCTGTACCAATCGCAAGAAATTCTCCCTGACAAATCTAAATTATAAAAGAGACATCACAACCACAAGACTCATAACAGGACACCTGAGGGGCATAAGGATCATGCCCTAATGGCTCCAGACTCTATGGTGAATGCAGACACTGTCCAGACGTGCA
The DNA here is from genome assembly GCF_947563725.1 of Argiope bruennichi. Lineage (NCBI taxonomy): Eukaryota > Metazoa > Arthropoda > Arachnida > Araneae > Araneidae > Argiope > Argiope bruennichi. Next base: position 103,299,022 of record NC_079160.1, on the reverse strand, counting down.
GCTGAATTCGGAGCATATTTTTAGCTGCCGTTCTATTATTTCAGCCCTCTTCAAAATAGATATTGACTGCACCAGGGATATTCTTGATTCCGATAAAGCAGCAGATGAGGCCAGCGCAGTTCTGCATGCTTTCGACCCAATCTAATTACCCCCCCCCTTATTTTTTATTGCACTTGTCGCACGACAACAACAACATATGATTACTGTCTAATATCACATGAAAAGCTCCTGATGAATAAGACAGAACAAAATCTTTAATAACTCCAAAACATTCATTTTATATAGTCTATATACATTTTTTGTAGATATAATAAATCTAGGAAAAGATCTCTATCTAAACAAAATATACTGAAAATTCATAATAAATTATCTTAAAGTGGAAGTTAGATTGTTAAATTCATTTGTAACAATAAAAATATTCCGTTACCATGCTTGCGTATTATAAAAATTCGGCAGGAATTATAAAACTTTTATTATTTTATATATTATTGAAAATGATTAAAAATATAATTATAATTGGAAAAAGGATAAGAAAATTAAATTAATATATAATAATTATGATTAAGATAATTTAATTATAATGAAAAATTAAATACAAAAATATAATTTTATTTTTTAATTTAAAAAAATATAGTTTTTAAAGATAGAAATAAATGCTTTCCCTTTTCAGACTAAATCAATCATATTATGCCCAACTAATATTAAACATTTTCTTAAAAAAAAGCTTTAAGAAATTTAATGCATTTATTTTATTTGTATTATGAATTCCACTTTTCCCACCTATATAACCAGGAGAAAGTTTTATTTCTCTAAAAATAAATTATTAATATTTAATAAAACCATCAGGATTAGTCTACCTGAAGTGCAATCAATTTAGTTCCCCTTTCCTCGCATAAAATTTTGAAACTTGGTTAATGGCTCGAATAATGGCTTTGGTGACCAATAATAAAAAAATATTGATATTTTGAGTGAATTTAGCATTTTAACTTAATCTATCGTGCAAATAAATATTTTAAAAAAAACTTATTTTCAGACTAATTAATCAAAATTAGATTCGAAACTACTGTTGTAGTCACAAGATCATATCCCAAATTGTATTGATTTATATCATTTTATAAACACGAGAAAATGAAGACCATCCTTTGATCGATATGGTTCAAATTTTAACAAGAATTTACATTTTAGGTGCTTAACATATGTACCAAATTTTGTTTATCTAGAATTATATGTTTTGCAGATATCTAGATCCCTTGTATTCGAACTACATGAAGGATAAATTTCCTCTGAATAGTTTCCTTTCAAAATTGAATAAAAAAGTTACGCTTTTGATATAAAGCCCTTATATTAGATTTCATATATCTATCTCAAAGCGTTTATGACTTACTGTGTTAAGAGATAGATAAATAGACATAAAGCCAAAAAGGTGTGTTTCGAATTCAGAGACCACTGAAATGCGTAAAGTCATCAAAATTCGGCTTCGAATTTTTTTACAACGTTTTCAATATTTCCTCTATACTATATATACGAGAAAGTAAAAAATAGGTATGAAAGTTTGATTTAATTTAAATTCCATGATGCATTGATAACAATTTCTTGCTATTATCTTGCATTTCATGAAGTCGAGTAACATAATCATAATTTCTTCTGTGGGAATAAGTGGAAATATATATCGGAATTTCGTTAAAACGTTCTAGGGCAGTGGGAAATATGCTTATTACAAAATTTATCAATCTTTGTATGAAATTATGTAGGTTAGCATAAGTTCTGACAATTTTTTTAGAAAGACAGAAACTTAGATGCTTCATTTCTTTATCTCACACAAAATGATGCGTCTTCATTTGTTACTTAATTATTAATTAACAAAATTAATTAATTCATCAAATTAAATTTATCTAATAAGCTAAATGAATCCCTTTTCTTATTCTAATTTTAAGCCTAAAAATATTCTGACATAATATGACTAGAAAAAAATGGTCTTTTAAAGGGCGAATGCAATATTTAATTCATAGGGGAGGTCTATTTTCAGATTTTAAATTTAAAATAAAAATATCAAAAATACGAAATATGCAAATTTAATATAAATGCAATTAAAGCATCTTCAGCCCTTGACATGAAGCTACAGAAAAAGGTATCCAACGTACTTATTTAAAAAACTTTGCTGATACAGTCGTGACCTACAAAAACACGGCATTCTATATTTATCACATTATATTCGTATGTATAAATCAATCATAAAATCGATGATGATATTATGCGACCATATTACAAACTACAGAAAATCAACTTCATTTCTATAGGGGCATTTTCAAACTCTGTTAAATATATTTTCAGGAAATATTCTTGCAGTTTCTATAGTTTCAAATTGCCAAATTATGAAATTTAATTAAATAATGTTTAACTCCTTGATAGTATCTATTTAACTCCTTGATAATAATTCCTCGTTTTTAACTCCTTGATAATATCTATTTATATATATTTAACCTAACACACATAAATGTAACACACAAAAGGTATTTAACCTAACACACATTATGTGGCACAGAAATATATGGCACAGAAATCGGTTCATGTTATTTATTTTAGAATGTCAATAATCAAATTTAAACAAACCCTTCTAGGAGTTTCAAACTGATTGAAAATTTTTACAGATACATTTAATTTGACGCATCGCATGGCTAATTGATAGTGCTCAAAGATATTATTTGAATTGCTTGAGCGAGGATTCGACGTGTTACCAAAATCTTCATTCAGCCAGAATAAATAAAATGCAAAAAGATATCAAGAAATAGGTGTCAAACTGAAAGTGTAATCAAACGTAAGAATATATTTAATCGATGCCAGATGGGTAATCATTATAAAGCATCCATGGAAATTAATGACTATATTTCTCATAGCAATTATCTCATACATCTGATATTTATATTATTTAAATCACAAAAATTACTTTTTTAATGATATCAACCTCATTTCCGTACAATTTTTCGTTATTTTTTAAAATTAAATTTAACGTATAGTCTGTCAAAATGTATTTAAAGTTATGGAATTCAAACTTATGTAACAAAATATTTAATCGCATATATTTATCAAAGTTAAAATTAAGGAAAAAAATGCTTTCTTTGTATATTAGCTCCGAAATAGGCCGCGGCTAGGTCCCGGCTTGTGGGCCGCAGGTTTATCTAGATTATGGAAAAGTTAGTTGGTATCTAATATTTTCGGACATTTGCATTCCATTAAGTAAGAAAAAATATACCTACATTCATTGGTTGTCAGCCTTTGATTACAAAAATGTTTTAAAAAATAGAATAATTGCATAGCAATTAATAATTTCAAATTTATTATGACAATCATAAGAATCTCTTTTAAAAAGTTTATTGAGAAATTAATCACTAAGTGGTGACAAAAAAATTATATAAATAGGATTAAAAAGTGAATACAAAATTTTTTAAACAAGAAACGGGTAAATTTATCTTTGAATATTTAAAAAAAATCAAAACAAGCACTAAAAAAAGAAATAGGTTTAAAAATGAAGCATCTGAAAATAAAAATATTTTATTTCAACTAATATTTTAATTAATATGCTATTTTTTTATTCTAATAATCTCATTTTTATGTTTATCATGATGTTGAATTGTTTAACATTTTTTTTTCCATTTATAGCTTTCCTAAAAGTATTAGTTAAATAATATTTAATTTTCATATCAGCTTTTGTGAAGAATATTTAACGAAATTTTGATTAAGAGATACGAAGCAGTATTTAAAAATGTGCAAATAATATTTAACTAAAGTTAGTAATTTCAAAACAGCCTATCTTGAATAAATATTTTTTTTATGAAAGATTCTAATATTTGACTTTCGTGTATACATTTTTTTTTCATGTGTATATGTGTTAATTTTACAAAAGATAAAAGAAGAATTTTTGAAATTCATTAAATAGAAACTTCAAGTAAATATGTCAAGATGTATAAAACTGAAAAAAGAAAAATTAATAACTAAAATAATTAATAACTTCGCATGTGTAGGAGTAATTTACTGCGTTCCTTTGAAATGCTTATGGCTTTTATTTATAGAATATTGAAATGAATTTTTTAAAAGCATCGATAGGGATACTGTAAAAAACAAAGTAAGAAGTTAATTAAAAAAATATGAAACGTCTAAGAAAATTCAGAATAGATATTCACAAAAATTATTTGAAGTATAATTGCATTAAAATGGCAATCATTCGTGCATTTACTACGTTTCTTTTTTAAATTAAATTATTCATTAGGTGGGTAGGTCGTAATAAATTTTATATTTCTTAAAAATAATTGAAATAAAATTAATAAATTAAAAATAATTAAATTAAGTATTCAATAAATGCAAAACTAGAAAAAAAGTTTACATTACTATCTTTATATGAAAACCTCCTTCGATAGTTTAATCTTAAATCATACAGTAAGTCATTAAGCAAATTAATAGCACTTCAATCATTTATCTATATCTATATCTATACTTATAATAAAGCTCAATGTGTGTGTGTGTGTGTGTGTGTGTTGGCGCTCTACAGGCCAGACCGTTTGACATACAGCTACCAAATTTGGTACATGTATACCTTAGAGGTTGGGAATGTGCACCTGGGGTTTCTTTTTTCGAATTTTTAATTAGAATTTTAATTATTAATTAAAAACTAACTTTCCCGCCAAAAAAATCTTCCATTTTTCCCACCGCCAACTTTTCCGCCAAAAAAATCCTCCATTATCCCCAGCGTCAAACGAGAAAGGCTTCTGTTTTTTTTTTCTCCCAACAGTAATGAGGCTAGGGTTAAAATTTTTCGGCGGATTATTTCAATCGGTTCTGTTTATTTTCTTAATGTTTGATGCATTTAAAATTAAACATTGTTAATGAATCAATCTTTCAGATTCATTCTGAAGTACTTTTGAATTAAAATAAAACAGAATAAAGGAAATTAAAAATCTCTAATCCGCATAGCGTTACCTCAACTGGCGTAGAAAAAATCACGTATTTGCGTTACGTAACCGGCGAATAAATATCACACATGCGCATTCTGTTCTGATTGTTGCCATGACAACGTTATCAATGGATGATTTAAATTATTTTTGGGTTAGTTGCATGCTTTTGTAAATAATTGTATTTATGTTAGTTATATATTTTTTGTATATGCTTATAGTTTTAAGTACATCGTTTTTTAAGTAGTTTTTTTAAAACCTGTTTTCAACCGTTTATTTTAAACGATTCGTTTTATTTTCTTAGTGTTTGATGCATTTAAATTTAAACATTGTTAATGAATCGATCTGCTCATAATGAATCTAAGAAAATTTTGTTGACCAACTCTTGAGATATTACATAAATTAAAAAAGATATTCTTTAGTGCCCATAAAGTTTAAACGCCGAGTGACTCTATTTTCAGTAATCAGATTATAAAAAAATGCTTTGTTTCAGTAAAAAATATTATTATATTAATTGAAAATAAATTCTTTCCACTTTAATTTAAAGCAGAAATTCTACCGTTTTCAACCGTTTATTTTAAACGATTCGTTTTATTTTCTTAGTGTTTGATGCATTTAAATTTAAACATTGTCAATTAATCGATCTGCTCATAATGAATCTAAGAAAATTTTGTTGACCAACTCTTGAGATATTACATAAATTTAAAAAGATATTCTTTAGTGCCCATAAAGTTTAAACGCTGAGTGACTCTATTTTCAGTAATCAGATTATAAAAAAAATGCTTTGTTTCAGTAAAGAATATTATTATATTAATTGAAGATAAATTCTTTCCACTTTAATTTAAAGCATAAATTCTACGGGTGCTAACAGAAAATGAGAGAGATACATATTACGTTATGACTGAAGGCCTTTATAATATTATGAATGAATTATATGATAATCAAAATTTGAAGTTTTAAAATATTTTGATGAAGAAGCTATTAAAGTAGAAATTGCATAAAATATTTAATTATTAAAATTTTAACGAACATTAAGATTGGCGAACCCGCTGGTCGCCAAAGGCGGCTAGTACTTATAATAAAGCTCAATGTGTGTGTGTGTGTGTGTGTGTGTGTGTTGGCGCTCTACAGGCCAGACCGTTTGACATACAGCTACCAAATTTGGTACATGTATACCTTGGAGGTTGGGAATGTGCACCTGCGGTTTCTTTTTTCGAATTTTTAATTAGAATTTTAATTATTAATTAAAAACTAACTTTCTCGCGAAAAAAATCTTCCATTTTCCCCACCGCCAACTTTTCCGCCAAAAAAATCTTCCATTATATCCAGCGCCAAACGATAAAGGCTTCAGTTTTTTTTTTTTTTTTCCCAACAGTAATGAGGCTAGGGTTAAAATATTTCGGCGGATTATTTCAATCGGTTCTGTTTATTTTCTTAATGTTTGATGCATTTAAAATTAAACATTGTTAATGAATCAATCTTTCAGATTCATTCTGAAGTACTTTTGAATTAAAATAAAACAGAATAAAGGAAATTAAAAATGTCTAATCCGCATAGCGTTACCCCAAATGGCGTAGAAAAAATCACGTATTTGCATTACATAACCGGCGAAGAAAATTCACGCATGCGCATTCTGTTCTGATTGTTGCCATGACAACGTTATCAATGGATGATTTAAATTATTTTTGGGTTAGTTCCATGCTTTTGTAAGTAAATTGTATTTATGTTAGTTATATATTTTTTGTATATGCTTATAGTTTTAAGTACATCGTTTTTTAAGTAGTTTTTTTAAAACCTGTTTTCAACCGTTTATTTTAAACGATTCGTTTTATTTTCTTAGTGTTTGATGCATTTAAATTTAAACATTGTTAATGAATCGATCTGCTCATAATGAATCTAAGAAAATTTTGTTGACCAACTCTTGAGATATTACATAAATTAAAAAAGATATTCTTTAGTGCCCATAAAGTTTAAACGCCGAGTGACTCTATTTTCAGTAATCAGATTATAAAAAAATGCTTTGTTTCAGTAAAAAATATTATTATATTAATTGAAAATAAATTCTTTCCACTTTAATTTACAGCATAAATTCTACCGTTTTCAACCGTTTATTTTAAATGATTCGTTTTATTTTCTTAGTGTTTGATGCATTTAAATTTAAACATTGTTAATTAATCGATCTGCTCATAATGAATCTAAGAAAATTTTGTTGACCAACTCTTGAGATATTACATAAATTAAAAAAGATATTCTTTAGTGTCCATAAAGTTTAAACGCTGAGTGACTCTATTTTCAGTAATCAGATTATAAAAAAATGCTTTGTTTCAGTAAAAAATATTATTATATTAATTGAAGATAAATTCTTTCCACTTTAATTTAAAGCATAAATTCTACGGGTGCTAACAGAAAATGAGAGAGATACATATTACGTTATGACTGAAGGCCTTTATAATATTATGAATGAATTATATGTTAATCAAAATTTGAATTTTTAAAATATTTTGATGAAGAAGCTATTAAAGTAGAAATTGCATAAAATATTTATTTATTAAAATTTTAACGAACATTAAGATTGGCGAACCGGCTGGTCGCCAAAGGCGGCTAGTATACAAATATATTTAGTTTATATAAGTTTAAACCTTCTGTTTTTAACCGTGATTTCTGTGATTTATCAATATGATTTCCAAATTTTGAACTGAAATCTTTAATATTAATAATATGCATTCATAAAAAAATAAAGAAAAATATTATTAATAAATTATTATATACATTATTATAAATTATATTATATACATTATATATAAATTATATAAATAATTGGTAGTGTATAAGAAAATGTCAATTAAATTAAAAATTATTATTAAGAATAAAAACATTATTATTTAAAAAGGTTTTGAAATTTTGCCTGCTGTTAATATATTTTAACTGAATACTTTTAATGCCACAAATGAATTCTGCATTTTCACGTGAAATCTTTTAATAACTTTTAAAACTAAAAGACGATAGATGATTTTTTTTGTTTTTATATTTGTACCCGAAAAGCGATCGTCTGCGATTTAATTTATCAGATATTCACAGAATGTAAATGAGTACAATTATTAAAACATCTTTCTTTTAAAATATTGGTTGAAAAATTAATTTTATTTTTATTGTTACTATAATAAATCTATATCGATAAAAGTGAAGTTCATAAACAGTATCATGCACCTATAGAAATCCTAACTTGAAAAGGTATATATATATATAAATTTCATAACAATTAAGTAACTTCTTTTATGTTAACAGTAAATCGATGTATGAAAAACTGTGAGTTAAGAATTGTCATTCCTATTGAAGGAAAATACTTTAGATATAAATGAAATATTGGAATATAAATAAAATGTTGTATCCTTTTTTAAATTTACATTAAAAAAATGGACCTGTGACACATAGCGTGTGCGTGTGTATGGACTAATTTTTCTATTTATTTATCAGAAAAGTATTGAATTTAATCATTACCATATTGTCCATGATTTAAAATTACTATTTTTTTTAGTAAGAGAATAATAAAAATGCCATTTCTAAAAACTAATTAATAACAATCAATTTCCATACTATTATAAAGGTATCAGCACCAAAAGATTATTTTCAAAACAGTAAATGTTCTTTCATGTAAAATTTTATAATCTGTCAATTTATCAATTATCAAACTTATCAACATTTGCTTTCGTCCTTTAAAACCAGAATTAAATTCCTTATTCTTTATCGTCTGCTACTTTCCAAGAATTACTGCCTGTCATTCTGGATGAAGGCAATCTAATGCTTCCTTTCTCCCAAATTTTTGACAGTGATTCATTTAATTAGCTTTAATAATTTTACCTGGGAAAGAGAGCGTCAGTATAAAAGAATATAAATCCACTCCACTTCTCAAGAACTTTTCTGTGGAAAATTTTCGTTCTTAATAATTTATTAAAAAAAGGATGTCAGTTCATTCTTGACAATTCGTCTGACGAGGATTATCAAAGGACGTGTTTGTGTTTGATAATAGCATTAAAATTTATGAAAGTGGAAAATTTTATTCAAATAAATAGAGAAACTTGTAAACAAAAAGACTGTGGAAGAAGAGATGGATTAAAATGTCCTTGGTGATTAATTGTCAACTGTGTCACTCATGCCTCGGACTTTAATTAAGAGAAATACAAATGAGTGAAATTTCTATGAAGTTGGAAGGAAAGTATTTGCAAATCTCATTTGACACTTTATTAAATGAAAGATTCTTTTCGATTTATGAGACAAAATTAAAACAAGCTACATAGCTAAAGTAAATAAAACGAGAAATTCATCCATCAATGCTTCTCTCAGATTTCATAACTTTTTAAATGATAGCGTTTGAGATTGGTATACTGTTCGTAAATTAATTCATATCAACATTGTAATGAATAAAATGCAATTCACTGCAGGCAGATCAATGGATGCAGAGTTAATAAATTTGTTTATTTACAATTTTAGCAATAAATTAATTTTAAAAATTCCACTAGGTAATCTGGAAGCCGAAGGTAGGTTTGTTTACATCCGAGTTACTATCTGGCAACATAAATCGTTGAAGTTAAATAGAGGAAGTTGTTTGTTGTAACATGTAATTTGATAAGAAAATGTAGATTCAAACACAGTTACTTTTTTCACTGATAATATATTTAGAAAAATTTCTAAAAATTATCAAGAAAAATATCTGCAGAATATATTGGCAGATTTTCATACCAATACTTTCATTAGAAAATCAAACTTGAGAGTAAATAAAATGTGGTCTCGTAGACCGCACCTCCCCAATTAAGTCCTGAATTTTCACCTCCCCAGTTAAGGGTTACATTTCTTTACCTTTGAAATATTTCTTAACTTTAATATTTTAAACTTTAATAGCATCCATAAAAATAATAGTTAGCTCTTATTTATGATATTTTAAGGTGTATTATTGATTATTGCTGATCGATGTAAAATAGAATTAAAATGTCATTAGACAAATAAAAGAATCGATGTCACTATCCAAAAAATAAACTTAGAAAAAATGGTTTTATAAACAAACCTGCTTTGAAAATAAGAATAGTACTGAAGAAAAGAAAAAAATGGTTGTTTTCACTTACAGTCAACTTTTCAAGGCAATTACCTGCCTTAACAAAATTAAATATCATTTAAATTCCAAATTACGAATGCATTGCCAACAACAATTTATATTTTTGAAAATAATTGTATCTTATTCGTAAAACAAAAAAGAATTTTGTTTAATATGCTTAAGAATGAAGCGCAGCTCTACAAGAATATTATGTCTTCATTACATGTCTAATATGCATAATACATTGTTTGTATATTTTAGGAAATCTTCATATGAAAATAATATTCTTCCCTCTTGAATTCCAGAATTGAAAGAAATGATGAAGCTCCATTAAGAATGGGTACATAATACCTTGAAAGCATGCAAGCCTTGCTTTGAATTACATATTTCACCCGATTTCATTCTGTCTCAAAAAATATCCTTCTTTTAGTGTTTTACACAGCATTCAAGAAAAGGTTAATAAATATTCACTCATCTAATGTTACTTCGTACGTCCATGAGTGAAACAGTAAAAAAGTTGGAAGAGTTATTTAAAATTTCTGCCAAACTGGTTATAGCTTAAATTTTAAAAATATGCTGTCTCGGGATTTTCTATGGTGCTGTAAATTGAAACCCTACTTCTGGATAATGAACAAGAAATTTGAATATCATTTAATGGCTGCAGCATACAATTATAATAGAAAAAAGAAATACTGGGGACAAAAAGAAATTTTAAGAGGAAAAGATAAAGCATTATAACTTTTTCGGTTGGAAAGTAAAAACTATATTCGTTATAATTTTTGAATTTTTTTTAAATATTTGTTTAAAGCTTAAAGAATTTTTCTTCGCTAATACTAAAGAAAGAGCTTTAGAATTTCAAAAGTATAAATATTTACTATTTTATAACAAGGCAAAAAAGCGAATTTTTAATAATGCATATTTTATGAAGTCTATATACAATAGTTAACGCTTTTTCCATATTTACTTTTAAAAAAACAACAGTAATTTTGAAGTTTATTTTACCCAAAGTAATGTTTCTGGAGGATTATTTCATGTAGAATTTGCATATATGTATATTAATGGATGGGCTGTCATACGAGTGTTCAGATATGTACAGGGTTAGCAAATAATAAGTTACCCATTTCAGATGGCTCTAAAATGCGTTCTATTGATCCAAAAAGGATAAAATTTTAACTACAGATTATTCAGATGATGCATTACATTTATTAATTAAAAAATTAGTACAAAAATTCCCCAATAGATGGAGATGTAACTCAAATGGCATTTATTTGTATATATTAAAAATGTGAAACCTAATTTGCTCTACAGCGTATGTCTATTATCATTTTCCTTTGGATAAAAAGAAGACGTATTCTGAACGAATATTAGTTTCTTCTCTGTTCGTCATGCTTACGTTGCAAGAAAAAGGGCTACTAGTGAAATTGTTCTATCAGAACCAACAAAACTCCGTTGCAGCCCCAAAGGAATTTTGTCGTATTAAGCAGATGCGAAGAATTCCAATGTCTTCAGGTGCCCTACGCAAGATGATAGAAATTTGGAAAAAAAAAACTGGGCAACTTGGCATTCTTCCAGTAGAGGAAGGCAGCAGTCAGTTGTCCCATAATAGTGTGAGTTTGCCAGTTGTTTCTTGTGATTTGGATATGCCGTATTCAACTGTACGAAAAATCCTACGGTAGATTTTCCATTTTATTTCATATAAAATCAAGTCTGTGCACATATTGCAGGACGGGGACTTAGAGGTCCGTAAAACTTTTGCACTTCAGTTCTTGCTCGAATGGTGATTGACATAACTTGGCCATGGAACCTTCTGTGGAGTGATGAGGCCCACTTTTGCCACAATGGACAAGTTTACACCCACAACTGTCGAATTTGGGCAGATGAAAATCCTCACGTTATCTAAAAATAACCCTTGCAACCTGAAAAAGTGACTGGTGTGGTTTTATAGCTACTTTTATTATTTTACCGTATTTTTTGAAGAGATGACTTCAAATGGATTCTAAACCTGTTCCATCACAGGACGGCGGTATCATGATATGCTGAGGGTTTTTGCAATCCCAACTTTTTTACAGCGTGGATGCCTTCAAGACATCATTTTCATGCAGGATGGTGTACCACCTCATATTGATCGTTGTGTAAAGCGATTGTTAATACAGAATTTCACAGAAGCACGAGATATCAGCCGTCATTTCCCAATAGCATGGTTCCCAATAGAAGGACAATATCTACCGTCAAAGGCCATCATATCTACCAGATCTGAAGGACAACATTCGTCGCCATATTCTTAATATTCTGGAAGACTCACTCTGGCCATCTATAGAAAATATGGTTCTTCGATTAGAACATATTGTTAAAATTGTAGGAGGGTATATTGAGCCATTTTAATTTTACTTTATTTAACAATTATAAACCAAATTAAATGGTTTTATTTATATTACAACGCCACCTGACGGTTAATTTGTGTACTATTTTTTATTTAATAAATGTGAAGCGCATCATCTTAATAATCTGTAGTTCAAATTTTATCTCATTTGGATCAATAGAACGCATTTTAGAGCCCTCTGAATTGGATAACCTATTTCTTGCTAATCCTGCATATACGTTATTGGTAGTGTACTAGAAAATGTGAAATCAAATATTATAAGACCATTAATTACTTTTTTAAATGCATTTGAATTTTTTCCTATTATTTTTGAAGATATTTTTAAAAAAATTTAATATTTTTCCTCCAATTAATAAATTAATAAAACACTTTCAGATAAATTGGATTTAAAATCAATTATAAGATGTTAAATAAATAATAATTAGTGATATATTTGTAAGAATTACTTCACTCTTCATGTTGTGTAAATGTAATATGATATGAAATGTACTGTAATATTATAATTAAGATTTTCTTTTCCGCAGAAATAATTAACAACAAAGATTTTCTTCACTTTTCTGGAAAAGACTGTGAAAATTTATTTCCATATAACAAAATAAAGTATAAAAATACTAAATTTGTACATTTTTCTGATAATTTTCCTATTTTCCTTTCCTTTTAATAAATGCTTTAGGGAGAGAAGTGAAAACGACTTTCAAACGCCGAATTTCTTCATAAAATCTTGCTTACCAGGCTGGTGAAGAATGATGAAAAATTGGCGATTTTTAAAGACTGGCTTAATTATTTTGTGTTCTTACCTCTGGATGCTACTTGAACTGGACATTTTATATTTGGTCACAAAATTCTTTTTAATTAATTAGTAAAATTACCTTTTATTTTTGATTGCATTCTAATAGGTATTAGAAGTCCTTAGTCGTTTAAGAAAAAGAACTATAATAAATAATAAAGGGTTAAATATTTATAAAATCAAAGTTTGGTTCCTACATTTCGTTAGCAAATAATAGAATAATTAGTAATTTAATATTTTATATATATATATATATATATATATATATATATATATATATATATATATATATATATATATATATTTCTTAGTTATATAATTATGTGTTTATCACATTAAACTAGCAATTTTGTGCATAGATGTATTACAATACCGTTAGACATTTACAATACAATATTTTTTTACAGTTAAACGTGTTAATCACTTTTGAGAACGCATTAAGGCATAACAATTTCAACTTGGTTCAACTTAAATTGTTGCGAATAACGGTTTGTAATTAAAATACATACGTAAAACTGCAGAAATTGTAAAAAAAACGCTTTTAAATACAGAAAAAAACTGAAAAGTACTTATTAGCAGCTTTGCTGCTGTCTGTTTATATTGACAAATTTGAATTTCTAAATTGTAAAAGAAATATTGAAGAGAAATTTTTGCTGCATAATTCTTCCTGTACAGAAGCGTATTATCGGAATTTGTAAAATTCTGCTTAATTTTAAAATATAAATTTGTTTTTATTTACTCATGATCTAATTAAGCAGCTTTAACTTATTCACTTTACTTAAACTGATATATTCACTTTATATGACTTTATTTATCAAATTTTATTTTGACTATGACTTCATTTATCTAACCCTTCCTATCAAATTTATGCTTTTTAATGAAAGATGTTTCAACTTTCCCATTTACTTCCCTCTCATTCATTTCTATATCCATATGCAGTGTCAACATTCGGATAATCAACCCAAAAACTTGAAGCAATATTTTATTTCAAATTTTCATTCTTTTAAAGATATTCCATTTTTTTACAAATTATTTTGTAAAAAAAATTGTTTACAAAATAAAAATATTCTTAAACAATAAAAGATACCTCTCAGGATTCGTGAATTTGCTGAACAAAATATTTTGTTACACCGGAGACATAAATTAGTTCTTAAGAAAGATAAAGCTCCATACAGAGTAATATATATCTTAATTAGGAAAGAACGCTTTTCAGCAAATCTTGGCAATTTCAGGAAAATGTTTCTGAAATTCTTTCTGTGAAGTAAAAGCAGAGAAAGCGTGAAAGAATATTCCTTTAGAGTTTGTAAATAAATCTTATTTGTCGGAAGGCCTTTTAATTAGTTGTTCCAGTGGTAGAGGTGGGGGAAAAATAAAAATAACTTTTTTTGTGAGAAGCTTTCTTTATTTTTTCTTTTATTTTAATGGATAACATTTCATTATATTAAATGAAATGTTTCATTATATTAACTGAAATATGATACATAAAAATATTAATAACATTTATTATATAATTAACTTCGAAGAAATTAGAAAGTAAAGACAGGTAGAAACACATTTTATGTATCATTCCAGTAAATGAATTCCAGTGTCTTTTGAAACAGTAAAATAATTACTGAAAAGATCATTTACAATGGAAAACTCCTGAATTATTCAGTTTAAAAGAAAGAATATTCATTAAAAAAACTTGGATTTTTTCCTATACTTCAACAAAATAAAGCTATTTTCAATTTTTAGTGATGAAATACATAACACTCTTCCTTGTCATTCAACTTTAATCAATTTAAATGGAAATTATTTAATTTATTATGGTCTACTATTTATTGATTTATCAGTTAAAAGTTTCCATTAGTCCTTCTTTATAATAAATAGTGCATAAAAATTAGTTATTTAAAATGCTAAAAACATCACTAAAGGTCTTCATAATGTATCCAAAACTAACCCTAATCTCCATAATTTATCCGATGACATATTTGAAAAATTTTACTGTAATTTTTATTTATTATAATAATTATTTCATATCCATTACCACAATAATAGAGGCAGTTGTTCCATATCCATTACCATAACAACAGAGGCAATTGTTCCATATCCATTACCATAATAACGGAGGCAGTTCTTCCAAATCCATTACCATAATAACAGATGCAGTTGTTCCATATCCATTACCATAATAACGGAGGCAGTTCTTCCAAATTCATTACCATAATAACAGATGCAGTTGTTCCATATCCATTACCATAATAACGGAGGCAGTTCTTCCAAATCCATTACCATAATAACAGATGCAGTTGTTCCATATCCATTACCATAATAACGGAGGCAGTTCTTCCAAATCCATTACCATAATAACAGATGCAGTTGTTCCATATCCATTACCATAATAACGGAGGCAGTTCTTCCAAATCCATTACCATAATAACAGATGCAGTTGTTCCATATCCATTACCATAATAACGGAGGCAGTTCTTCCAATTCCATTACCATAATAACAGATGCAGTTGTTCCATATCCATTACCATAATAACGGAGGCAGTTCTTCCAAATCCATTACCATAATAACAGATGCAGTTGTTCCATATCCATTACCATAATAACGGAGGCAGTTCTTCCAATTCCATTACCATAATAACAGATGCAGTTGTTCCATATCCATTACCATAATAACGGAGGCAGTTCTTCCAAATCCATTACCATAATAACAGATGCAGTTGTTCCATATCCATTACCATAATAACGGAGGCAGTTCTTCCAAATCCATTACCATAATAACAGATGCAGTTGTTCCATATCCATTACCATAATAACGGAGGCAGTTCTTCCAAATCCATTACCATAATAACAGATGCAGTTGTTCCATATCCATTACCATAATAACGGAGGCAGTTCTTCCAAATCCATTACCATAATAACAGATGCAGTTGTTCCATATCCATTACCATAACAACAGAGGCAATTGTTCCATATCCATTTTTATAATAGCAATTTTAGACATATGAGTATAATGTTTACTCTCCCAAATCATTCTTTTTTTTCCTTAGGCAAAAACTGGATAAACTATACATGTTAATAATTCTTTTTAAAATAAATGATTCTGTAGAAGGATATTCAAACAGTCTGTTGATAATCGACAAAAAACAAACAAACTAGAACGGCAGTTTAATCAACGGCGTTTGTAATATAAACTCTTACGATATACATGTTTCGTGAGTAGTATAATTGTTTAAAGAAGTTATTTTAATGGATCTGTAGAAAAACAACACATATATTTTGCCTATTTATTATGTAATCTATGTGTTAAATTATTTTTTGTTAATATTGCTACGGATTTACAAATAATGTTGCTTCCCACCACATTTCATTTTAAGAAAGTTTCTCAGGCAGTATTCTTAGATGTTGAATAGATGTTGGGTTAAGGATACCCCCCCCCCGAGCTTTTGCAACAAATTTGGCGATTTTAGTTAGAAAATGGAATACTCTAGAATTTCTATTATGATCCTCTAAGAACTTTCTATATCTTGCTTTGGAAACATTGAATGGCCGGCATGCCAAATTTTAGTTAGATCAGTATACTTAATCAGAGTTGGGTAGCAACGAATTAGTTGGATCAATCCAGCGACGCCGAAGCGTTGAATGGAGTTCAAGCGATTAGTGGATTGAGAATTGAGCCGTGAGCCGAGACATGGAGACAAGTATTGAAGCAGCATCGAGTCATGTTGAGTTGCCAGCCGTATAGTAGTAAATCGGCAGATGAGTATAGCTAAAGAGAAGATACAAAGGCATCTAGCAGACGTTTGGAGGTACTTGAATCTCTTTTCCTGCTGAAATCTGTCTGGACTCTTTATGTACTGTTTTTATTGTTCACTACCGATTAGCTACTAGTGTGGTGCTGTTTATCGTAAGAGTTGTGCTTGCATACGTCTCGGCTGTGTATTTGTCCTCTGTGTATCTATACCTTTGTGTTAATAAACGTCGTTATTCATTATTGAGAACTGTTGATTATGTCACGATACACACACTACAGGTGAACCCATCAAATTTAAGAAGCTTTGCAGAGAAAACTTTCCCACATAATATTATAAAAAATAATGCAATTCCAAAGATTTCTGATTTAAACAATTAAGAGATTCTAAAATTCTTCTCCCTATTCTCTGGAACAATATTAAAACAAAAGAAATCTTACAAGTTTTAAATAATATCAATTTTAAACATCAGAGAGATCGATTTCAATAATTAATCACCGCTAAATTAGTAGCTCATTTCACTTTTCGTAGTTGCCCCATTAGCGAGTATTCTTTTAAGTGAGAAGTAATTTTATTCTTGTGTCATCTAAACTACCTTCATTTTGTTCAAACATGCATTTCGATAATCCCTCTAGGGAGATTCTTCCTGGGAATGATCTGATTTCTTTTTTAAACGCATCTTAAATTACGAAATTTCTTCGAAAGAGATGCTTCAGCAATTGCGTGAAATGAGTCTATTTAAGATGCCTTATCGCCAGGTAAAATTATAAAAGCTAATTAGATAGGAAGGAACTGTTAACAGCTAAACAAAATTGCCTTTGTCGAGATTTGTAACTCATTATACTATGAATCATAACCATGGGCAAAGTAATAAAAAGAGAAATATTAGTTTCAAAAAATTACGAACGATGTTGAATGTTTGTGACATTCTTTTGAAAACTGTAAAGCGAAGTTTAGTTAGTTTATTAAAGCTTTGAAAAGAATCAATTAGAGATGCTACTTTTATTATAAATTAATTGCCATTAATATTTAGTAATATGTATTTTTAATATCCTCTTAGTAAATTGAGGACATTAAAAATTAATCATTGGAATGAATCAATTAAATTGATAAATAAATTGAATATCAATTTCAGATATTTACTCAGCCAATTTTTTTATTATTTTGATTATATTTATAATTCTTAATTATGGCTTATTGTTAAAGACATACATTACAAAAGCTGGACATAAAGAATCAAAATCTGTCGAATGAAAGCGTGATGAATTCTGAAAAAAATATTCAATGAAATAAAATTCAATCAAATGGTTATTAAATTTTTCTTTTAATCTTAAAACTCCATTTAAAGAAGAGTGAATTAATATATATTTGCCTGTAGCCTTAAAGCAAAGAAATCCTTAAGTTTTCAGAACTATTCATTTTGAATAGTTCTGTTGAATAGTTCTCTTGAAAAACAAGAAATGATACAAATTCATCCTCCAGAAAAATGAAAAAAATAAAATTAAAGAAAAGTACATCAGAAAATAATTCAATTTATCACTATATAAAGAACTACCTATCGGTTTTGGTGACATTTCAAACCCCAATATATACATTTATTTGATTATGTAATCAACCAATTTTCTTAAAATTAGAACCAATTATTTTGAAATATTTTGTAATGTGTTTTGAACTAATGCTTTTCTTAGTTTATTTCATTGATCCCATTTTTTGTGTTAGTTTATTTTGTTTAAAACAGACGGAAATGAGAAATGTCTTAATATTTAAATACCTTAATGTCAGAAAAAAAAAGCTTATTATAACTGATAACAATAAAACAACTGCAGTAAGGTAACCTATTCAGTTAAACTAAATAAAATTATTAGAAACTGGAAAATTGATATTTTTTCCCTTCATGCTCAGAGCCGCCCAAAATATTTCTTCTGTTTAGTTACTATTATAAATTTTTATTACAAAAGTTCGCTGAAATAGGTTTCATCTGTACATACATTTGAATATGTAGCTAATATAGGTGTAATATGAGAAATATACAGGTATGATGCAAAGTTTTATTTAGATAAGCTCTTTTGACCTTAAAAATTAATAATGTTACCCTTCTTTGAGTGAATAAATCATAAAAAAATCTAATTATAGTCAAACAATAATTCTATTTAATATTTGTATCATAGCATAAGTTTGATTTACTATGATATGTCAAATATTAGGTACAAAACAAAAATAGGTACAGCACAAATATATCTGTAAACAAAAATAACCATTATTTTGGAAAAGAAACAAATTTAAGCGGCATATAAGGCAATTTTTTTAAGTACTTCGAAATAAAATGTCAACAGTATAAGTATTTAAATAAGATATAATCCTAAGTGTATATTTGGAATTTAAAAAAAAGTTACAATAATTACAAGAACAGTTACTGCCTATTGTAAAGAAAAAGAAACATTTTTCGGTTTACAATGTAACGCCATATCAGTTCACTCTGAAAGATAAGGAATAAATCTTTAAAACATTTTGTGAAAACAATATCTTCCTTACAAGTGAATTCTGAAAAAAATATTCTAAAAAGAATATTTTGTCAGGATTCACTTTCATTTTTTTTCTTTATTTAAAATATTCTATAAAGAATGTTCATATATGTTTTGTTCAGGTATTTTTAAGATTTCATGAGATTTTCAGATAAGATTTTTTCATATTTTTTAAGAATGGCGGCATATGAGATATTTCGAAAATAAAATGTCAAGAGTTTAAGTATTTAAATGAAGAATAATCCTAAGTGTGTATTTGGAATTAGCCAAAAATTTATAAAAATTACAAGAATAACTTATAAAAATTACTTGTTATAGTAAGAAAGAAAAAAAATTATGTTTTTTACATAACGGCATGCTCAGTTCACGCAGAAAGACAAAGAATAAATTTTTTAAACTTTCTGTAGGAACAATATCTCCCTTACAAGCCAATTTTTATAAAAACTCTAAAGCGAATATTTAAATTAAAGATTCTGGAAAAATTCTTTGAGAAGATATACAGAATGTAAATGCCTAATCGAATCATTTTTCACTATGTGAGCATTTCTACTTCTCGAGATAGGAACTCCTGCTGTAAGAACTCGTTCCATTTTTCTCCCTTTTCTTGCGGATCAAAAAGTTGAGAATGATCCGGAAGAATCCGCTTGAGGATTGTCTCGTCTCTGTGTGCCGACGTCAAACACCGATGAAGTGAATTGGAATAAATTGTTCTTTTCTTAAATGCTGAAACCGAACCGGATTTTATGAATTACATGGACAACATAAAAATTATTGTATCCGATACTTCATTTCTTAAATAAAATATTTTATTGATAATTAGTCCCTTGGTTTATGTGCTGTGAATCGATACTTTCATAGATATCAGAAGAACAAGCACACAATATTTTTATTTCGTTTTCTTATATATACAAGATTAGATATTCACAGACTATATAAGGCAAACGATGCAATAACATTGTGTTCCTTTTCTTCTAACGTTTCTATGATTAATTGTATGTTTTACTACATTTATTTACTTTTGATGTTTTACTTTATGTTTAACAGATTCATCGGTATACGTTCCTAACCCAATTGGAACAGTTCACAAGAAGGGAAGAGAACTCGTTCACATAGGTACGAAAAAAAAAAAGATATATCTCTATTACTTCATGTTGTTGCTGTTATTGATTCTGATGGTACTTGCCATGGACAATCCCCGCTGATCAAAGTCAGCGATTTTAAACCGAAGGAGAGCGCCTCTTGTTTCTTAGTAGCGCCGACTAGCGCCAAGAGCAGAACTTTGCTAATCAAGTATCACATTCGCTTGCACAACCACTTTTTACAGAGGGGCACATTCACATATCTCACAGATGAAAAACAACCATGTTCTAACCGGGATTCGAACCCAGGACGCCCAAATCACCTGTCAAACGCGCTACCCCTCTGCCATGACGCTAGCAGTTACTTTATTCCAGATTTTAGTGTACCGTTACAGCGTCTTGAATCTGAAATTTAAACATATATTTTCGAAATTGTCCTTTTAAGAAATACATATTTTTTTAATAAAAAGTGGGTTTTTTTCCCCTAAAGTAAGAAAGGAATATTCATTTAAAATGTCACAAACGGTAGGAAAATTAAAGTCTTCACATTGGATAAAATCTTGACAAAGCATATCTTTTTAGGAATACACTGAAATTTTTTTATTTAAATTTTATTTATTTATTAGGTTTTTATGTTTATATTATAATTTTATTCTAGTGAAAAATTTTTCTGTAGATGAACCTAAAACTGTCAACTCCAACCTGCCGAAAAGCAAACGGAAAAATCTGAATGACCGGACCTCTGCAAAAGCAACGCTGGTGGGAACTGTGGTTGAGTCCTAAGGGTCATCACCGACCACGGTACAACCCATCCCTTCTGAAGTAAGTCCCGTCATCGATGGGAGGAGCCAGAGCCCTACTTACCAGGCTGTCGAGAACCACCTACCATACCGGAAGCTTTGCATCCTCAATTACGAGGTGTCCTCCGGGAGAGTTCTGTAGATGAAAAAAACATTTAAAAAGTTTTCTTCGATAACCGTTTAAAATTTTGGTTTTTGGAAAGAAGGAGAGTACTACAAATACGAAAAACTTCCCTTCACAAATTTTTTTTGAGAAAACTATAATTTTTTCTATTTGTTTTTGTAGAAGCAGACAACGCTACGTCTTTTCCTGCAGAAACTTTCTTTCACAATTTATGAAAAGTAAGAATGGCATTCTTCTTCTATGCGTGTATGTAAGGATAGATCTATACATATTAGAAGGTTTGTCTATACAAATAGATAGTTGCGTTTCTCCTGAATATTAAAATCATTAAAAATATCGCTATTTGTGTTAATGTGTTTCTACATCAAACGTAAAATTAAATAAATTAATTATTGTATTTTATACAATATAAAAGATGGGTATTTGCAATTAAACGAGCAGTAACTGGATATATTCATCAAAAGAATATTGCATTCTCCAAAAGTATTGGATAGAAGATTTAATGAAATACTATATTCTTTTTAGTACTGAGTGTGTAAGATACAAAGAGCTGCCTGCATGCCTCTACTTGAAACGATATCTCAAAAACTATATCTCTTGCACATTAAATCTGTCAGGACCAAACCTCCTCCCGCTGGTGTGGTGAGGTGTGGAGAGGTGAGTGCCGGCTCAGGTGTCGTCCTAGTCATCTGACGGCGGCTCAAAATTACGAGCCCCGTCCCCAAATAGCCCTAATGTTGCTTTATAACGGGACGTTAATATAACTAAACTAAACCATGACAAGACTCTGCAGTTCTTCAACGCTTACCACCCTTTGCTCGAAAGTTTATATATATATAAGTGTAAAAGCTTTGGATAAGTTCGCAAATGGACCATTTAGCTCAAAGGAAGTGGAAATGTTGGGATTTTGAAATTTTCATTTAGATATAAATTCTTTAATATTAAAAATAGAAAAATAAATCAAATTTTTCAATTACCTTATAAGGATGAGCAACTGTTGTATTTGAAGTTTTTCGATGACTAAGATGCTTAGAAGTTAGGAGATAAAAAGTGATTTTCAAACCCTAAATTTAATAATACCTTTACCTCAACAATTTATAGTGCCTGTTTTGAAAAAAGAAAATGAAATGATGCATTTACTTTTTCTTTCATTTCCATAGTTAAAAATTGTTTAAAAGCATATGAAGTAAAGATTGAATGCTTGAATGCAACTAATTAAATATACATGAAGATGCGAAAGATTTAACGGCAACATAATGTAAAAACGATCAGCCTAGACATTTCTAGAGGCTGCTGCAATGCAGATAAACCTACATATTCATCTTTATTATTAGTAGGTATAATACGTTAACTAATGTAAGTGTTCAAAATTAGATTCCATGCTCGTTCCAGTTAGATGTTCTGAAATCTATCTAAAATTCTGAATTCCCATGGATCAAAGAACGTCAATAATCAACGGCAATTTTTATTTTTATCATTGTATGATGATTTGGCAATTACATGCAAATTTTTGATCCCATATTAAAAGTTACGGCCAGATAATATCAAAACTAAAACAAAATTTAAATGCTTTTATTGAAACAGGTTTTGAAAGGAATTACACTGCCCTTCAAAGGAATTGAACGGGAATTACACTGCCTCTCATTTTGAGCCCTATTTAAAAACAGACGGCGGATACATAAGAAAATAATATAAGTAGGAACTGTGAATTATTTTTGAATGAAAATAATTAATCTCAAATTGAATATTTCATTATTTATATTATTCTCTTTATTATTCAGTATTAATTCAGTTTCCATTTTCAACAAACAAACCTTTACTATTATCTTGAATTCGAAACATCGTCCCTTTTCACTCATTTTATTTATATTAACCGACTAATAAAGACGAATACGAACGTTTTACACATTGACTCCTTATCTGTAAAAATAAAAGAAGAAACTTTAAGAGGACTTTTCACACAGAAACAAAAGAACAATACTGTTCTCTCTCTCTAGTTGTTAGCATTCACTCCACTAATTATAAGAGTCCTTCGATAATTAAGAGTTATCTACAACTCTCCAGGAACATCCTTTCACACTTGTTTTGTTACTATTTAGAAGGAGAAAAACTCTGCGTTAATTCGTAAAAAATATCGTGATTTGCTGAAAAGCTTTCTTTTCTAATTAAGAAAGATACTGCTCCAACTAAAAATGTTTCTTTCTTAAGAACTAGTTTATCACTGGAATGCGACAAAGTATTTACTATTATAAAAGTATGCAATCTGAGAGGCGTCATTTGGAAGTTGTTTTGTCAAGAAAAATATCTAGTTAACACAGAGTATCACTATGTTTAAAAAAGAAAAGAAATGAACAGCTGCAGAAGACTTTTCTAAAAAATTACCTCTATATATTTTTTCTTGACCTGTTAGAATACTCTTCTCTAATTAAAAAAGACTAACATTAATTAAAAGTTACCTGAAGGCACTTAAAGAGAGCACCTTTACTGTAATTTTGTAATTTATTCTTGGATGAACTTAGAAAAATTTATTATAAATAGTAGGATTAACTTATATCCTTTCTTTTCTAATTAAAACGAATATTGCTTCATGAAAAATTATTTTTACTGTGATACACAAAAATATTTTTTTGAGCAAAAAAGTGTTATTTTGAAAACATCTTAGATATATCATCCATCGTCATAATTTGATTAAATTTAAACTTTACCAGTTTTTTTTATTATTTATTTATTTATTTAGCAGCTCGTTTGCAAAATTGGGTATTGTTTAATGCAAAAACTGAACTTCTCCATTGACTTATTTGAAAAAAAAAGGAATTAAAACAATATTATTTTATATTTCAATATTAATTCTTGTTACAAATTTTATCGCAATATAGGGCAACATATAACGTTATTAATTTAGAAAAGGCAGGCCACCGTCCTGGCATAAAGGTAGCGTGTCTTCCGCGTGATTTGTGCTTCCTGGGTTCGAGTCCCGGTTTGGGCATGGTTGGTCTTCCGTTGTTCTATCTGTGAGATGTGTGAATGCACCCTCTTGTGAAAAGGGGTTGTGCAAGCGAATGAGTGATGCGTGGGTAGCAAAGTCGTACTCTTAGCTCTAGTTGGCGTTACTATAAAAACAAGAGATGCTCCCCCACCGACTTAAATCGCTGCCTTCGTAACAGCGGGCCTGTCCATGGCAGGTGGCATAACAAACAACAGAAAAGTCAGTAACACCAATATTATAAACAATATAATTTTTAGTACAGTATTTTTAGTTATACCTTATTTCACACTGTATCCTACACTGCAGGCAAGTTTTATTTAGTTCAGAAAACGAGTAATATATATATCTTGCATTCTGGAAATTGTTTTCGTAAATATTTTTCTTCCATGTTTGGAGTATGATATCATTATATCGTAGAACTAACCCTAAATAGTACTTCGTGTTTCAGGTGGGGTAAAAATAACTTTTGCCAAGCAAAATATATTATAGTTTAACAATTGATGAAAATTTACTTAATGAGAACAGTTTTGATTCGAAGAAGGAAAATTCTCTGTGAAAGAAATCATTAAATATTTTTGTCAAAAACGCAAAATTAAAAGTCTATTTTGAACAAAACGTTATTATAATTCCCTAAAATTAAAAAAAAATTCATTCTACTGTTACTTAAGAGAGAACTTGAAAACTTCAGAACTATAAATATTTAATTTTTTATGATAAAACATTAAAATAATATCTTTAATTATGTATGTTTTATGAAGTGCATATATAAAATAGTTTATACTGTTTTATCTATTTATTTATTTTTTACTTTTTTAAAACAGCAGTTTTGAAGTTTATGGATATTAATGGCTGTATTTATAAATGTTTAACATTATACAAGAAAATGTCTGCAAAATATTGTAATAGTGTAATCCTTATAGTCAATGTCAAGTTTAGGACAATCAAACACGAAACTGCAAACTATTTTAGTTTACGTTTGTATTCTTTTAAAACCAATCCTGCCGGACTTTAATTATAGTCAAAAATTTTGTTTACAAAATTAAAACATTCTTTAACAATGAAAGATGCCTCTCAGCGTTCTTACTTTTACTATACAAAATGCTTTGTCACAACGTAGCGACAAATTAGCTCTTAAAAAAGATAAAATTCCATACAAAGTAATATTTATCTTAATTAAGAAATAAAACTTTTCAGCAAACCTTGGTATTTTCATGGAAATGCTTCCGAATTTCGTTCTGCGACGTAAAAACAAAGCAAGCGTGAAAGAATATTCCTTCGCAGTTCGCAGATAAATCTTAATTGTCGAATGCCATTGTAATTAGTATTTGGAGTGTTAGAGGAGGAGAAAAATAAACAGTATTTGTTTGTTTTTTCTTTTACTTTTATGGATAACGTTTCATTATATTAACTTCGAACAAATTACAAAGTGAAGAAAGGTGAAAAACAAATTTTATGCTTCATTCCAAAGAAATGGTAAAGAATTCTATTTGAAGCACTAAAAGAATTACTTGACAGATGATTTACACTCCTAGAACTCTTTAATTATTCAGTTTAGGACAAAGAAAATTCGTTAAAAATTCCTTGACATTCTTCCTTGGACTTTCTTCTATACTTCCAAAAAAGGAATCAGTTTTCACTTTCTAGTGATGTAAAACATAATAATCTTCCTTTTCATTTAATTTTAATTAATTTAAAAGGACTAATGCAACTGAATATGTTTGATCATTATTTATTGATTCGTCAGTTAAACATTAACATTACCATTTGTTCTTCCTTAAAGCATATATTGCATAAGTGGATATTTTTAATGCATAAAATCTCACTAAATATCTTCATAATTTATCTCAAATAAGCGGTGACTTATTTGAAAAAAAAATATACTATAATTTTTATTTATTATTGAAATTGTCCATATCCATGCATAGCAATGCTAGACATAAGTGTATAATTTTTATTCCCACAGTTCTTTTTTTTTCTGAGGTAATATCGGATAAGCTGTACATGTTAATAATTATTATTGTATAAATGATTCAACAGAAGAATATTCAAACAGTCTGTTTGATGTCGAAAGAAGAACGGCATATTTATCAATGAAGTATATATTATAAATGAGTGTAGATACGTTTTCGTGCGTTATATAAATGTTCAAAGAAGATGTTTAATCGAACTATTGAAAATTCGCTCAGATATTTTACCTAGGTTTTATGTAACCTACATGTTAAATTCTGATCTTTGTGAAGAATAATGCAATTCTAAAAATTTTTTAATCAAACTATTAACGTAACTCTAAAATTCCTTTCTCATTTTTCTTATATTTGTAAGAACATTAAAACAAAAGAAATCTCACAATTTTTAAATTATTCCGAGTTTAAACTTCGGGAGGGTCAATAATAATAAGTAATCAACTCGGAATTAGTAACTCATTTCACTTTTCGTAGCTGCCTCATTAGCTAGTATCCTTTTAAGTGTAAAATAATTTTATTCTTTTGTCATCTAAAATGCCATTATTTTGTTCAAACATTCATTTCGATAATCCCTCTAGGGTGATTCTTCCTGAGAATGAAGTGATTTCGTTTTTAAACGCAACTTAAATTACGAAATTTCTTCGAAAGAGATGCTTCAGCAATTGCGTAAATGCGCCTATTTAAGGTGTCTCATTGCCAGAAAAAAATTATAAAAGCTAATTAGATAGGAAGTAAAAGTTAACAGCTAAAGAAAATTACTTTCGTCGAGATTTGTAATTCATTATACTATGAATCCTAGCAAAATAATAAAAAGGGAAATATTAGTTTCAGAAAATTAGGAACAATGTTGAATATTGTAACATTCTTTTGAAAACTATAAAGCGATGTTTAGTTAATTTATTAAGGCTTTGAAAATAATTAATTAGAGATGTTACTTTTATTTTATTATCAATTGATTGTCATTGATATTAGTAATATGCCTTTTTAATATCCTCTTTGTAAATTTAGGACATTTGGGAAATGAATTAATTATTAGATGGATTTATAAATTGAATAGATTGAATATCAGTTACAGATATTTATTTCTACAATTTCTTATTTTAATTATATTGATAATTTAATATTTTTATTTATTTCTGAAGATATTTATAACAAACACCGAAGGTGAGGAATCAAAATCTCTTGAATAGAAAGGAAACTAACATTTTGAGAAACTGTCAAATGAAATAAAAATCGATATCAAATGTTTATAACTTAAGTTTATTTTTTATCTAATAGCGGATATAAAAAAAGAGAATTGATATCTATTTGTCAGAATTATTAAAGCGAGGTAGCCCATGTTGATAAGAACACATACGTTTTCGGAATTATTCATTTTAGAACTTGAAAAAAGAAATAATACTAACGCCATCGCAAGGAAATGGAAGATGCAAAATGAAAGAAATGTGTATCAGAAATAAATTCAATTAATAATGATTTACCTATCTGTTTCTGGTGGCATTTCATTCCTAAAAAATATACGCTTATTTTCTTCCGATTTTATTCAATTTTCTTAATGTTAATACCAATTTCTTGGAATATTTTGTAAGCGTTTTGAACAGCTGGTTTTTTTAGAGATTATTTCATCGATTTTGTTTTTCGTTTCATGTTATTATGTTAAATACAAACTGAAATGAGATGTGTCTTAATGCAGCGTTTCTCAACCTTTCAGTATTCGCGGCCCAGTTTTCAATCATAATTTTAATCGCCCCCCCCCCTTCAATTACAATAAAATGTATACAACAGTAATGTATATTGAGTATTTTGAATTCTGTTTTCAAATTATTTTTAACTAACTTCCAAAAAAAGAGTAAACTCGAGCCAACGTTGGCGAGAAACCACATCCGGCATTTTGCGAAGCGGACGGCGAACAGATGAAACAAATGAAAGAGGGGAAAATTTAAATATTATATTTGAAATAAAACCCAAACAGAGAGAAAACGTTAAAAGAATATGAAAGTAGAAAAATTCGTTTATGAAAATTAACCTAGTTGGGGTGAACTAAATTTAGAAACTGGGAATACATTTTTTCGAATAATATAAAAAAAAATAAAACAGAAGTATGACTAAACAAAGGAGAAAAAAATAAGTAATATTTGTGGAAGGGAATCCACACGACCAATGCCGTCTCGAGCATGCTGAGAGCAAATGTTTTCTCATAGGAAGAAGGAAAAGGTTCGATAACGCAAATTTCAATTCTAGCTAGTCTCATTCGAGTCGATCTTTCTGTCGCTATCGAATCTATCGTGAATGTGTATGTTATATATGTTTTCGTGTTAATTGTCATTCACCATATTAAATATTCACGGCGGCAGATTTATGCAGACTCGTGGATACATTTTTAAGCGAAAGTAGCGAGCATTAGACGATAGTCCAGCATCAGCAAGTACCCAGAGGAGCGTGTTTCCGAAAATAAAATCAAAAAAAATATTCTCAAGAATACTTAAATTTTGAGTTTACCAGCACTGAAGTAAATAAAGAAGAAAGACTCCCGTGTATCATTTGCTCAAAAATGTTGGCTACAGAAAGCATGAAACCTAATAAACTTAAACGACATTTGGAAACGCTTCATAGTGAGTATGTCAACAAACGCAGATAATTCTTCAAATTAAAATTAAAATCCGGTCCAATGTCCGGAAGATTTCTAGGTATACAAGCCCTTGTAAAACAAAAATCGCCTCAGTGCGTCTGGACACATTGCATGATCCACAGAGAAGCTTTGGCTTCGAAAGAAATGAATCCTGGTCTGAATACTGTGTTAACTATGGTTGTAACCGTAGTAAATTATATAAAATTGAGACCCCTGAAATCGAGAATCTTTTCCGCACTTTGTAAAGACATGAGTTCAGTACATTCAGCGTTACTATTTTATTGCAAGGCAATTTGGTTATCACGTGGGAAATTTTTGCAACGTGTTTATGAATTAAGAGAAGAAATCTCCATTTTCCTAGAAGAAACAGGCCGGAGGCCGAAAATTATCGCGATGGTTTATGTGTGATAAAATTGAGCTACTTGGTCGACATATTCGAGAAATAAAATAACTTGAATCTTCAACTCCAAGGAGCAAATATACATATGTTGGATACGAATGATAAAGTTAATGTTTTTTGTAGAAAATTGGAATCGTGAAGCAGAAATTTAAAGCAAAAAAAAAAAAAAAACTAACAATGTTTGCAAATGTGGATGATTGTACTAAAACTTACAAGCCTGAAGAAGAACATGTAAAAGTTGTTTTTGTAGCCATTGAAAATCCTTTAACCATGCTGGCAAAGAATTTTAAAAAGTATTTTCCTGCTTTCGACAAACTGATAGCAAGTTACTAGTGGATTAGGGATCCATTTCATAAAATGCCCGAAGAATTCTCAATTGATGAGGGAAAAAAAATCATAGACTTCACGACAAGTGGCAAAACTAAAAGACAATTTAGTAATAAATAACTATTTGAATTTTGGGCAAGAGTAGAGGATGATTTTTCTGCACTAAAAATAAGGGCATCTCGCATTCTATTACCATTTTCAAAGTGCTACCTTTGTGAAACTGGATTTTCTGCTGTGGCTTCTTTGGAGACAAAATATAGATCTCGGCTCAATATAGTTACAGAACTGAGAGTGGATATTTCTAATATTAAGTTTTCCTTCGAAAAACTTTGTTTTGCAAGACAGGCCCAAGGAAATCACTAATAATTGTTAAATTTGTTTTTAATTTAGTATGTTTTGATTAAGTAAGTTGTTTTACTTTAATACGTTATTAAATATATCGAAATGTATTTTATTTTCTATGTGTACGTGTGCTTTCCTTTAAATCAGTTAATCAATTTTCTTAAATAATATTTTCTCTTGGATTCTCGCCCCCCCCCCCTCTATTGTGCTCGCGCCCCCCACAGGTTGAGAATCGCTGTCTTAATGTATAAATGTCTTCATGTCAGAAAAAAAATGGCTTATAAATAATACGATAAGACTACAATAGTCACGTAACCTAATCAACTTTCCGAAATAAAATTATAAGAGAATGGAATACTGGTATTTTGTCCTTTGTGTTCAAAGCTGTGCAACAGATTTCTTTTCATAAAGTACTATTATAAATACTTGGTTAAGGAAAGTTCATCGAAATATGTTTCTTCTGTACATACAATGCAATATGTAACTTTGTGTTTGTAAAATAAATTTGATAATCTATATAACTATAGAGTATAAATACAGACTCAGAAAATATATACTTGTATACAAGAATAACTTTTTATTTTGGAAAAGAAATAAATTTATGCAGTGAATCTATATATTTGTAGAGTATAAATGTAGACACAGAAAATATATACTTGTATACAAGAATAACTTTTATTTTGGAAAAGAAACAAATTTATGCAGTGAATCTCTATAATTGTAGCGTATAAATGTAGACTCAGAAGATATATACTTGTATACAAGAATAACTTTTATTTTGGAAAAGAAACAAATTTATGCAGTGAATCTATATAATTGTAGAGTATAAATTTAGCTCAGAACACATGTAATAAAAATAAAATATAGAACATAACGTCTATTTGTAATTATCCAAAAATGTATAGTAATTGCAAAAAAAAACTTTGTAACAATTACTTCCTGTTCTCTTATTGTAAGAAAAAAAAATATTTTCTGTTTATTATGTAGCAGCATGTTCAGTTCAAGCAGAAAGACAAGAAATATATCTTTAAAACATTTTTTGGATACTATGTATTCCTTATAAGTGAGTTTCAGCAAAATATTATGAAGAGAAGCTTTAAAATAAAAATTCTAGAATAATTCTTCGAGAAGATATACAAAATGTAAATTTCTAATCCAATCATTTTTCACTGCGTGAACAATTCTGAGAAGCGTGGCATGAAATTCTGCTGTAAGAGCTCTTTCCATTTTTCTCAAGAAATCTCCTTTTTCTCGTGGATCAAAAAGTTGAGAATGATCCGGAAAAGTTCGCTTCAGGATAAGTTTGATCTCTGTGTGTCGATGCAAAATACTGATGTAGTAGATTGGAACAAAATTGCTCTTTTATTAAATGCTGCAAAAGAACGATTTATTCAAGAATATCTCATGTCAAGAAAAAAAGATGTGGCTAAAAGTAATACTGAAGAGACGTATAAGAAATATTATATTTAAAATTTTATTTTGTGTACGTTCATTTATTTACATTTACACAAATAGGAATTATAGACACAACATAATATATATTGCATCCGCCAAATAATTTCTTATTTAAAAAAATGAGCTTTATATTTCATGTCTTCAGTTATAGCTTATATTTCATGTCTTCAGTTATAGCTTATATTTCATGTCTTCAGTTATAGCTTATATTTCATAGTAGCTCATTTCATATAGCTTGTAGTTTTACAGTCGTTTATTTCATATAGTTTGTAGTTTCACAGTCGTTATATTGCCGGATTGAAAAGAGGCAATCGACTCTCCAACATGGTCATGGTACTGATCTCATGGTCAAGAGATTGTGGGTTCGAATCCCGCTAGACACAGTGTGACTCGCATTTTGTGTAAATATTTAATCCCTTGATTTTATGTTTTCCTTTATTTCATGTTCCAGAAGATTCTGGACATTTCTTTAGTTTACCAGACAAGAGTTCTGGACTTTTCTTACTGTCTCCAGAAAAGTACTCTGGAACTTTCCTTGCTAGTATAAAAGCAAAAGATTTGTCAGTCACTGTGTTCTCAGTTTAGAGTTGAGTTAATAAATTGGTTTAGTTCTACTTCTTGTGTGTGTCATTGCGTTCCCCACTAACGTATCTACGTGACAATATTTTCATATATTATTTAATATATTGAAATTATATTTCATTGTCTGTCAGCTTTATATTTCGTTTCACATTCTGTGAACCGACAGCTTTCAATTGTATAAAACCATATATTTACAATCTTTATAAAGTAAACGATACAGAAATACGCGCTTGTTCTTCTAATGTTGTTCTTGCAAATTTTATTTTTTAATTCCAGAATTCCATCTGTATCCATTCCTAACCCAATTAGAATATTTCACAAGGAGAACGTAAACTCGTTCACATAATTGCGTACAAACAATTCCTGATGGATTTCCATTATTTTATTCCAGATTTAAATGAACCATTACAACGCCTGCAACGAAAAAAAATCATATTCTTTCTGAATGGTCTTTTCAAGAAAGATATGTTTCATTCTTAAATTTTTTTTTTTTTTTTTTTTTCTGAAAGTAAGAAAAAAAAATCTAATTAAAGCCAGACGAATTGTTGAAAAATATTCTACTCTCAATGGATAAATCTTGTTAAAGTGTATTTATTTACAAATAAATTTAAGCTGCATTATTTTTTATTACATTTTTACTTATCTATTTAATTATTTAATTTAATTTTTTTACTGTGCTTTGTATTTATATTCTAATTTTATTCCGTTGAAAAATGTTCTGTATCTGAAAAAAGCTAAAATGTTTACTTCGATAAACGTTTAACACTAGGTTTACCATGAGTTGGCATATACTTATTTCCACCAAAGGGGACAAAATGACCCCTTTCGGTATTTAATTAGAAAAAAATATAAATTGGCCTATCTATTATAAAGTTAAAGCAGAAAAAAAAACCCTTTTATATTTTCAATATATTTATTTGAAAAGGGAGTTCCTCAGCTTTTATTTACTAAAAAAATTATTTATTTTCTAATGTAGGTCATCAGGACCATCTATTCCTTCATCCTCATCTTCTATCAAAACCTTGATTCACACGTCTTCTTACTACAACCTATAATAGATTCCATCTGACTGACTTTCGTCTTCGTCTTCCATTTCTATATTTATACCTATATCTATGTGCATCCCTATCCAGCCGTTACGTATTTAAATATAAATGTATGTATTCTCAACAATATTTATTCGAATGGTCAAAATGACCTCTTCGGTAAAAGTAGGTATACTATATACATTCTTCCGAAACTAAAAAACAAGGAAAAAGATAATATTTGCGATTATATGTCTTATAAATGTAAGCAAAAATTAATTAAAATATTTTCATAAAATGCGTCAATAATTTTCCTGAAGAAAATTAAGAAATTTTTTTATCAGAGAGGTCAAAATGACTCCTTGACAAACATAGTGCTAAAAATTTGTTTTTTCGAAATGAATGAGGAGCTGCAATTACGAAAACTTTCCTTCACAAATTGTGGACTGAGAAATCTATGATTTGTTTAAGTAGAAGCAGACATCTCTTCTGCTTTTACTGCAGAAATTTTCTTTCATAAATTTTGAAAAGTAACGGGTGTGCTGTTCTTCCATGTGTATGTATAAGGGTAAATCTGTATGTATCAGAAGTTTTGTTTTACATAAAATATATATATATTGCAATGTGCTGCATTTTATATCTTAAATATAAAAAGTCGAAAAAATATCGCTATTATAGTGTTAATGTGTTACAATATCAAGCGCAAAATTGAATAAATTAATAAATTTTTATACAATATAAAAGACAGATGTATTACGATTTAAAGAGTTGCGAGTATATTCATCAAAAGAATATTGCATTCTCTAAAAGTATTGGATTGAAGATTGGATGAAATGCTTCATTATTTATCATCCTGAGATTCTAAGACATATTTTAAAGAGCTGCGTATATGTCTCTACGTGAAACTGTATCTCAAAAACGCACGAAGTAGTATGGGTGAAATTCGTTTGTATGGCCTCCATAACATTATTTTAGAAATGAAAAAAATTTAGCGATGTTGGTAATAAATACATAAACAAAAAACTTATTGCCTATCCTTTATTTTGAAAGTATTGCACTAATATTAGCTTGGAATAAAGGCATCATATGCATATTTAGTTAAAAGGTTCAATGGAGAAAAATATGACGGAAAGTCAGAATTTTTAATAACGATATTATCATAATAGTATACGATGAGTTGCATCAATTTAATTTATTTGCATTTCTTTTTTTAAATTAAAAATCATGGTAAAAAACTACCTCACAAGCAAACAAAAGGTTGGAATTCTACTCTAGAACTCTAGTTATATATATATAAAACTAGAGTAATTTTGTAACAAGATAACTAGAGCAATTTGCATTTTTATAGGCTTGGAATATGTTGCTAAAAATGTAAAACCCTCGGATGAGTTCGCAAATAGGCCATCTAGCTTCTGTTCGCAAATAGGCCATCTAGCTCAAAGCAGGTGAAAATGTGAGAGGTTGACAATTTCATTTCGCTGTAACTTCTTTAATGTTAAAGTTTAAAAAAATAAATCGAATTAGCACCTCATCTAGGCAAACAACTGCTGTATTTAAAGTTTTTCGTTAAATGAAATATATTGGAAGTTAGAGGCTAAAAAGTAATTTGAAAGCCCTAAATTTGACTATTTCTAGCATCAACAATTTGTACTGTTTGTTAAAAAGAAAAAAATGCATTTACTTTTCTTTCATTTCCCTGGCTTAAAATTGTTTAAATATATATGGTGTAAAGATTAAAAGCTCGAAGAAAGCTAATTAAATAAAAAATAAAGAAGCGAAGTGAACGATAGAATTCATTAATTATGTGTAAACGAACAGCTTAAACATTTCCAAATGTTCCAGGAATGAAGGCATATGTGCATATTTATCTTTATTAGTAGTAAATATAATACGTAAACTAATGTAAATATTCAAAATTAGATTTCTTGTTCCTTTCAGTTTTATTTCCTTAAATCTATCTAAAATTTTCAATAGCGGTGGTTTAAATAATATCAAAATCCGATTGCAATTTTTATTTCTATCATATGGTATTTTTGGCAAATGCATAGTATATTTTTGATCCAATGTTAAAAGTTACTGACAGATAATATAAAAACTACAACAAAATTTAGATTAATGAAACATGTTTAGAAAGTATCACTGAATTACAACTCCCTCATTTTGAGAACTATTTAAAAATAGATTGCGAGTGCATAACAAAGTATAAGTAGGAACACTATGAACCATTTTTAATGAATATATTTCATTTGAATTTGAATATTTCAAGATTCTTGTTGTACCCTTTAGGATTAAGTATACATTCGCTTTCAAGTTCAACAAATAATTCTTTAATATTACTCTTAATTAAAACACATTTTACTCCTTTTGTTGCTTGCTACTCAAATGAACGTGCTAATAAAGTAAAACACACCAATTTAATACATTGACTCATTATTTGTAAAAATATAAGAAGAAAGTCTTTTCACGGGAGTACTTTCACAAGAGAAGAGTACTTTTCACAAAAGAAAGAATGCTCTTCTCTTTCCCTAGCTGTTAGCATTCACTATACTAATTATAAGAGTCCTTCGATAATTAAGAGTTATCTCCGGACCCTCCAGGAACATCCTTTCACGCTTGCTTGTTACTATTTAAAAGAAAAAAAAACTTTTGTGTTATTTCTTAAAAATATCGCGATGTGCTGAAAAGCTTTCTTTCCTAATTAAGATAAATACTGCGTCAGCTGAAAATGTTTCTTTCTTAATAGCTAGTTTATCACTAGAATGCTACAAAGTATTTACTATTATAAAAGTGCAGAACCTGAGTAGCGTCTTTGGTAGACGCTTTATCACGAAAAATAGCTGGTAATAATCTAACTCTAGTTAACACAGAGTATCATTGTGCTTAAAATGAAAAGAAAGAAGGGTTGTTGAAGACTTTTCTAAAAAAAAAAAAATTATCGCCTTTTTTCCCCTTTACCTGATAGAATTTTCATTTCTAATTAAAAAAGACAGACTAATTAAAAGTTATCTGGGGACACTTCCAGAATGCTCATTTACAGTAGTTTATTCTTGGATGAAATGTAGGGATTTTTATTATAAGTAGTAGGATTTATGTATGACCTTTTTTTTCTAATTAGAACAAATATTGTTATAAGAGAAATATTTTTATTTAAAAAAATATTTTTTCATTGTGATGGACAAATGCATTTTTTTTCAGTTGCAAAATTAGTTTAAAAGGATCATTTTGAATTTATGACACACCACTTCCTTCATGATTTCTTTAATTTAAGGAAGTTTCCTAGTCTAATATTTCAAGTAATCTAAATACTTGTTTCTAAATTGTTATAAATTAAAATAGATCTTCATTTTGTATAGTTTGTAAAATATATAGAGAGAGTCGCATAAAAAAGAAAATTTTAAACACGGTTAAAACTCTGATCAAACGATAAAAGTCAGTCGTTTTTAAAGAAGCAAAATGATGAAGAAATTAATGAAGGATGGCCTTCAAATTGATACAGGGGGAATGATTATAATCGGACCATTTTTTTATAATATGGATAACTGACACCGTGCATTAAACATTAGACACCGTACATTAGTATGCTACAGATTGAACCAGTTTTTGAGCTCACACAAAACAAGTCATTTCTCAAACAATATAAAAATTTCTCTTTTTTGTGACGATCAGATAGACGGTAAATAATATTTCTGTTAATATATGTTTTAATAATTATAATAATTATGATATTATATTAATATATATATATATATATATATATATATATATATATATATATATATATATATATATATATATATATATATATATATATATATATATATATATATATATATATTGCAATCAGAATTATTAGTTAAGAAAATATAAAGCAAAAAAAAAAAAAGATAAAATTTTTTCAAACTGAAAAAAATTATACTTACTGCTATAACACAGATTGCACGTTGCATCATTGGTTTAAAATTTAAAATGATGTAGTTTTAATGTTGTGTAAGTTTAATGTGATGTAGTTTTAATGTCTGACACATCTATCTTAAAAAGATTGATCTTCAAACCCTTTTTCCAGAAAACTGCAATCCAAGTTTCAGTTTCGAAAACATAAAAGATTAGTTGAGCGATTACATTTCATTCGTTATAAGATTTTACATTCTTTTATAGTCCAGAAAGAAAAATAAAAGATATGATAAAAGATAAGACCACAAAAAAAGATATAGTGATATAGTCAATAGTGAAAAAAAAATTGAGCACAATATAAATCTACCAATTCTAGTGTCATTCATTGATAAAAACTTTAAACAAAATTCTTCCTTTCTTAACTGCCTTTGTAATTTTTGGGCTAGTTTTCATTCTTCCTCAGGATAAATATTAAAAAATGTCAAAAAAATGTTTTTGAGAAATTCAGTTGAATTTCTTAATTTCTTACAACAAAAGAAAAACCAGAAAATTTTCTGCGAAGAAGAAATAGCGTCCAGCTTTCTTGTTCTTAGATTTTTAATTCATCACTGGAAAATATTTTTAAATGCCCAACAAAAGATAAGCGTTAAAGGCTTTTCTGATTAATTTTTTTTTCCTTTTAAATCTTCTGCAAATATTATTCTCTACGAACTACATTAGATATTTAATAAAGAATACTGCAATTTTATTTGAAATGAGAAGTTATAGCATTATTTCACTTTTAATATATATCATAATTAATGAAATGGTCCAACCATTTTTATGTAAAAACGAAAATTTTTGGCATTCATTATTTGAATATAAAAAGTTGTCTTTTCAAGCATAACTGTAGAAATTTCTCCCTAAAAGTAGGTAAATAATTTTTAAATGTTAAGAAATTACAAATAATATTCATAAAATATCATAGTGTCTTATATAAAATATGTTTATTGTAATAAAACACATGCTAACTGGAAATTCTACAAAGACAAAAATTGAAAATATTGTAGTAAGGACAATACGAGATAATCTTAATCTTTATTTTCCTATTATTATTCTTGTCGTAAGAATTATTTTTGTTTTTATTTTATGTTACAATTGAATTTTTTTTTAAATTCTGCTTTTAAATATTTCATAAAGGTTTTAAACATTTGCAAATCTTTTAAGAGTTTTAAATAAATACTGAAAGCAACAACCTTTATCGCTTCTTATAGTTAATTAACTTAAAAATTTGCACTGTTTTGCCTCATTATTTATATGGAAGGAAATTCTGTTCTGAAATATTTCTAGTAATCCAGAGTTCAGAACATTTACTGATACATGATACTTTTTTTAATTCACATTTCAAAACATATTTTAAGATTGAACTTTTAAATATCGAAAGATGATGATATTGCCGAAGAAAGGAGGCAGTCGACTCTCCATGGCCAAATGGTCATAGCACTGGTCTCATAATCAAGAGACCGTAAGTTCCAGATAAGTGTTCTGACTTTTCTTACTGTCTCCAGAAAAGTATTCTGGGACTTTCCCTGCCAGTATAAAAGCAGAAGATGTGTCAGTCACTCTGTTCTGAGTTCACAGTTGAGTTAATAAATTGGTTTAGCTCTACTTCTTCTGTGTGTCATTGACTTCCACACTAGAGTACCTACGTGACAATATACTGAACTGAAAAAATAAAATAAAAGTAAAACAAATAAATATGCAACTAATTTAAAAGCAAAGCTATGCTATATTTCTCGGATAATAATTTCAAATGTTTCCTACTTAATTTAAAAATTACGTATGCTATGTGGCATTGAATAGATTAAAAATGTGAACTTCAAGTAGTTTTTGGACTAGAACAAAAAAAAAAAAAAAACAATGAATTCATAGCAAAAGCACTATTTGTGTGTGTCAACATGCATTGCAATGGTGTAATCCAATTTTACAGAAGACAGCAAGTGCTCAGTAAACAATGAAAGGAAATTACAAAATATTACCTAAGATATTAGTGAATAAGCATGTGACATAAAGATGCACAATCATTGGTTCATGTCCTAACTCTCACATCGATTGCATTGGAATATAAGAGATGCTAATTCTAATTTTGAGCTAATTGCATATTTTCTAAACTGTTATAAACAGATATATGCTTTATGATGTAAAAACTGTTTAATGTAGAAAAAAATACATTGTTTGTAAAAGTTAATAAATTTGTGCCTGAAATGATGAGAAGATAAAATTTTATATCATTTCTCATATCTTTGAGTCATATCCAATAATGTATTCTTGATATACAAAAATTTAAATAAAAAAAACAATTTTATTGAAATTTAAATTAACCAAGTTATGAATCTCTAGATTTTTTTATATGCCAGACGATTATTGCCTTGAACAAGATTCACTTATCGAATGGCATATCTTCTTCAAGGAAGTAATTGAAATACTTGTGTTGAAATAATTAGATAAATTTATGTCAGAGAAGATAGGAAATTATTTTTTATTTGAATGATTCATACGTCAAACATATTTTAATGAATATGACTAATAGCACAGATTAGTTGTATAAAAATTAATATTCAAAAATATATATTATTTAAACCGCTTAAAAAGTTTTTAATTAAAAGAAAATATGCATATATGTGCAAATTTCGAAATTATATATCGGTACATTATCAGAGTGGGAATCTTTCATAATGTTTACATGAAAGAAAAGCGATCAAAACAAAACTTTTCAAAGTAAAATAAAAACATACAAAACCACACAACTATAAGCAAAAATCATGGTAAAACGGTAGACAGAAATATACTATAAAAACATAAAATTATTAATGGGATAAAATAAAAGAATGCGTAATAAATTCATGCAGAATTTAATGTATAAATAATGGGGGGAAAGTACATAAAAATGATGTAAACACAGATTTTCTTTAAACAAAACCGAAGAAAGAAGAAGACCATGTTTTATCAACGACAAAGTTTGGAGAAACGATTTATCGATTTTCACTGTACCCTGGACCTACTATCTCATTTTTTCCCAATATATCGCTTTTACAGTAATATTAAAATATTTTTAGGAAGGACTAAAAAATGATGGAGTAAAATCGTTGACGTGATAAATAATATAAAACTATGTAGACTGATAAGTTTAACATTTAATGAAACAGAATGGGTTCGAATAAAACTGAACAATTTACAGTATTATAATATCATCCCAAAATGGTATTATGTCTAATCTAATACAATAAGTAATTATTCATCTTACATATTATTTACAAAAATATTAAAGTAAAGCTTAAATTTTGTTTTTCCATCAAAAATCATTTTTAGATAGGAATAAAATAAAAATTATTGTATTGCCTAAGATTGAATTCTGAAAAAATAAATAATAATATTTATTTTGAAATGCGTAGCAAAACAGTATATTCATTAAAATATATTTTGAAGAATGAGTGCAAACGACTTTTTTCAAAATATAATTCGGCTGAAAAAATTGTCTACATTTTTTTTATCAAGACATTTTGCTGTCACTTTTATAATTAAAATTTTGATCTGAAAGAATTTGTAATGCATTTATTATAATTTTTTTAAAGGAAAGAATAAATTGTATTGTAAAATATTTTGATTATAAAAGGATGTATTTCTTTAAGAGAAGAATTACTTTACAGGTATGCTTCGTTTCATTCTCGAAAAAAATTACTTTTTTAATAAAAATAAAAAAAAAATATCTTAGTAAAAGAACTGAAAAAAAGAGATGTTTTTCATAAAATTCTTTCCTTTTTTTTGTTTCAGATGCCAGATTTTTTGCAAAAAATATAATTAATGTCACTTTTATAAAATTAAATTTTTAACAGTACGTGAAATCAACTATCAATTAATTTTATTATGTTTATTTAAAACGGCGCAATCTTTTTTTTTTAAATATTAAATTAGTGCAGTGATTAAGTACTTATGCTGAACTTTGTCTCCGAAGGCAAAATGAAAAAGATTTTCGGATCAATAAATGACAACAAAGTAAAATTGCCTAGTCATAAATTTTAATCAATATTTCTTTTTAAAGTATTCGCAAACGGCTGTAGATTATCGATTCCTCTATTATCCGGCAATTGCCTGGGTTGTAAAATCAATTTTCGACTGAAAATCACAGTTTTTTATTATTTCATTTAAAAAACCATTTACTTATGTTTCCAATTCTGCGTTTATTTTGTTTCTATGATTATTATATCAGAAGATATAGATGTTTCTTTAAATCAATATTAATGAAAACGAAACCGGAAGTAGCACGGAAATAACCGGAAGTCAATGTTTTGCGATTTAATACCATTAATACTTAGAGACTGAAATCAAAATAAATTTATAATATGCTCTATCAAGATGCCACAACAGTTTAATAAAGTTTTTGAACAAATTTATGTAAAAAAAATGTGGCAGCATCTAGTATTAGAATGTCTATGTTTTGATTTGCTTCTGATATTGCTTCTCTCTCACTTTATTTTGTCTCCGATTTATTCGTTAAATGCTATTTAAATTAGGTTGTATTTTATATTAATTGGTTTTGTCAGCTTTTAAATGGGAGGAAAAAGTATCGGACTCTCCAAGAAACATAAGTTATTCTTAATGTGCTCATCATCTAATTAAGCTCTCTTATACTAGTCATTGAACTATTCAATTTGCATGACTTTATTTACGAAATTTGACTATGAATATGATTTTATTTATTCAACTTTTCCTCTCAGATGACAGATGCATGAAGAATGATGATTTAATGAAGATGTTTTAACTTTTTAACTTTTCCATCTACTCCCCCCTTATACAGCTATATATCCATATGCAAAAGCAATGTCAAGTTTTCAATAAGTAAACCAAAAAAGTAAAGCAATATTTTTTTTTCTAATTTTTCATTCTTTTAAAGACATTTCTGCTGGACCTCAGTTATAACCAAAATATTTCTTTATCAATGAAAGATGATTCTCAGCATTTATATTTTTATTAAACAAAATGCTTTGTTATACCGTAGCGATAAATTTGTTCTTAAGAAAGATAAAATTCTATATAAAGCAATATTTTTCTTAATTAGGAAAGAACACTTTTCAGCAAGTCTTGGTACTTTCAAGAAAATGCTTCAGAATTTCTTTCTGCGAAATAAGAACAAAAGCAAGAGCGAAGGAATATTCCTTCACAGTCTGTAGATAAATCTTCATTATCGAATGCCCTTTTAATTAATATTTCGAGTGCTATAGGAGGGAAAAAATAAACATCATTTCCTTTTTGTGGGAATTCATCTTTATTTTTATGAATAAATTTTCATTATATTAACTTCGAACAAATTAGAAAATATAGAAAGGTGGAAAACAAACTTTAAGCATTATTCCTGAGAAAAAATGAAGACTGCCTTTGAAATAATAAAAGAGTTACCGAAAATATTATTTACACTTCTAAAGATCTTGAATTGTGCAAGTGAGGACAAAGAATAATCCTTCAAAGATTCATGAATCTATTCATTGGATTTTCTTTGATATTTCCATAACAATAATCTATTTTCAATTTTTGGCCATGAAATGAATAGCATTTTCCCTTACCATTCAATTTCCATCGATTTGAAAGAATAAAAAAATAAAAAATCCAAATAAGGCTGAACACGTTTGATCATTATTTATTAATTCATCAGCTAAAAATTAACATTGCCATTATTTCATCTTTATAGCAAATATTGCATAAGTAAATATTTGAAATACCTAAACCCTTACTAAATATTTTCATAATTCGTCATAAGTATAAGTTTCATAATGCATAATTGTTGAATATTTGTGACATTCTTTTGAAAATTAAAGGCGGAATTTGGTTAAATTATAGTGGCTCAAAAATTGAGAGTACACCTTCCTTTTACATGATAAATCCGACTTTCAATATAAGTAACTCATTACTGAAAAGAGCAAACATGTTTTTATTTTTACACATAACAAATGGTTTATTTTAGAGTGAAAATAAAAAACAATCAACAAAAAACTTCTAAATTGAAGAATTTCGGAAGCATTTTAAATAAACATAACGCAGATTTTTGCCTCAAAAAAATTGAGAGTACACCAATGAAATTTTTGCAATATCTCGCATAGAAACAAAGTGTCACTGTTAAATTGCATGTCTTTTGGATCCTATAATGGCCTCTAAACGTCATGGTACCGATTCGACCCCCTTTTTGGCGGTATCTGAAGATATTTTACACCATTCTTCTTGCAACACTTGTTTTAAATAAGTTTTGCTTTTAATTTTGTGTTTTTGTGCAACTTTTTCGA
This sequence comes from Argiope bruennichi, assembly GCF_947563725.1. Taxonomy (NCBI): domain Eukaryota; kingdom Metazoa; phylum Arthropoda; class Arachnida; order Araneae; family Araneidae; genus Argiope; species Argiope bruennichi. The sequence goes on along the minus strand of NC_079160.1, from coordinate 103,255,649 downwards.
GTATAGCCCATGAATAGTTTATGACATTGATGTCGGGGTAATGTTTGTAACTGCTGTTTACAATGAAAAAGACACCATATTTTGACGTTACTTTCATTCTGTTTGGAGTCGTTGTCCTGCTGGGAAATTGAATTTCCGTTTAAACCTACATTTATAACACTTTTCTTTAGATTGCTGCGACCATATGGTTCTTCCAACTTGCTACAGAAACTTCTCAAATCATAGGCAAAAGTGCAAGAGCTGAAATTATGCTAAATGACATTAGACAAGCTGGATATAAAAGCCACATTGTTAGAGAGAAACGGTTTGCTTTCGTGCTGCCCCTTTTTTTTAATGTTAAAGCCAATTGTTTACAAATATTTTGTAAAGTTCTTTTGAACAACTAGGTTTCTCAATTTATTTCATCGATTTCCCTTTTCATTTCAATTTATTTTGTTAAAAGCAGACAGAAATGCGGAATATCTAAATATCTGAAAAAAAAACATACCATATAACCGATAATGATAAAAATAATCCCGTCACTCAACCCAATAAATTTAACTAAATAAAATTATTAGAAACTAGAAAACTGATATTTTTTTATCCCTTAGTGTTCAAAAACGCTCAACAGATTTCTTCTATTAAAATACAACGATACATTATTTATCATGGAACGTACACTGAAACTATATTTAATTTGTACATACAATCTAAAAGTAATATATGCGTAATATGCGGCTATAAAGCTGTAATAAATTTATTAATTATCTAATTTTTTATTTATATAAGCTCTTTTGCCCTTAAATATCAAATATTTCGTTCATCCTTGAGTAAATAAATCATACATTTTTTTTTAAATTATTGTATTCAATCAATATTTTAATTTTGTATTTGTGTTTATAACATAAGTTTTATTTATCATGTGGAAATTGTGAACCAATATAAGTGTAGAATATTCTTGAAGACACAGTATTAGGGTACTTATAAACCAAAATAATTCTTATTTTGGAAAGGAAACAAATATATGCCACTTATGAGACATATTTTAAGTACCTTCGAAAAAAATATCAAAAGTATACATATTTAAATAAAGATTAATACTAAGTATCTATTTGGAATTAGCCAAAACTTTATAATAATTAAAGAAATATTTGTAACTATAATGCACTTTTGTAAGAATTTTTTTTTTATTTTTATTTTCATGGAACGGCATGTTTAGTTTATGACGTAGGGCAAGGGAATATATTATAGAAAATATGTTATGGGAATATATTTAAAATATGTTACAGAAAACATGTTTAAAATATGTTTTAGAAAATATTATTAAAATATGTTATAGAAAATATGTTTAAATTATTTTATAGAAAATATGTTTAAAATATGTTATAGAAAATATTTTTAAAATATGTTATAGAAACAATGCAAGTTAATCTTTGCAAGTGAATTCTGACAAGACATTCTAAACAGAAAGTTTAAAATAAAGATTCTGGAAAAATTCTTCGAGAGGATATCTAGAAATGTAAATTTCTAATCGAATCATTTTTCCCTATGTGAACAATTCTATGAATCGTGACAGGAACTTCTGCTGTAAGAACTTTTTCATTTTTCTCAAATCTTCTTTTTTCTTGCGGATCAAAAAGTTGTGTGTGAATGATCCGAAAAAATCCGCTTCAGGATATGTCTCGTCTCTGTGTGCCGACGTCAAATACCGATGAAGAGATTCGGAACAAAATTGTTCTTTTTTTAAATGTCACAAAAGAACGATTTATTCTAGAATATATCGTGTCATGAAAGGGATGTCTCTAGAAGTAATACTAAAGAGATGGATAAGAAGTTTCGATTTAAAATTTTATTTTGCATGCATTTATATATTTACATCTAATTATATGAATTACAGTACATAATATCAAAAATATTTTACCTGCAAATTCATTTCTTAAATAAAAAAGGGCTTTACAGTCAGTGTGTTGGTTCACATTTTGTGAGCTGACAGCTTTAAATTGTAAAAGACAAGATATTAGCAATCTGTATGAAATAAATAATACAGAAACATTTTCTGTCTTCTAATGTTGATGTCACTAATTTAATGTGTTTCTTTCAGGTTCCCATCAGTATCCGTTCCTAACTCAATTAAGACAATGCACAAGGAGAACAGAAACTCGTTCTCATACTTGGGAAGAAACATCTCCCAATGAATTTTTGTTGCTTTATTCCAGATGTAAATGAACCATCACAACACAGTACCTTAAAAAACTGAAATATATTCTTTCTAAACGATCTTTTCAAGAAATATATATTTGATTAATGAAAAAATATTTTTTTTTTTTTTACTGCAGTAAGAAACTAATATCTAATTAAAATCACAGAAATTGAGGAAAAAAATTCTCAATCCCATCTCACATTGGATAAGAACTTGTCAAGGTATATTTATTTACGAATAAATTTACAATGCGAACTTTTTTATTTCATTTTTATTTGTCAGTATTCATTTTTATGAAGCCTTCTTTCACCTTCTGGAAATGTGGAACCACATTCCTTACAGACTTATTGGAATTTTAAGTTTGACCCTGATCGAATTCATTTCCATATTGATCTCTTGGCTAAGATTAGCAAAACGTCAGAGTTACCTGAATTTTCTAGACAAATGTCTCTGGAAACAATTCATAGCATTCCATCTTCTGCTCTGAAAATGTACACTGAGGGCAGTAAAGGAGATGGTGGTGTTTCTGGTAGTGGCGTGCACATTGAGACTCCTGAAGGAACTACTGATATTTTTATTAGAAATCCTGTCAACTGTTCTGTATTCAGGTCCGAACATATTGCAATCTATAAGGAACTTCAATATTTCGACACGTCCTCTGACATTGTCTTCGGAGACATTTAGATTTTAACGCACAGTCGTGCCTCTATACAGCCCCTTTCTCATTGGACGAAAGTGGGGGACAAGATTAGCATGAATATCTTGGACCTTACTTCCAGGCTCTCCGCTGAACACTCTATACACTTTCAATGGGTCCCCTCACATGTTGGTTTAAATGGTAATGAGATAGCAAATAACTTAGCTAAGACTGCTTCAGCTGACATATTTCATGGTGATGCAACACTAACTTATTTTGAAATCTCCTCTATCAAAAAGATGGAAGTCCTTTGGAGAGTCCCATCTGCTCACTCTTGGTACTTTGGTAAGAGTCCCGGTCCATGTCACCGTCTGGATATCTCTAGAAAACAGCAAACGGCTCTCTCTCGTTTTTTGAATGGACACACCAAATCCCTCACCTTCCAACACGGACGGAGGATCTTTGCTGAATATCGTTGGTGCAAGGCAGATCAAGCCTCCCCCAATCATATTCTTAAATGTTTAAATTTTACGATTTTTGAGATTTTAAGGGATCCGCTATTGTTTTTGGACTTTTTAGAGATCTTTGGTTGCATGGAGGTGGTATAGCGCAACTATAACACCTGGGATTAGAAACAACAACAATATTGTGCGTTTTAGTTTGTATTCTAATATTATTCACATGAAAAATATTTCTGTAGACGAAAATCGTTAAAATAGTTTCTTCAATAAACATTTAAAAATTCGGTCTTTAGAAGAGAAGAAAATACTGCAAACACATACATTTTCCTTCACATTTTGCGGATTGAGAAAACTATGCTTTGTTATCCGTTTATGTAGAAGCAGACAACGGTTCGGCGTTTCCTGCATAAACTTTTTTTCATAAATGTCCATTTGAATTCTTGCGTCTTTGTTTAAACGTAACGATTGCGCTCTTTTTCTCTGTGTGTGCAAAAGTAAATTCTGTAATTTTTAGATGTTTTGTCTCTAGGAAACGAGTCGTTCTAGAGTCACTACGAAAGCTTGAAAAATAATGTTATTACAGAGTTAATTTGTTAGAACAACGAGTGTAAAATTAAATTAATTAATGGTTGTACTTTTACAAGACATAAACAATTTTATTACAATTACACAAGCAGAAATATGATATATTTATTAAAAGAATACTGATTTCTTCAAAAACATCGACTCCGCCATTTAATAAAATACTGCATTTTTGACAACCCTTAGTTTGTTCGCTAGTATGATTCTGAGTAAAAAGATATCTAGAACATTCAATAAGTAATATGAATGAAATTCTTTATGGTGCATTCATATTAGTTTTGTAGAAATGTGGAATTGCGCATTTAATCTATCACAATAATAAGTACTTTACATAAACATATAAACTTATTAGCTTTCACATACTATGAGGTTGGTCATAGTACCTTCTTTGACATGGATCGAATTTAAAATTTCACTTTCATTCACTTTAAGTGAAGATAATATGTTCCTTTATAGTTAACAGATTTAATGGTTGGAAAGTATGTCAAAATATTAGTTGTTCCAGGCGAAATTACCATAGCAGTATATGACGAGTTTCTTAGTATATAATATTATTGATATTTATTTTTGCAATTAAATATCATGGACAAATTTGCTTCGTATCAGTTGCTGAAATCCATTATTCGTTAATTGATTTAAACTATATGATCATTTAATAAATTGCATTTGATTAGCCAACTCTGGCGACTAGGTCATAGCCTATCAAATAGATACTATTGGGTAGTAATGTCAGCATTTCTTGATAAACATTATCACATTAAAAGACACTGCTATTTTAAATTTTGCTAACATAATAATTATGGAATGCTCTGATTAGCTAGTTATGGTTGCTAACTGACTAATGAATTGGCGAAATCGTTCCGCTTGTCAAGACTAGGGGCTGTGTCAAGGGGCTTTGGAAAATGGATAACAGAGGGGGTTGGCGTACATTGGTGTCTTGTTTTTCCGTTTGTTAGTTATGATATCAGATAAAAACTGGCAAAATAATTTCAGTGGATGTAATCGTTGTGTTTGTCTAAGTTTTTCCCTTTTTATCTTGAAGATGCGGAAGATGTTGGGAGATCGGATGGTCAATAATGGCGTTGCTAGAGAGAGCTTTATTTCATAAATAAGTTAGAGAGTGTTTTATTTTACAAAAGAGTATTTTATTTTTATTTCACAAGTGTTTATACGAAATAAAAATTTTGAAAGTAGATCAACGTATTAAAACAACTCGAAAAATATAGTGGATAAGTAGTTTATGAGATACCACTCGTTTTAATCACAGAGAGCACAAATAATTATTTTGACGGAGACTAAAGAACCTCTAATCTCCTAAAAAATAAATAAAGTAAAAAAAAAAGCAATTTTTTATAAAAATATCTTTTTCTGTGGTTTTTTTCTTTTGTAATGGCTTTTTTTAAGTAAGATCTCCTTTACCATTCGTAATTAAAATTTAAAATCAAAAAAATAAACGAGGCTAACAACCATTTTTATATTTTTTATGACCCAATTTACGTCAATTTATTGTTGGATTTAAACAATTGCAAAAATTCTTATGTATTAAATTGGTATCTTTAAAAAAACCTTTAAAAAGCTTGGAATGGTGAAAAATAATATTTGTGCAATAATATTTTCCGAAGTTAACGCAGAAAAATGTCAAAATTAATTTTAATTATTAATTAGCTAAAATTCAAATTAAATATTCAAACTCTCTTAGGTGCATATTCCCACGTTCCAAGGAATATATGGTTGCTGTAAGTCAAAAAGAGTGGTCTATAGAGGACAATGCAGTCACACGTAAATATTAATCTCTGTTATTTGCGTTAAAAATTGTAAATACTCATTTGGGGGGGGGGGCTTTACATGTTGAAATCTATAGAAAATTAAAAAAAATATGGATTAAAAAATATCAATATCTAGTTGCAATTTTTATATATATATCATCATTTTATGGTATGTCTACAATTGCATAAAAAGTTTTGATTCGATATTAATAATTACTATCGAATAATATCAAAATTATTAACTTGAAAAAAATTTAGAGGATTCTATTGAAATATATTCAGAAAGTATCACTAAATTACAATTCCTCCATTCATTTTAGCCGTAATTAAAAATAGTCCGCGTATACCAAAGAAAGTCTAAATAGGAACACTATGCATTATATTTAATGAATATATTTTATCTAAACCTTTATATTTCAAGATTTCTATTATTCCCTTTAGAATTCAGTATTCATTCGTTTTCCAACAAATTTTTCTTTACTATTTCCTTGAATTTAAAACACCGTCCCTTTTGTAACATTTTATTTATATTAACATATTAATAAAAACGAATACTCCAGTTTTGCACATTAATTCATTACCTGTAAGAATAAAAGAAGAAAATACTAGAGAATCTTTCACAAAAGAAACAATGCTGTTCCCTCTCTCTAGTTCTTAGCATTCACCCCACTAATTATAAGTGTCCGTCAGTAATTAAGAGTTATCTCAAGACCCTCCAGGAATGCTTGCTTTGTTACTATTTAGCAGGAAAAAAGTTCCAGCTATTTCCTAAAAATATCGTGATTTGCTAAAAAGCTTTCTTTTCTAATTAAGATAAATACTGCTCTAACTGAAATTTTTTTCTTTCTTAAGAACTAGTTTATCACTGGAATGCGACAGAGTATTTTATATTATAAAAGAATGGAACCTGAGAGACGCCATTTGGAAGATGTTTTGTTAAGAAAAATATCTGGTAATAATCTAACTCTAGTTAACACAGAGTATCACTGTGCTCAAAGAGAGAAACAAAAAAGAAAAGAAAAAGAATTGTAGAAGGATTTTCTAAAAAAATTACCTTTTTACTTTTTTACCTGTTAGAATTTTCTCCCCTAATTAAAAAAGACTTACAATAATTAAAAGTTACCTGGGGACACTTCAAGAACGTTCTTTTACGGCAATGTTGTGTCTTGGGATGAATTTTGGAGATTTTTATTATAAATAATAGAGCTCACTTAAGTCCTTTCTATTTGTAATTAGAACGAATATTTCTTTAAGATAAATATTTTTCATTCTAATGAATATCAATTTCATCAATTTTTATTAAATGAATATATCCATTATATTTTGTGTGATAGCCGCAGGAAGATAACCTGGGCTTTATACGTGATATTTTGTCATATGTCTATTTAAAATGTTGAGAAGCTTTTTATAAATTGCTCTAATCTAAACTGTATGGCCACCGTAACGCTTATAAAGTTTTGCTTTGATTTTCTGAGTCATTTATCTTTTAAAAACTCATGTTTCTCACTACCAGAAGCTCTTTCCAATCCCTTTACAAACTTCACTGTGTTTGATTGATTCCTTCTGGATTAACTGGAAAGATAATAGACACCTTCATTAATCCAGATCCCGTTCGCTGCCACCAAGGTGTCGGCGCTGCCGAGCTTTATCAATTTCGATTTCTCATCTGGTAAAATAAGGCAAAGACTTCTCTTTTCATTAGTAAGTGTAAACGAAAATAATTGGTATGACACCAAATTTAAATTTTTTTACAACATTTAATTGACATTCACTTAGGACGAAATATAACATACAAGAACAATATAACAAAATTTAATACGAGAACATCATAGAGCTCCGAACATCAAATCTTTCTCTCCTTGCACCGTCTCCCCCGCCGTCCTACTCCTCCACTCTCTTCCCTTCAGTTCGTTTTCTGATTCTCAACATCAACAGCGCCCTCACACTGGCATTTAGAAGCGATATTTTGTCATATGTCTATTTGAAATGTTGGGAAGCCATTTATAAATTGTTTTAATCTAAACTATAGGACCACCGTAATACTTATAAAGTTTTGCTTTGACATTCTGAGTCGTTTGTCTTTTAAAAACTCATGTTTCTCACTACCAGAAGCTCTTTCTAATCCCTTTTCAAACTTCACTGTGCTTGATTGATTCATTTAACTATCAAACCTATACATGTGTATGTTTGTGTGTGTGTGTGTATGCGCGTGTGCGTATGTGTGTGTGCGTGTGTAAATGCACAATCTTATTAAACAACCTTCGTTTATCATAATTTGATTAAAATCCAACTTAACCAGGTTTTTGACAAACTATCTAGTTGCCGAAAGTATATATTATTTAATGGAAAAACTGAATTGTTTGATCAATTGATTTGAAAAAACCAACAAACTTAAAAATGAGTTATATATATATATTTTTTAGATTTTAGATTTATCTCATATTCTTCTACATTTTAGACAAAATATGATGAAGCATATATGTTTATTAATTTAGAACACTAAGAAACGCTGATGTTATAAAAATATAATGTTTAGTTCATTATTCACAAAGAAATATACTGCTTATGCATATATCCCCCATTTTAGGAAAATTTCATTTAGTTCAGAAGACGAGTTAAGTTTTATTGAATTCTAAAAATAGTTTTCGCAAATATGTTTCCATTGTCTGGAGTACCATGGGATTACATTATTGAAATTAGCCATAAATTGTACATCTTGTTTGTTGGGGTACAAATAATTTTTACAAAACAAAATATAACACAGTTGGATGATTATAGCGGGACTCTTTTATAATGTAAACAGTGAAGAAAAGATAAAATTAAAGACAAAAATTTCTTGAGTCAAATAAAAACGTACAACACTTCAAACCACATAAATTATAAGCAAAGAAAAGGTGGAAAAATGATAGACAGAAATATATATATAGATAGAGCATATAAAATTATTAATGAGATAAGTCATATCACTGATTCTCTGACCCGGCCGAAGGTACACGAATAATAAATCTATACTTATAATAAAGCTCAATGTGTGTGTGTGTGTGTGTTGGCGCTCTACAGGCCAGACCGTTTGACATACAGCTACCAAATTTGGTACATGTATACCTTGGAGGTTGGGAATGTGCACCTGGGGTTTCTTTTTTCGAATTTTTAATTAGAATTTTAATTATTAATTAAAAACTAACTTTCCCGCCAAAAAAATCTTCCATTTTCCCCACCGCCAACTTTTCCGCCAAAAAAATCTTCCATTATCCCCAGCGCCAAACGAGAAAGGCTTCAGTTTTTTTTTCTCCCAACAGTAATGAGGCTAGGGTTAAAAATTTTCGGCGGATTATTTCAATCGGTTCTGTTTATTTTCTTAATGTTTGATGGATTTAAAATTAAACATTGTTAATGAATCAATCTTTCAGATTCATTCTGAAGTACTTTTGAATTAAAATAAAACAGAATAAAGGAAATTAAAAATTTCTAATCCGCATAGCGTTACCCCAACTGGCGTAGAAAAAATCACGTATTTGCGTTACGTAACCGGCGAAGAAAATTCACGCATGCGCATTCTGTTCTGATTGTTGCCATGACAACGTTATCAATGGATGATTTAAATTATTTTTGGGTTAGTCGCATGCTTTTGTAAGTAAATTGTATTTATGTTAGTTATATATTTTTTGTATATGCTTATAGTTTTAAGTACATCGTTTTTTAAGTAGTTTTTTTAAAACCTGTTTTCAACCGTTTATTTTAAACGATTCGTTTTATTTTCTTAGTGTTTGATGCATTTAAATTTAAACATTGTTAATTAATCGATCTGCTCATAATGAATCTAAGAAAATTTTGTTGACCAACTCTTGAGATATTACATAAATTTAAAAAGATATTCTTTAGTGCCCATAAAGTTTAAACGCTGAGTGACTCTATTTTCAGTAATCAGATTATAAAAAAATGCTTTGTTTCAGTAAAAAATATTATTATATTAATTGAAGATAAATTCTTTCCACTTTAATTTAAAGCATAAATTCTACGGGTGCTAACAGAAAATGAGAGAGATACATATTACGTTATGACTGAAGGCCTTTAAATATTATGAATGAATTATATGATAATCAAAATTTGAAGTTTTAAAATATTTTGATGAAGAAGCTATTAAAGTAGAAATTGCATAAAATATTTAATTATTAAAATTTTAACGAACATTAAGATTGGCGAACCGGCTGGTCACCAAAGGCGGCTAGTACTAAATAAAACAGACCGCCGCAACAGCAACACTGTCGGAAACTGTGGTTGAGTCTTTTAGGGCCAACACCGTCCAAGGTACAACCAATCCCTAAGGAAGTACGTCCCGTCATCGATGGGAGGAGCCAGACCCCCGCCTTTTCATGTACCCTCTAGGGGGGCGAGATCCAATCACCAGGCCGGAAGCATTTCATCCTCGTTTTGAGGTGTCCCCCAGGGGAATTTATTGATTGAGATAAAAAAAAAAAAAACCTCACCAAAAATGTGCAATAAACTCATGCAGAATTTAACGTTTGAATAATGGCAGAAAAATACATAAAAATAATATAAATACAATTTTCCATAAATTAACTACCATGTTGGAAGCATTTCATCCTCATTTCGAGGTTCCCCCCCTCCCGCAGGGGGATTTATTGATGAGATAAAAAAACCCACCAAAATTCTACAACAAATTCATGCAGAATTTAACGTATAAATAATGACAGAAAAGTATATAAAAATGATATAAACACAGTTTTTCTTTAAATAAAATCGAAGAAAGATGAAGGCAATGTTTTACTAGCTGCAAAGTTTGGAGAAACAAATAATCTATTTTCTTTGTCCCTTGAACCTCCTGCTCAATTTCATTGTTTACTTCAATCGCTTTTGCAGTAAAATAATAAATATTGTTTTAGAAAACATTGAAAAATGACCAAGTGAAATCGTTGGCGAGGATAACTGATATAAAATTTCCTATTTTGATTGATAAACAAAACTTTAAAACCCAGTTAAATAAGATTCATCAAAGAATAAAATTGATCAAATAACAGTTCATCACATCATCCCAAAAGTAGTGATGTCTTATTTAATATAAAAGTGATTATTTATCTTACATGTTACTTACATAAAAAAAACCAGTAAAAGTAATGATTAATTCTTTTTTCTCCATAAGAAGCCATTTTCAGATAGAAATGAAATGAAAATTTTTGAAATGCTTTAAAGTGAATTCTGAGGTAATTAACTTCTGTATTTATTTTGAAATACTTAACAAAACAATGTAGTTGTTAAAACATATTTTGAAGACTGAACGTAAATGATTTTTTTCAGATTATATTTCATTTGAAATAATTGTTTATATTTTTTTATCAGACCGTTTGGCATTACTTCTTAGTTTTTTAGAATAAATATTTGACTGTAAATAAGTTATATATGCATTTATTATGAAATATTTTAAAATGAAAGTATAAAACGTTTTGTGAAATAAGCAAACTATAAAACGAATCAATTCTTTAAGAGAATAATGGAAAAAAAGTAATTTTCATAAAAATCTTTTTTTTTTTTTGCTCTATGGATGACAGATTGCGAGACTCTCTTTTTTATAAAATGAAATTTTTAATTTAAATGAAAGGAACTAAAAAGTAATTTTATCGTGTTTAGTTCAAACATCAAAACATTTTTTAATATTAAAATAGTTTTTTAATTATTTATGTATGCTAAACTTTGTTTCCGAAGACAAAATGTAATTTGTTTGCAGATCACTAAAAGATTAAAAAAATTTGGAATTGCAAATTTAGAAATTTTAATTAAAATTTGGTTGTGAAGCATTCGCACACTGTTGTGGATTAGTGATTCAGTATTTATCCTGAATTGTTGAATAAAACAATGGGGAATTATTCAGGAAATAATCCCCACATAATTTTTTTTAACAAATAAAGAATTATCACATTGGAATAAATAAAATATAAGTAAACATTGAGATAAAGTTTCTGTTACTATAAGCAATATTTATTTGCTTATAGGTTACAATAAGCAAATCTCTATTGAGACAAAGCACAAGAAATATCAACAGCAATACTTAAACAAACATAATCATAGAAACTTATACCTCAATGTATTAACACCTATTTTGTTTTCCCCTCCGTAAGAATTAGCATATTTTTAGATTTTTAAAAAATATAATGTTAAATAAAATATAATGTTATATATAAACATAAAAATATAATGTTAAAAAAATAAAATGTTATTTACACCAACAAATGTTTCTTGGAGATTTATTTTCTGAATAGAAACAAAATTAATTAACATGGTTTTAAAAAAAATCTTATATATTTTGATGTATTTAGATTGAATGCAGACGAAGAATTAACGAAGTATAAAAATAAAATTGCGCTTTGGGATAAGGAAGTTTACATTTCAATCTAAAATTCCTTTTCTAAAACAGAATTATTTTAACTAAGATGATACATTGTTCAGGATAACGATTCACAGATATTATTCCATTAACAGAATAATATCTTAGAGATTATATTATCGCTATTGACTTGATAAGACCTTTACATTTTTAGCTCTCCCACTATCTTATTCCGATACTATATTCCCCTCATTACTGATAAGATTTCTTTTTGAAGCGATGTGTGTGTAATAAATTTTTGATTTTATAATTTTATTGCATATTTTTATGATCGCAGCTTTTCTACATTGTAATCAAAGAAATCAGCACCGTAACAAGTTTGTATTCACTTATGATGACGGCTAGCGATTTTTTGTGATGATCGTCTTTTAATTTAAAAGGAAAACATTTTTAATACATTGTTCTAAGATTTGTTCTTTCAGTTTCAGTTCAGTTTCTTAGAGTTAAGTTTTATAACGTTCCGTACAAATAATGTTATATGTAATTCATTAGATTTTCATTTCTGATACTTTAAGAAAATCTAAAGATATTTTTTATTTATTTATTTGCGCATAAAACTAATATATGTTTCTCATAAACTCTGCTTACGTGTAAAATTTTAAATATATTTGTTTTGATAAGTTTGCAGTTTTATGATATTTGTATTTCAATTATATTTTCTTTTATTACATTTTGTATACTATGACACTGCATTTTATTATTAATTTGTTATACTATTGTATCTGGCAATCAGTTTTATTTCCGGTGCCACTGAGATTGTTTCTTCGTGAGTAGCAACATTGTTGTAGTTTGTATTTTGTATCTATGACCGCACTGTGCTTCAGGCATATATTTCTGCCTCTTTATTTATGCTTTATCATCTTCTTTTATAACAATGTGTAAT